>NC_142038.1:57354509-57684509 GCF_982192425.1 Myodes glareolus
GATAGCAACTGGGGATGAGTTAGGTTTAGCTTTATTGTGGCTGATCTAGAATTCTTGGCAGTGGGTCTTGTAGAAAGAAGCAGTTCTGTCAAGAGCTTCTCGCATGCATGCTGTGCACGGCTTTCTTCCACATACTCTGTCTTCATCCTTCAAGGGCTCAGTGTCTCTCTTCGCTCATGAGCTTTGCTATCTGTATGTTACAGAATGACCTAGGTATAAAACACTCGTATCTGTGGTACTTGGAGTGGCTACACTAGAGTTCAAACACATCCAGTATAAGATTGAAGAGATAAGCAAATATTACAACTGAAAATATTCCTCGGATCCAGGTCATAGAGATATGAGGAAACAATATGATTATTAAGAACATGTGGGCCTGATTCAAGAAGCAGAGGCACATTCATCACTCAAGGATGACAGCTGTTCATAAGGGTTTAAACCAAGCTTGTGTGAAAGAAAGAGAAAGGCATTCTAAAACATGAACATGTGACTTTCTAGAAAAGCAGTCAATCAAAGCCAAAGGCAAAGATATGTGCTCTAATCATTCATTCCACCCAGTGTTTCATTTCACTTATCCCTTTGGGTCTTAGTCTAAGACTAAGATGACCCTGCTTGTTCTATAGATTTATAATATTTACTCTGAGAATAAAATGTATCAAATAAATGGGAATATTTTATATACTGTAATTTGTAAAAGGTAAATAATTAAAACCACTTTTAAAAGGGCCTCAAGGATTTGAGCTATGTATCTACAATAATTCTACATTTCTAACAGAAAAGAGGAGATATGACAGTGGGAGACAGGATGACACATTTGGACTTAGACACAAAGAATGAGCAATAGTTGGGTGGATAGACCCAACAGCACTATGTCATAGCTGAGTTTCCCAAACATTTCCAACATGACCTGTGTATACATTACTTTTTAAGGCAAGTGTAGGAAGAAAATGGAAAGCCAGGAACAAGGTCATAAGGCTTGGATTTTAGGAAAGACACTATAGGGAATTTGGTAACTTTATTTCAGTTCTAGAAAACTCCAGATGGTAAGTGCTGCCTCAGTGGTCCTTCATTGATGGAACCGCAGGGGTCAATACTGCTGTAGCCTGAAGGGCCAGATGCTGCGTAAAGTCCCAGGAAGTACGCTTGACTTTTTCTGAGTTGTCATGCTACTTCAGGAACCAGGGAGAAAAAGTACAGTAAGTGAAGCAATGGACTTCAGATACAATCAGCCGATGTCCAGGCAGGTCTGAGGGAAACTTTTGAAGGCTTCAAAAGTGAAAATTGAGTAAAGTGATATTTTTAAAAACATCTAGTTAGTAAAGGATTCTGTGTTACTGAAGCTTTTATGAGCCTTAATAATTTTTTTTCATAAATTTCCAATTTATTAACTCTTGAGTTACTCTTTTTTTTGGGAAGGCATATATACAGAGGTTTGCACAACCAATGTAGGTCTCTGTTCTCTTACATCAAGGGAAGGGCCACAGAGGCAGCAGCACTTACCATCTGAAGTTTCTAGAACTATGCTAAAGTTCCTACACTCCCCATAGCATTTTTCCTGAAATCCAAGTATTTTGGCCTCTTTTCTGGTTTAGTTTTCAATTTTTTCACTAAACTTACCTGAACAAGCGAGGTGCACACACATCATCTTGGGGCCTTCTGAGGAACTCAGCTATTCAGTTCTGCTTTTGAGTCTGTGTATATTTTTTCTGTTGGGCTTGGAAATCTAAAGTATAGCCTTTGACTTAGGGAAACTTATAATGAATGTTCTACCAAACATTGGAAAGACTGCAACATCTTCTCAAATGGTGGTGTTGGTCAACCTCACTTTCTCCAGGACCCTCTCATCATCCTATCAGTTCCAGTGGAACCAACAGATCCACCTGGGGTCAAGCAGAAATGGTCCTCTTCAACGTCTTACTCCATTCTTCACTTATTAAAGGATGGTATTTAATAACAAATGTATTTCTAATGATACAATCTTATGGGATGTCAAATAATTATTGAGCAATTTCTTTTTAAAATTATCATTACTTTTATTGGCCCATAGCTTTTTATAGAATATAAGGATTGGAATGGATGTAGTTATTCTCATCTCACTGTCATGGATGTTTTGAAACACTGGACATTTCAAAACAGAAGAGTCTCCATTTGTTTCAAAGAGAGATTTTTATGATGAGGGGTGAGGGCCACATGTATCTCTGGATATAAGGATGCTAAGATAGACTGGGGAAACACCCCCAAGGCATCACCCTATGTAACTAAAGAACTACAGGCAACTAAGGAATGCTCATAGTGGGAAAAATAGTCTTCACCAATTGATCATCCAATACCAAAAGATCAAATCTGAAAATATGCATACCAGTAACATTATACAGAAGGAGTGGGCTTTATTTAGGAAGATAGAGCGAAGAAGCGTATATGGGATGGGGAAGTTTTGAAGAAGGAAAGGGAGGGATAAGCGATGTAATTTTATCATAGCCTAAGAATATAAAAGTAATAAAAAACCAGAATACCCATCTGAACTTGTGCTTGCTGTCCCAGTTTCTGAGTTCATATGTGCATCAGTCATGGTAGGTATGGAAGATGCTATTCTCTTAGAGGCATTCACTACTTCTGGCTCTTAAAGTCTTCCTGCCTTCTCTTCTACATAGATCTCAGAGACTTCAGGGTAAGGGCTTGATAAAGACATCCCACTTATGATTGAGTGCTCCTGACAAAATCCCAGTACTGAAAATCAGATTTGGATACGCAGTCTCATCTCCAATCAGGAAGCAGTTGGTTATTGATAACCTGCTATCAGTTTTCTCCAATGAAGAATCACTGGATGGACCAACCACACACAAGAGCAGGCCCTATGCTCAGGAGTGGTTCACCAACCAAATCAGACTCCAGTTTGTGTGTGTGTGTGTGTGTGTGTGTGTGTGTGTGCGCGCGTGTGTGTATGTGCGCGTGCACGCACATGCGCACTTTTATTTTGGTGGTTGTTGTCTTATTGATCTTTTTATTGATTTATTTTGACCTTTGTTACTCTCTGGGGTTGTTTTTTTAGAGCAAGTGACTGAGCAAGTGTGTGTGTGTTGACCATGAACAAGAAATGTAGTGGGTGGGGGTATTGAGTATGTGGGAGGAATTGGGGAAGGGGAAGAAATATTGTCCAAATGCATTGTTTGTTAATTTAAAATGAAACAAAATAGAAGACTTAGCTGGGTGTGGTGGTGTGTACCTTTAGTATCAGCACTTGGTAGGCAGAAGCAGGCAGATCTCTGAGTTAAGGCTGACCTAGTCTACAGAGTGAGTTCCAAGACATGGCTATGCAGAGTAACCCTGTTTTGAACATCATCTCCCTCCTAAAAAAAGAAAAGCAAACAACCAAAAAAGCAGGATACTTTGAGGGAACATTTTTAATGCACCACACAAACCATGCCACACTGCAAACAAAATTCAGCTGCTGAGAAAGAAGACAAGAGTTTGACCATGAGGAACAAAACCCTTCTGTGCAGGAACTTCTGATTTTCTCATCGGCACACAAGTATTGTACAGGCGTCTGAAGACAGATCTTCCACAGGATGCTTTCTGAGTCCTCAAATGAAGTCAGACACTTGTGTTTTTTCCTCCCTGGGAAGTGAGGATTTATGTGGCAGAATTTTTACTTAGTAATTAATTTGGACCCCGACTGCGTGGAGATGGTGAGAAAGGGACCCTATTAAGACTTGATATTAAGTTAATAGCAGGTGACAGGGACTTCATCAAAACCCCTGTGCAAAACATCAAGTAGATGGAAATTTCAGTTCTGGTACATTACTCAGCTGAGTATCATCAGACCTGCTTACAAGGGTCATAAAGATTATTTGTACATTAAAGAAAAGCCTGTCCATCAAGCTCAGTATGAAAGAGAAGGAAAATTACCATCTCATCAAATGCAAAAAATAGTCAGTGTGATTCTGCTAATGAAACACCCAATAATGTGGAAAGTTCTTACTGGCTATTTTTCATTATTTACTTAGACACACACACACACACACACACACACACACACACACACACACAAAACCCATGCATGCATGCTCACACACATACCATACATTCTTGCAACAAGAATGTGAAGGAGAATGAAAGATTCTCTATCACCTGAGCAAACGTCCGCAAAGAAAGGTTGGGAGGAGCATCAGCAGGATTGTCATTGTGATTCTGACAACCTTGCTAGCTCACAAAGTGACAAAGGTCACCAATTAAAAAAAAAATCCTGCTATCTTTGGAATGGTGACCCCTCTGTTTCATTGCTGTGTGAGGTTGTTATGTGCTGGGTCCTTGGATCAGGAAAAAAAGAGCGGTAACAGAAAATGTCTGAAATAAAACTTCAACATTTTCCACTGTATAAAACTATCCATAAAAGGACAATGCAATTCTGTGTTCAGGGTGCAAGAATTGGGATGGTGGGCGAGGGGATGTCAAAGGGCACCCATTCCATCTTGGGCAATTTAGAAGATTAGCAGGGTATACTGGATTCAAAAACTCCCCTGGTATTTGAAATGAGAATTTCGGAAGTTGTGTGCAACTTATTCACAGCAGGAATATCTTTGTTTCTTACCTCTGTCCCTTGTGCCTTCTATAAGCCAAAAGGACATTTCTGATTAATACAGTCATTAGACGGTTATTAAAAACAGTAATCATCTAGGAATTATTTGGTGTCATAAACATCCCACACAGAGAAAATATTTGAACATTTAAAAGTTGAACATTACAATTGGCTTCATATGCAGGAAGCCAAAGGGGACATAAAGAATTTTTAAGTTCCCAAGAAAGCACTCGAGTTAAGAACAAGTTGTCTCCTCCATCAGGTTGGAAGTTAGTGTCCCACATCCAACAGATTCCCCTTGTGGCCGGTTTCAATGAACCCGTTTCTATTAATGAAGAGCTCATGTTTATGGCTAATATAGAAGAAAATGTACTGAAGAGGGCTGCTCAGTCATTCACTGGAGATAGCTTAATTCTGGTAATTTCCAATTTCCGAGCTTGTTTTAATTTGTTATCAAAGTAATCACTCATTCTGGCTGCAGTCAGAAATAGCTTTTTTGTCATCTGTAGCTTGACAGATTACTCAGATGGAACCCCATCTTTTAAAGCTCACCTGCCCAGCATCTGGGATACGCTCACAAGCTCCAGGAGGCAAAGCTTGCAGCTTCAGTGCCAGGGTGGAGCGGGAGCCGCTCTCCTAAAGTTCTCGGAGCCAGAGAGGGGCTGCACAGCTCGGCATCTCAGCCGAAACTCACAAACAATAGCAGAAAATTGTGAGCACGTGGACGGGAAGTAAGTAGCCACTGAACATCCCCATGTGCCCACCTAACCTTGAAAGCCACTGAACGCCCCCATTGCCCACCTAACCTTGAAAGCTACTGAATGTCCCCATGTGCCCACCTAACCCTGAAAGTTACTGTCTGTCCCCGGTGTGCCCACCTATCCTTGAAAGCCACTGAATGTCCCCATGTGCCCACCTAACCCTGAAAGTTACTGTCTGTCCCCGGTGTGTCCACCTATCCTTGAAAGCCACTGAATGTCCCCCACATACCAACCTAACCTTTAAAATATCCTTGCCCATCTCACCACAGGGAAACTTATGTGAATTTTCCTACAGATACAAGGGTAGTCCTACATGACTACCTATGCCTTTTCAAGTATGGTTTGTTTCCTCAGATCCGTAGTATTCATTTACTCACAATGTCCAGGAGGTTGGTCATCTCAGTGTGTTTGGCCAGCTGCACAGACGCTCAGTAAATGATGCTGTGTAAATATGAAACACTATTTAGAAATCAAACTTTGAAGTCCTTACTGGGTCATGCAATTTACAATGCTGGCTCTAGCCAACATAAACCTGGACACTACTTTGTATTGTTTTATTGGGAACGGAATAATGAAATCAAAGGTTCATTGTGCCCTGCTTGGTTCTAAAGCCACATAGAAGGCATAGAGTAAGCAAATATAATTTTATTTATAAATGGAGGAGTTGGATAGAATATAGGACCACTAGCACAGGAGAAGAAATAGCATCTGGCTTGCTTTGCACATTTATGCAACTTGGTAAAGTCATTGTGAGAACTTGGGTCTTAAATCAAATCCAGAGTTTTCTTTATATTTTTAGAAAGATGGCATTTGAAGCAGAGATGTAAGGGAAACAAAAGACAAAGTAAGGAAATTTATCTTGGGTATGGTAAATGAAAGGATAAAAGAAGAGAGGCCATCGTTATCTTAAACCCTAACTAGCCCACATTTGCAGCTTCTTGTGTGTTTTGATAGATCCAGGTTTGGTTTTGTAGTTGTTCTTACTGTTTGTGTTTCTTCTATTATTCTGAGAACTTAGAAAGGAGAATGTCAGGGAAGATCAAGCTGATTGCCACCAAAACCACAACTCCGGGATTCTTTTTGAATGCATTTAGAGTAGACTCAAACCACAGGTCCCTCACTGTCACTGAGTAGCTTCCAGGGATGGAAATGAACAATCACCCCCTCTTTATTGCTTTGGCGAATACTAGAGTCTGTGCAGCCAAGAATTTGGATCTCTCAGAGCCAGGAAGTGGGAAAACAATGCATTAAATAATGGGTTCTCTTGTGGCTGCATTGCAAGGCAAAAAAGGGTTAACAGAGCTGGGGCTTCATATAAAGAGAATCTCCATCCATAACCTCTCATTTTTTTCTAGTCTGGGAGAATGAGAAAGGAGCCCCAGGGGAGGAAAACACAGAGGATCCTATCTTATGATAAAAACAAGCTGACTCCCTTATCTGCCATCTCTTCTTGCCACATTTCTGATTCTTCCACTAAACTACAAATAAAGCCTATAAGTGTTTATTAAAATAAAGTTTTTTGTTGCATTAAATATATGAAAAATATGTTATAAAGAGTATAATTGCTTGGGGAAGTGAAGTTTTATCCACATGCCTGCACCTTCCATAGTAGCAGTATTCCTACTGCTGGGACTGCGTTCTGTACAGGGTCGGGCTTCCAGCATCTGGTGTGAACCACGTCTGAATTCCAGCAGAGCTCTGCTTCTCTTCTAAAGGACACACTCAGTCTTCCCTGCTCTGATACTTTAGTGTGACCTGTGTCCTTTTATATTTAGAGAAGCTTAAAATGCAGTGGCACCTCCCCAGCCAGGTTGGGACTGTCATTAGCACACACTTTACTGATGGCTTCACACATGCTTGGCAAGAGAATTGCCATGATGAGTCATTGCAGCGTGGGAGGTGATGAGTCTCTCAGCTCACCAGCCACCTCAGACACATTTGCAACCTGTGCACTGAACACCAAACATTCACGGAACCACAATTCTACTGTGTACCCACCACTCACTTAAGAAATATTTCCTTCCAACCCATAAGGTAGCAGGACATCCATCCACCCACGCCATCTACTAAGCATCTACGAACCATCCAACCAGTATTTTCTATCTACCGACAAAATTCCAGACACCATCCTTCAGCAGTACAGCCACGGAAAATCCACCAGACATCTAAGAATCCTTTCTTAATTACCCACCAGATGTCAGACGCCATCCTGCAGCTACACAGTCACTGAGCATCTGCTGTGAGATCTGCTTCACAACGCAGCTATGCTTTCCTGCCATTTTCATAATAAGGAAACTAAGTCAGGAAGGATTCTGGGCTGGGATCATGCCCTGTGATACCCGCTGCCTCTTTAATCTAAGGCCACCCTTTTCCCCTCCACAGATGCGTGCTCTTCATATGTGTTGGTGCAATGAATGAGGCAGGAGAGCAGGCCAGAGTGAGCTCTGGAGAGCCTTGGGTAAAGACTGTGAGATTAGTATATGAGAAAAGTCAGTACCCTAAAGGAGGGATGGAGGTGTTCTAATTCCTAAAGCTAATTAAGTTCAGCTTGGGCCGGGTATAGAGGTGCAGACCCACTTTAGAGTGTCTGAAATGAACCGTGGCTCACAAGACTAAAACACACATGTTAGGTTAAAGGCCAAAGATGCTGGTGAGACAGTGATGCGTGAAGCTTTGTGCATGGTTACATGGAACAGACAACATGATGAAGGAAGTCCTCACTATGCTGTGAACTCAGAAAGCTACCACACTGCCGCAGAAACCCCGGTCCATTGTGTGAGTGTGAGCATTTGAGGTTCTGGAGTCCTCTTCTCTGCTTCAATCTGTTTTCTCTTCCTGGGATGTGTACTGTCTCATAAAAGACTCTGATTCTGCTTTGTATCCATGTATCTCTGCCCCATCTCTTGTTCTAGGACACAAACCCTGGAGCCTCTCTGGGGGTTCTCACCAAACGTTAATGCCACTGATAACCGTAATACATTCTGTCTTTCAGACCCAGACAGGTCTATAAGATGTTTCCTTTCATTAACTTCTTTTGTGTACATCTTGCCTTCCCTTTTCCCAAACTGAAACTCACTCTTCTGATTCTTTTTTAAAACACCAGTGCAGGACAGACACATAAGAATCGGGCTTTTCTTGGGCAAGTGCAATAGACGCAATGCTCCAGACCTGCCTGGGGTGAGGGTTGTTTGCTAGAATACAGGTAGAAAAGGACATAAAGAAAGAATTGTAGTCGGGCATCTAAGGTGACCAAACAAATGCGTCTGATTTTAAGAGGACAACAGAATGAGACCTGGGGACCTTAGTCACTTCTGGTGTTTCAGCAGCTCAAGTCAAGGTCGGAGTTTGACCTTGCAATCTCTGAGTCATATGGAGAGTTATGGAAGAGAGGGCAACAACGTGCTCCACAGCAGAAGGAAGGGCATTTCTTATTCCTTTAACATGAGAGGCAGGGGGATTTGTTTTTAGATCCATTACTGTTTTTAGGCTCTGCTGAAATTCAACCCTGACTTTCCAGGGATGATCTCTGTTGTGCCTATGTCTGGGTCAGCAACTCGCTGACTTATTTTGAATGCTGCCTGGACCTGCATCTGTCATCAACATCACCATCCTGCTTTTTCTACTGCGATTCCTTCCTTGAGCAGCTACCTAGCTCGTATTTGCTTGCAGAAGGTTGTCTCCTTGTCTTTGAAACCGCACCCTTAGTTCAGCACCTTGCCTCCAGAAGGTATCATTAATTATAAGCGAGGAGCAGTAATTCAGACTGGAAAGGAGGATTCTCTGGGATGGGAAAGCTCAAACAAAGGTGAAGTGACATGAAGGGGCAGGCAAGAACAAGGTGAACTCTGGAGCCTGCAGTGGCTCCAGCTGCTCTGGGGTCCCTTGCATCCAGTTCCATGACTAGGTAGAGGATGCCCTTCAACACCCTTTGTGGTTTTTCTTGGAGCTTGCTTTTCCCGTGTTCCTGGCTGTCACTTTCGCTCTTCCCCCTGTGGCTGGTTCCGATGACACCACTGTCAGAAAGTTTTGCAGGCAGTTCAGCAAAGGGAAGCAGAGGGTATTGTATTCTCTCAGCCTCACACGGATCCCTGCCCCTCCCTGCTTCCGCCCTACAAATATTTATAGATATCATTATGCCTCCCTTAGCTATCATTTATCCAAGCAGTAACAGCACCGGTCTTTCCATCTTGTCTCATAAATCAACCCCTCCAGCCCCCGTAATCATCTCTCTGCTCCTCTCTGAGCTCTCCAAGGTCTGACAACATCTTAATAAGGTACCCCAAACTGAGGGCTCGTCTCTACCAGGGTCCAAAAGCAATTACCTATGTATTAGGGAGATGGCATATGCTAAAAATATTCCTTGGCCTTGTCAGTGCCACCAGAGAGTTCATGCTCATTTCTCACTTGTGGTTACCCTTTCACTCCAGAATATTCTTTCTGCCATTGCTACCCATGTGTCCTCTGTCTACTGCCCATGGCCACATAAAGAAGAACAAGGTAAAGTTTTCCTCCGCCTATTCTCTTCTTCTGTACACACTTTCTATATCTAATCCTTACAGTTTTTGACTTCTTGATGATGTTTACTGCTATGCTTAAGTTTTGACTGTGTCTTTTTGTTTTAAACTTCACTGTCCCCCTTTCCTGGTTCTGTAGAAAATCACTGAGGTCAGGGCAGTAATCCACTTGGTTCCCAACAGTGGGCTGTGGGTGATTTGAGCCAAGCTATTTAGCTTATGGGACCTTCATTCATCTTATCCAAAAGATAGGAATAAGAATGGTATCTAACTCAATTAACTGTAATGTCTTCTTTCTCCTTCCTTCCTTTTCATGGTTCTCTCCTCCTTCCATTTCATGTCTTCTATCTCAAGTGAGGATTTAAGCCAGCAATTCACAAGTCAAAGAAGAAATATGTTTGCCTTCATTGTATAGGTATGCTAAAGAGAAGGTGCTTTGGTTTGGGTGGTGACTACTTTTGTTCTTTCTTTCTTGAGTGTAAGAAAGTGCTATGTGGTGGGGGGGGTTGTGAGGATACCATGCCTGTTTTTATTACTCATGCCCATGTTATTCATTATAAAGAACCAGGAAGAAGAAAGGGAACTGACAAGAGGAATTAAGTTACGTTCCTTCTGAAGAAGCCATGACACTGTCTAGAAAAATCAAGTAAGAAACAGGATGTATTTGACAGCATCAGAGAACATTTTAGTATATGAATTGATAAATATTATGTGAGAGGTACTGCTGCAGTTATCAGTCAAATCTAATTAGGAAAATAGAGATTATTCCAGATAGTTCAATAGTCTGAATTTATTTCTGACAACTACTTAAAAGGGAGTTTATTAGAGTACAGAACCAAATATTATCAATGGTAAGAAGATCAGTAGGAACGGCAAGATAGTATCCCCAGAATTCAAAGGCCACCTATCTGGAAGCCATTGGCACTACACTGAAGTTACTACCAAGGAAAAGAAGCAGTATGGCCTGGACACTTGCTACAAAGAGGACTGGGGCACACTTCTCCTTTCCACAAAGTGTTCTACTGTTAGCTAAGCTTGGTTGGAAAATAGTTAATAAAATACTGTGGACCAGCTTTTGTGATACAAATCAGAGAGGGGAAGAAGAAGGGAAAACACACGGGGATGAGGAGACAGCACTACAGTTGTATGTCTGGAGAGAGGTCCAGTAGTTATGAGAACTTGCTGCTCTTGGAGTGGACATGGAATTGACTCCCAGAGCCCACACAGTGGCTCACAACCACCTGGATCTCAGTTCCAGGGGATCCGGAACTCTCAGTTAGCCTCCTTAGGCACAAAGCATACATGCATTACATACATATGCAGATAAACATATACATATAATAAAAATAAATTGATCTTGAAAAACACAATACACTGCCTGTAGCAACAGTTAGTAGAATGTGCATTAATTATAGAGCATTCTCTCATCTGTCTGTCTGACTATCTATCTATCTAATTTATATTTTTCTCTCATTCTGTCTCTCTCTTTCTCTTTCTCATTGCTTTTATTGTTCTTGGTCTTATTCTTTCTCCACTGTTCTATTACTTATACTTTTCCAACTAAAGGAAGTTTTTCTCCTTAAGGAAAACCAGCTTGGTGATTTAAAAACAAAAAAGGCACCAAAGGGAGTGGCACTATTAGGAGATGTGACCTTGCTGGAGTAGGTGTGGTCTTGTTGGAGGAAGTGTGTTACTGTGGGGGCAGGTTTTGAGATCTCTTTCCTCAAAAATCACTAAACAGTCAACTTTCTGTTGCCTCTGAGTCAAGACATAAAGACTCTCGGCTCCAGCACCACATCTGCCTGCACGCCACCTTGCCTCCTACTATGATGATTCGTAGTGAACTGAACCTCTGAAACTGTATGTGAGTCACCCCAATGAATGGTTTCTTTATAGGAATTGCTGTGGCCATGGTTTTTCTTCAGGACAGTTAATAGACCCTAACTAAGACAGTCAGACACAGTAAACTGCATCAGTAATTCAGGCAATAAAAATGAGATATGGAGAACTGAAAGGGTGGTCAAACTAATTAATTCTTAATAGTCATAAAACAGAGACCTAAGAAGTAACTGTGGTTGCAACCACAGAAAGCAACCACCATCCCTAACACTGGTCAAAGAGGACCAGGGAAAGGTGTTTGGAAACCCTTAGAAAAGTGCTCCTGAGGCTGGTGTCTTGCCCCACCCCTCAGAGGAAGAAAGGCCAAGGTCCTTGTAGTGTCTTGCTTGTACTACCTCATGAAGAAACACACTCAAAACTGTGTTTCTATCTGAGACGCAATAAATCCAAGTTGGCAAATCTTCAAAACCTTAGCAATTTGGACCCTTCTTGTCTAGGTTTAAGTCCTCCCACTTTTTATTTAATCTATTATCTGTGGGTGAAACTGAAGACAGACACAGACCTGCACGTTGGATGAAGGCTGGAACAGCAGGCAATCGTAAGAGCAGCATTCCGTGTTCTCTCTGAGCTTTGTAAACCTCGGCTAGGTATGACTCATCATACCAAAAGGCTGCTAAATGTGGAGTCTATCTTGATTGAATCAACAAGAGGAAATTCCCATAGGTGAGCAGATGCTCCACTAGGAGATTAGGAAATTGCTTCTCTTTCCTTTTAGCTTATCGAAGTTAGATCCTTGATTCAGGGTAATGCTGCAGCCCCATTCCCTTTCCTCGTCTCACATCACCTCATCAACTTCCCTCAACACAGATCTTTTTAATGGTGTGTTTTTCCCCTAACCATTCTTCTGAAAAAGTCCAATCTTTCTCTTTCTCATTGGCATTTTAAGTGCTCTGTGAATTCAGAGGTGGTGTTTCAGTTGGAGTCGTACGCAGCAGGTGACCTGGAGTTCATCTAGATGCATTGTGTGTACACATATACTTTTGTGCATGCAAGTGTGTGTAGAGAAGTGTACACCATGTGCACAAATGTGTGTGTGTGTGTGCGAATGCATGCTGTGTCAAATGATGAGATCTGTCTTTTTTCCACATAGTGGTGTTGAGGAATACACAGACCAAGCCTACTAGGCTAGAAATCAGTAAACATGGAGGTAGAAATCATGGAGGACAAGTGTAGAAAACACAAAGTATTTGAGGTAATGACCCTACTTGCTTTCGCCTCTCAAAATTATAAGCTGGTGTTTTGTTTATTGGGAGTTCACAAAACATTCATTTTTTATTAGCAGTAATCCTCATTCAGGAAATTATTTCTCTTTTCCCAATACCTTGTGCAAATGTATGTTCTCTTTGTGTTGTTTGTCCTTGCTGAACACGTGTGCAGTGGACAATCCATCAGGGCATCTCCTGGCCATCTTTTCAGAGTTGCATTGCTCTCAAAATAATGCCAGTCTTGCCCGTGCCCTTTGTCTGTTCTGTGTTTCTTTTTTCCCTGAGAGCAGAAGCTGCCTGCATATAGTTAGACAGATTGTCCATGACTAATAAATCTCAGCACCAGGGCCTGCTTCTCTGTACTTACTCGGAGTGGTAGCCTTTGTTTGTCTGGGACTGGTTATATCAAAATACACTTTCTATGGTGTGATTCATTAGTTTCCTATTTTGGATTTTGCTTAGGGATATTCTCTGGGAAGGTGGATTGTGGTAATTGCCCTCGGCGCTATGCTCTATCACCTAACATTGCTGTAATTTAGGGACAGAATATGAGTGAAAATAGAACTCAAGCAGCCGAGAACTCAGTATATTCAGTCCCACATGGTCCTGTCTCCATCTCGGGCAGTGTAGAGTTGAAAGACTTCTTTCCCATATGAGCTCCCCCTTTTCCTCTTTCCTCAAATATAACCAGAATGTGTATCATAGGACATTTACTCAGGAAACAAAAGTAACTACACTCCAAACTTTAGCCTTGGGGAAACAGCCTGGTGCTATAAAATACCTACAAATCTTCAGGAACTTTATATATGAGAACGCATTTAGGTTTGACAAGAAGCTCACACTGGATCTCTCTCTCTCTCTCTCTCTCTCTCTCTCTCTCTCTCTTTCTCTCTCTCTCTCTCTCTCTCTCTCTCTCCTGTTGTTGCTCTATTTTGTTTTGTTTCTCAGAAAATGACTGGTCAGTGTTCACAAGTTTCATACAAAGCCAAGCTAGATACAATCTCAGGTTCCCTCCAAATACTGCTCTGTCGTCACAGCTCATTTATGTATGTACATGTCATTGCACAGCAGGGTAAGAATATGGGACAGTGCCCGTGAGGGTACAGAGGAGCTCTGTTGTGTCTTCTCCAAGGCTCTTCATGTTGTTACCTCTTCTTCTGGAGCAGCACTAGAGAAGAGGTGTACCCGGTGGGGTCACAGCAGCTAACAGCAACCAGACATACTTGTATTATCTGGAACAGGGCAAGTTCTTTCCTTACAAGTTTAGCATCCAGGAAAAAAAAAAGATCCACGAAATTATACCTGTTGCTAAACAGACAATGCTGGCTTAGCACCAGGAAGCTGATTTGACAGTAAAAGCTTACAAAAGAGGATGGGTGCATCTATGATTATGACCTAGTACCCCAGGTCGTTTTCCAGGGTTGCTGGGACCAGTTCAGGCACTGTCGCAAACTCTGTTCCACACCTAATTTTGTGATATATAAACTTACCTTTTCCTTGGGGCTTCAGATTTGATCTCTCAGTGGTTAGCAATCACCCTGTTCAGTGATCGTTTAGTTCTTTGCACTTGTGGTTGAAGCCAAGAGAATGCGGTCTCCAGGAGCCTCAGTTCCAAGAGTTTGTACAGCCTTGTTTATAGAATCAATATAATAGCGTGTGTTCTCAGCAGACTCAGTGTGCAAGCAGAAAGCCACTGGCCTGGCAGTCACTGAAAGATCTGGACATGTGTTTCTCCTTGTTACTGTGTCAAGGTGAGTGAAGAAATTATGCAAATTAGGTCACCATAAACAATACAAATAGGTAATGCCTGGTGCTACGGAGAAGAAATATCAGATACTGAATGAAACTATTTTATCAGATAATCCTGAGAGCCCTGAAATTGAATATTAAAGTTTTAAATATTATTGGTATTTTAAACTGTCATCTCACCTTGTACTGAATTTCATTAAAATATGCTTGCAAATTACAAAAACCAGTCTACAATTTCATTGGAAAGGTATTGCCAAAAGGAAAAAGAAATTTTAAGAAAGATTCTAAGGTGAATTTTTTTCTTCTCATTGTTTATTAAATTTATTAATACCATTGACTTTTTGTCCATTCGGATAGAAATAAATAAGTTAAACCAATTAAATTTAAAAGACCATATATCATTGACCATATACTCTTTAAATTAACCCAGCACTATTTCCTTTTCATGCTATTTCCTGGGGAGAAGCCAAGGATTTATTCAAAATCATGAAATGCCTAAAATAAGCATTATTCCCTCTCTTATAGGCAGCATTATATTGGGGGCCCTCTCACTTACAGGCATGTCTGTCAAAGGGACCATTTTTCAGGCTCACAGTTCCCAAGACTCTGTCACTTTCTTACTTACAGAGGCCCAAAATGGAAACTATTTTTCTTTTCATTATGAGCTGTCACTTTTTCATCTTGGCACCGCAATGATAGACTTTCATTCATCTTCTGTATTACCTTTCCTGGAACCTCTGACACACACTGACACAATGCAAAATGCAGGGATCCTGGTACAGGCGGTGGCAATTTTGAGGAAAGGCTGAGGCTTGTCCTGATCTGCTATTTTAAATATATATATGTATTGAAAATGCTGGAATGCGCGATGTGGTAGACTGGCGATGCTAATGGGCCATGCTCTGTTTTTACACGTCCTTATTAAACCCAGTCCCCAGCCTCAAGTCAAACTGAAGGGCTGACAGAGGACAGCACAATCGGCAAGCCTTTACCCAACTGGAAGAAGAGTGGAAAGTTTGCTCAAAATCCAAGGAGAGGGAGTGGAGGGGAAAATCGCTACATCTTGAGGAAAAAATTCCTTCTCAGACTTTTGAGGAGAATGGTGATGCCCATGTTTATGGTGACTGATCCAAACTATGGTAGGTCCTTTGGCAAGAACACCTCACCTCATGGACGGACATACTGAGCAGAATTAGAGAAGCGTTAGGAAGAACATCTTCCCTCACGGGCGCACACACTGAGCAGAATCAGCGTGAGGGTGCAGGTGCAGTCCTGCAGCTGTTCTCAGTGGGGTTGTCATGGCAGGAATCCTCACAACACAGGAAGCCAGAGGGCCAGTGGGGTGGGAGTAAGGAAACCCAGCTTCCCTTGGGTCACCTTGTTTCATGCTGACCGTCTACTCGGTTTATTTGTAGATGTAAACATGGCTGTATCAACTGTTTATGTCTCATTGGGGGTATGGAGCACAGGCAGAGGCTGATGTGTTCTTGATCTGCTTTTCTTTATGGATACAGAGCTGACTATCAAAGAATTACAGAACAGGGAGTTTAAAATTCTTCCAAGAGAGTCCACTTATTTATTGGATCAGAATTCCACTGACTGACAGTTTTGAAAAGTGAGACAAGAAAGAAAGACAGACAGAGAGAGAGAGAGAGAGAGAGAGAGAGAGAGAGAGAGAGAGAAAGAGATCTCATGATCTCATTATGGAAGTCATAGTGTGACAGCGAGTCCATGTATCTTTACTTGCAAGTGTCCATTGCAAAGAGCCATTGGTCTTGGTTCAAGGCCTCTGGTTTCTGCTACACTACCAATGCTGGGCCCTCACTGGGACTACTCTTGGATATCCTGTTGCTGCCCTGTGTCATGGAGATCCTACAGCTTTTGGGTCTATGGGACTGGCCCCTTCACATGCTCCAGCAGGTCACAGATGTGGGGGGGGGATGGGTAGATTTTGGGGTGGGCCAACTCATAAAACTGGTTATGGGCCTGGGTAGTTGTGAGTCAGCGTGCCAGCTCTCCCTCATCCTCACCACCAGGCTAGCTCTCCAGCACAGCCCTGGCGTGTTCACCCTACACACTAAGCAGTAAGCGGCAGGGTCAGTTCTCTTGCTCTCCTCATGCTCTCAGGACAGGTCACCCACACCTATGGCACCGCCTGGGTCAGCTCTGCTGTGTTACTCAGGTGAGACGCGGTGGTCACTCCCTCAACTATTGCAGGTGGTGAGAGTCAGGGAAAGCTCTCCCACTTGCCACAGATGGCAAGGTGGGCTGGACATGGGGGTGCAGTAGGAGGGCTTCTCTCCCTTGCCCACACCACCATGGGGCAATCTCTCAGAGTCTCTCTCCTTCAATGCTGTCTCACCCACGTTCACCTCTATTTTGCTGTCCCGGCAAGGTGCAGTTGGTGGTGCGCAGGGCCAGTTTTTCCACTATTAAGATTCTGGGTCGAACTCTCCTGTGTACTGCAGGCAGAGAGGGGAAAGAGGCAATAGGAAGCCTTCTCTCCTGCACTCACGCTGCCACATGACAGACATGTACTGGGGTCAGTTCTCCCACACTCACACCCTTGGGGCCAGCTCGCCTGTGCCTCTACCAACAGGCTCAGCTCTGTCATGCTGCACAGGACCTGCTCTCTTGAGTGCAGCAGCTGGTGAGGCATGGAGCTAGTTCTCCCTCATGCTGCAGCCAGTGAGCAGCAGGACCAACTCTGCAGCCTTATCCTCTGGGCCTTAGGTGGTGAAAAGAGTCACCGACATCAACACAGGCCTAGGTTGTGGCAGAGCCACAGGCCCAAAATTGGCCCTTGGCAGAAGCCCAGACCTTGGATGACAAGCAAGCCACCCACCTCAGCCCACTCCTCACCATCTCTGCTCCCGCAGGACATGAACCATTCTGTCTTTTTCCATCTCCCATAACCCACCAAATATTTGCTCACGTAACAGTGTCTTGTGGTACTGGGTGGGCCCTTATTTCTCTTCTCTGTCTTGGGTAGTGAGCCCCAGGTGTGCTCTGTGGGTCTTCTCCTGCTCAGTCTTTTTTTTTTTTAATTATTTTAACTTTTACTGATTCTTTGTGGACTCCACATCATGCATCCCTTCCCTCTTAATCTTAATGGTACTGGGCAGCGTCATGCTTTTCCCTCTCTGCCCAGGATAGAGAGCTGACTACAAGCTATTTACATTCAGGAACTGGCAGTGTGTGTGTGTGTGGACGTGTGTGTGTGTGTGTGTGTGTGTGTGTGTGTGTGTGTGGATATGTGCTTATATGAGCACACACATGGAGATCAGAAACAACTTTAGATGACATTCTTCATGTGTCTTCATCTTGTCTCTCACTGGCATAGAACTCTCTAAGCTAAAATAGCTTTCTAGAAAGTAGTGTTCACCCCCTAACTCTAGGATCATAAAGAGGTGCTGCCACAGTTCGGATTTTTTCATTCTGTGGGTTGAACTCGGTAATGTGTTCCTCCTTGCAAGACCAATACTTTGCCAATAGAGACACCTTCCCAGTGCAGGAACTTGCTTGTATTTAATACTAGTAACACTAGTGTTTTAGAAATTCTTGCTTCATAAATACCTGTTAATCAAATGGCTGTGTACACAGATAGTGAACCAAATCTCTACTGTTTCTTCCCAGATAAAGTTCAGTGTTAGATTGCTGTAACCCTTGGGACTGTCCTTGCTCAGAACCTAACTTCCCTGCTCCCCTCTGGTTCCACTGAGTTTCTTTCTAAAGTGAGGAGTTCTTGTCATTTTATACCAGTGTGGTGGTTTGGATAAGAAATGCTCCTCATGGTCTCATGTATTTGAACCCTTAGTCTTCAGTTGGTGGTTCTGCTTGGGGACGTTGTGAACTGTTAGGAGGGGAGACCTTGCTAGAGGAAACTAGTCTCTGGGGACAGGTTTGAAAGTTCATAATTTTATTCCACCCTTTGTTCTCCTCTTCTGCTTCCTGTGTAGATGGAGTATGGTCACCTGACTTCCGGATCCTGCTGCCACATTTCATCATCATTATGGGACATATCTTTCCGGAACTAAGAATTAAAATAAACATCACCTTGAATTTGGTCATGGTGATGTTTTGCAGCAAGAGAAGAGTAGCTAATTCATGCTATAACTGGAAGGCTTTCCCTGCCCAATTCCTTCGACCCTGGATCAAACAACGCTTTAGTCCCCTGGTGAACCACTTAGATTTTAAATTTTGTCTAGATTTTAATGATTACAGCATAAAAACTGTTTAACAATCCTTTTGTTGGCACATAAAAGGCCTCTGATAACTATTTCCATTAGTTAATCTGACAACTTTGCCCCTTAACTGTAATAATTAAGTTATGAAGTTAGTTACTGTAAGAATTATGGAGTGTTGAAGAGCCAACACTAAATCAATGCTTCTCAACCTTCCTAAGGCTGTGACCCTTTAATACAGCTCCTCATGTGTGGTGTCCACCAACCATAAAATAATTGCTGTTGCTACTTCATAACCATGATTTTGCTACTGTTGTGAATTAAAAATATCTGAAATGTGACCTCCGTGAAAGGCTTGTTTAATCCCCAAAGGGGTTGTGAACCTCAGGTTGAGAACCACTCCTTTAAATACTGCTATAGTCTTTTTTACCAGGTAATGATGAGTATATGACTTGACAATGAATTGGATAAAAGGAAAAAAATAGACTATTGACAAACTTGTATATTTAGATTAATATTCTGTAGTTTGGGTATATAAACCTAATCTGTAAATTAACATATGTTCTTTTAAGTCAAACATCATCTATATGTGCATATACATGTATGTATATATATGTGTACACACACACACACATATATGACTTGATAGAGAGTAATGCATCTTCTTGTTTTCATTATCCATATCTGTTATTTGGAAAAGATTTTTTTTTTTTACCCGTACTGTACAGCACTCAATGGAAATTCTAGGCTTGCCTGGTTTCCACAGAGCGCAGGTGATCTAGTTAACTCAGTTTCCCATTGTTTTCTTCATTCACTTTTCTTTCTCCGGTACAATTCCAAACCCGCTCATTATAGCCTGATGAACGTTCCATGTTCAACTCTTTATTTTTAAATTTAACACATGGTTTGTCAATTTGCACAGGAAATGTGACAATAGATGTCTACTACTTTTCAAAATCATTTGATTTGCCTCTGGTGTAAGTGTCTTTGCTGAGGTACCAAAAGCCGCTTTGAGATCAGGAGTAGACTGAGTGGTAATGTATCTGCTCACTGACAGACATTCAGCAGTCAGGATGCTCTTCACTTTCGGTTCTAATCAGAAGAGCGAGAACCTACAGTGGAGACACTATGGGACCTGAAGCACGCCTTAACTACATTCTCTAGCTTCCACGTAGGGAATGGGTTCTCTTCTAGAATGCTTAGCTGTTTATTTGCTGTGCATGTCCTTTAAATTCTTTATAGCCCTTTCCATGCTATCTTTTAGTTGCTGGTTTCCTTGTTTACCTTCCTATTCTCTCTTTTCTCTCTCCACTCTCTCACTCCATCTATGCTATTGGCCATTATTCCCTCTCTTTGTTTGTGTCTCCTTACCTCCCACCCTTCTTTGCTCTGTCCCTCTTACACATCCTCTTCTTTCTTTCTCTTGCTCCCTGCTGTCCATCTTCACTTTCTTTGCTCCCCTTCACTCTTATTTCCTCACCCTCTTTCCTTCTACTTTCCTTCTCCGATTCTTCCTACTCCCTCCTTCCTTTTCTTCCCTTCCCTATGTCTAAACTCCAAGTTTACAGGGCACACAAGCAGCAAAGAGGACTATGACCATTGACTGTCTAACATGGAGCGGGTAGACGGAAAGTATTTCAACATTTCCTATTGATTAACTGACTTGAATTTTAAAGCTAAATTCTCGGGTATCTTTAGCATTCCGTGCTTTTCCTTCCCATGCATTTGCATAACTTTAAATATTATTACCAACTCTTGTTCACACCTGAATCACAGGTAAGCAGCAGAAGGCAATTGCTTGCAGGTGTGTACAGTGAATGAGAGGAAATCACTGCCCATCAGTGAGCCCATGACAGGTTGAGGATGATTTCTGAAAAGCAGTAATTAACCGTCAAGAATCTGGCTGATGTATTTAGTAGAATAATTCTTTCTCCTTTCTCACACCTTCAATAATGATTGCCCTCCACATGAATCTACAGAAAACTTTAAAGGTAAAAATTCCCAGGGCATTTTCTTTGAGCAATTGTATTGACTATTCAGGGCCACTGACCCAAAGTACAGCTAAGCAAAGAGACCCTGGCAGAATTGGTATGATCTGTAATTCAAAATAACAGAGGCAAAATTAAGACAACGAAGGAGAGCAATAAAGGCCTGATCCAGCGCCAAGAAAGGTGGGTGGGGAGAAACCAACACTGACGATGAACAGAGTCTTTCAAAGAAGAGCACATCTGTTATCTTTATTTGGGATGCTTACCTTGCAGAAAGTTTCAGGTTTAAAAGCTGAAGAGTCTATACCTACTACTCTAGGAATATCAGCTGAGTACTCCAGGGTGTCCCATAGCATGTTTTTAGTCATATTTGATGAGAAAAGTAAGTAAATGGTAACTTATAATAATATTCTAATGTCAATCATGTTTTGATTTATACAAATCAATAAACGTCTTTAGAACACCACGGATGTCTGCCATGTACATTGTACTAGCTTTTCATGGCCTAGGAGATAGCCACTACTGTGTGCTCAATAAACCTCCATCACCACAATGAGTGGAATTATGCCCACAACTACAGATAGTTCATGGCTTGCTTCCATTTCAGTCACATAGTTTTGGCATGTTAGATTGAGCGGGATGAGACAGCCTGTGATAGCTAAGATGAGAGCCTGGTTTATCTTTGGAATATGTAAACATCAATGTGCAAGAGAGTCAGACAGAGGTACCTGAATCCAGACAGTGATCACATCCCAGGAATCTCTCGTATAGTACTGAGGCTATGCTTCTAAGGTCTCATAGGATGTGTCTGGTTCAGCTATCATAAACTGAGAACAAGATTCACGATGTCCTACCTACCACTACCCACCAAATGACACTTGCTTCCTATTCTTTCCAATATAAAAGTATGCTTTCTGCTTTCAATGTCCTTGCAATTTAATTGAAAATAGGATACTTTATAACTATGGGAAGGAATCAACCTGTACAGTATTTGTCTTCCTAATCACAGGAAACTTGGCTTCTCAGGCCTAAGAGTTAAAGGGAGAAAAAGCTTATGGCCTTGTGCCAAGATATAACATGCTTGAGGAATGGATGACAAACCAGTATGAACATTCAGACGTAGGGACTTTGGGACATATTCAACTCTCCTGGAATGAAAATTCTCCACACATAATAAAGATTGATTAAGTTTTCTTTTATTCATTATTTCTAAGAATTTGTGATCTTTGGTCTTTTCTTTTTAAGAATATCTTTTATTCATTGATCAACAAATTGAAGCATGCAAACACCACATCTTGATCCTATGTTCTCCCCGCAGTGAGTTCATGAGGGCAACAGCCGTGTCATGTCCAGAAGACAGCATTTTGCAACACCCCTCCCAGCCTCTGGCACTTACATTCTGTTAGCTTCCCCTTTCATGATATTCTCTGAACCTATGGTGGAGGGAGGAGTTGATTGATAAAAATGTGCCATTTAGGGCTAAGCACTCAGCATTCTTTCTTACCAGTTATGAGTCTCTATATTAACTGATACACAAGAGAAAATTTTTCTTATTTAATTTTAAGAAAAAAAAAAGAGAGGAAAAAAAGCAGTGACCGGAGAATTCAGTGGCCATTTGGAAAATGGAGGCAATATAACATAAGTATGTTTAGAATAAAGCTTATCGTTAGGATATTAAGGCCATCTAGTCATTTCACCATGGAGCATGAAAAAAATTTTCTTAGTTAACAGACAATAGTTAGATCCTCTTCTCACTTCCTTCAATGATTTGGAGTCTCTGAATTCTTCTCCCCATGAATAAAGACACAGTTCTGCCCGTCCCACCTATTTTTCTTGTCTACAGATAGGTAGTGAAAATATATGAATACAGGGCCTGACGACATTAAGTGTGGAGTGTTGTTTCAGAATGCCTTTTTTTGTTAAAAGGGAGCAACAACCGACAAAACTATTAATAAAGGTTGAAAGGTACCAGGTGGCTCGTTCTTCCCAGTATATCAGAATTATACAGAAGATGCATGAGAACTGAGCTAATAACTTTCAAGTATCCAGAAGCGAGTGTCTCACAAAAGATGGCTTAACTTACAGTCATTCTGAGCTCAGGTTCCTTTGAGCCCAGTTTTTCTTGCTATGGCCTGTGTCTCAAGAATCAACTCCAGAGCACCTTCCCCAGCCATTGTGTAAAACTAATCACAATTTTAATTGTGATCGTAATAATGACATGAGTATTTTAGTGGTGAAAAATTGTTAGATATTTTGATTACATAAAATTTAACTGTTTACATAATTACACTTGATTATAATTTTTTTTAAACCATACTGTTGGAAGCTCCCTAACTAACAAAGGCTGCCTTTGAGTCAGGGTGCTTGTTCTAAAGGTTCACCTGAAAAATTCCTGCTGAAAGGCTGTGTAGTTAAGAACCACTGTGCTCTGGTTGTCAAGCTTCCTTACACATTGATCATTTTAGCTGTAGTAGAGCCCGTCATGATTGTAATGCTAAAGAATCTGTTTGGAACTTCTGAGAAAAGTTCAAACTGCTCCTCATCACAGGATCGAAGAGGACAAGGAAACTTCCCTGTGGCAAGAGAGATAGAACATCCCCATCGAGGAAAGATAAATTCTGACACTCTGCCATTAAGGGAGAGTGGGGCAGAAAGGGCAGCCTGGTTCTGCTGTGGCTTGGAGACAGAGCTGTGTGGACTGTCGGAGGAGAAACAGCAAAGATCATCATGTCATCGCAAATAAAAATCACCTTGTTGCCTAAGGAACCAAGATCACAGTTACAATTTGGTCACATGCAGCTCGGACATCCTGGTGCTGTTACTCATGACAACATGAAGAGGCGCATTCTCACTCCTGAGGAGGAAAATGTGACTACAGAGCTAATGTCCAATTATATTAATGAACATGAGATTGGGCTCTGTACAGCATTTTTGAATATTCTCAGAATTGGATTTTAGTAGGTAAAAGAAGATAATAAGAGTTTTTATTTGGTGTCATTTTTCTTTGACTGTGGCCATAGGAATGTATTTAAATGAAACAGAAAACTTCTCATTTATTACACAGCCTATGTGTGTTAAGTCCAAGAACTGAATGGAAGGGACGATTCTCAGGAAGCAAGGAAGGTCACTTCAATATCTGTCCTTTTCACAGTTTATATTCTCAGACTAGACCCTTCAGATCTTGCAATGTGTATCCAAGTGCAAGAGCCAGCATGGGCAGCTGTCCAGAGGAGGCACAGACGGCAGAGGCTGTGTGCACATGCATGCATGTCTGCAGGACTAATCCTCTCCCTCTTCTGAGCAACTCTTAAATTCACTTCACTAGGGAAATATCTTTGCCCATGGAAGGAATATCCAAAACATGATGCATTTCTAAAGTTCAGGGGCAATGCTGACCTAGTCAGTTAAGAAGCATGCTCTAGGAAAGAAAATGGATCACTGTGTGGTAGGTAGAATCATGGTATTCAAAGACGTTCACATATGGCTTCAGCTAACTGATTTTTGTTAAGTCTTAGTATTTAAAAGCTAGCTAACCTGTGGTATGTCTGGAAGGTTATATTTCATAGAAAAATGGACTGTGTTTTTAGATGAAAGAAGTTAAGAATGTCACAATGACATCATCCTGAGTTATTTTGGCAGACATATTACAATCACAAGGCTACCCACAATAGGTAAAGGAAACAGGAGAGGCAAAATAAGCTTGTTGGTAGAAAAAGAGGTCTGGTCAACATAAATATTTCTCTTAGGGATAGAAGATGACCATCAGGCCAGGAAGCTGGAGAACTTTAGATGTCTGGATTGACATGGTACAGATTCTTTCTGAAAGGAAAGTGACCTTGCTCATATCCTGATTTTAGTTCAGTGAGTTCTGACTTTCAAGATGGCAAGTTCGGAGTGGTTAAAATATTGTATTAGCAGCAACAGGAAATGAGTATGGACTCCCTTAAGCATCTAAGAGGAACACCCTATCTTATGTTATTGTGATGTGACATTTCCATCTACAACTGTGGTTGGGAGCTTTCACAGATATCCAGGAATGTCTGAGACCTACGTTGTGCACACCTGGCCTAGAACATGTAGCTAGGACAGATGAGCCATTTGGTCACCTTGCAGTGTGATTTAAATCTACAGCTCTATGTTAAAGCCTTCCTAAGAACCTGGTATTCTTACTGTTAACTGTGAGTACGCCTCTCTTTTCTATGGTAGACTGAGAAACTAAGAAGTCAGACAAGCGGAAGGTGTGACTCATTTATCCTTACCTTTACCCACAGTTCAATCTATTTTAGTATTAGATATGTTACAGAGCAGTGTGATTGGAATTGTGCTGGGTTCTGCAAATATGGTTCAATAATCAAGGGAAATGAGAGAGAAATAATTGTTCTGCAGTAACATAACTTGAATTCTATCTTTGCTGCTGCTTAAACATGTATACACAAGACCCAACTTGAGCATGTACAACTACAAGTGCATGTGTACACAATCACATGTTCATGCACATACACATGTGCACACACACAGGGGCTTCCAGGGTACTTATTATGCATGTCCAATGCTTCTATGTATGTTATCTTTCACAACCCTAGGCTGTAGATACTCTTTGTCTCTCCATGTTAAACTTGAAAATCTTCTGGTCTATGACCACAACAATGCCTTTGCCATGTTCACTTAGCTAGTAAAAGCCAGGCTGGGGTTTGGTCCCTGTTCTCGCTGCATCACAGGGTTGGATTGATGCCTATTTCAGAAATGCCTAGGTGATGGCTCACAAGTGATTTAGAGCACTGGCATTATTTGTGACAAGAAAAATTAACTTCAAAGACAAGGATAGCTTCTGGAGCTTGGCACATTTCAAGTGAGCTGTTGTAATTATGAAGGGCAGGAAACTGGTTTCTTTTCTTCTGACGGCGTAGATGAATCTCATCCATTCCACAGACCTCTCCTCTCCTCCCCTCACTCCTCAGCTAATTGAAGAATAATTTCATGATTACTGGAGGAAGCAATTTCACACATCCTGAAGACCTGCAGGGGTCTGCCTTCCTCTCCACACAAGCCTCATTTGCAGCCATTTCCCTGTCTTTCCTGGAGCCTTCCTATCCCCAGCACAGATGCTGCTCACTGCAGCCATGAAAAGGCAATGGCCAGCTCTTGAAGGCTGATGGCTGACAGGGCCCCCCCAGGATCCATCTGTGTATTCCTTGTCCTCGTTAATGGTAAAACAAACCAACACCCTCCATCTTCTCGAGGTAAGAACAGGTGTTTGACAAAAGGCAAGTTCCTTTTCTCTGTTATTGAGGACATAATCACACTAGTCAAATACATCTGACTCCGTTGCTTCTCACTGTCTTTTTCTGAAGTTCTCTACATGTAATCTGCTTCAGTGCAATGGATCCACAAGCAGCTTCCTTTGAACTTTGGCCAACTCATCTGACCATCTGGAAAGCTACCTGCTCTGCCTTGAATTCCTTGAATCTCCCCCATAGACTGCAACTCCAGAGTTAATCTCCTACTTTCAGCTCCCCTTAAACCTGCTTGTGGCATCTACCATTTGCATATGTAAATAAACCTTTGAGTCTTTGGTAGTCAGCTTCTCAAGGAAAGGTCCATGATTGCATCATCACCATAAATTTCCATAGCAATTATTGGGTTGTTGTATTTATTTGATGAATGAGTATTTTTTTCAGGGTGATAATGGTGTGAATATAGGCATTGCTAAAGTAGTTTGGTATATATGAGTGTGTGGTACACTAACACAAGGCGGTAGATTTGAAGGTGTAGTTTATGAAAATCATATGTATGAACACACCTCAGGAATCAGAAGTCCATATATACAATGATACATATAATACAAGGCTAATACATACATACAAGGCTATATACAATGCAAACAAATGTATTCTTATGCCAGTTACAGTGCTTAATGCCATTAATATTACTGGCTCTTACTAGCCACCCTCCATAACATATAGCCTTTCTGACAGTGGTAGCAGCCAATATGAAAGATAAATGAACAGAACCATGGCACCTCTATGACAAAGTCTAGTTTATGTGGGTCCAAAAATCTTTCTTGAGGGGGTTAGAGCTAGGAAACCTTTTTCAAGTTGGAACAACTGAAGTGTGAGTTGGAGAAAAGAAGTGTGCATACCCCTCCATGTTATAAACAACAACTGGTGAGGCTGGGCATCTGCCCTGCTCCCTGGCCACCATCAGTTGCCTGAGTTATTTTGTTTTGTTTATTCTTCCACAATCAGCAAGGTGGCAGCTTCCCTGCCTCGGCAGAAATAATTTTAGAAGATGAAATCTGTCCCTAAGCCCTGTTTCTGACACCCTTGCCATTGAGTAATCATCAAACACTTCAGGCTTTTGCACAGTGTGGACTATTACTCATGTCGCCATAATGTCTCCACTTAGCCTGCATGGTAATTCATTTTAATACTTTCGTCTTGAAAGAAAAATGATTTCGATTTTTCTGATCATACATAGGTTTAACCTTGTATCAATTTATTTGTAAGTTCAATATTTGTATTCCTGATTTAAATGCAAACACAGAATCAGATAGAAAGAAAAATATCCAAGCAAAAGAGCAAGTTATAGATAGAATAGAATCGAATGTGTATTCTGCAGCTTGCTTTAGATCTGAGCAAATAATATGAGATTATAATGAATAATTAAATGCTGATGGTTGCAACATTGATTGCTTTATTGATAGTTGTGCATATTTTATTTTTACTGTCGTGCTTTCAAAATTATTCATTCTCTCTTTAAAAATAAGTTTATCTATGTTAAGAGAAATCAAGAGAATCTTGAGGGAGCGAGAGCAGAACTGGAATGATGAACCCACACAATAGACAAAAAGGGTTGTGTTCTTCATTCTTACTTCAAGAGAGATAAAAAAACAAACATGATTCATCAGACATACACCAGCATTCAGGAAGTTTACCCTAGTCTGTAGGTAGTTCTTCATTTGTTCCCCAGTTCTTTGTTACATAAATTACTTGAATATTGTAAAATATTAATTTTAAAGTTAATTTTATCTCATTTTTCACTGTTTGAGAATTTGATATATACATATAATGCACTTAAATCAGTTCCCACACACTTCCCTCCTATCAAATTACTCCTCTATCCATGATCTAACCATGTCTCCCTCCCAACTGCATGTACTCCTTTTATAATTCTACTGAGTCTATTTAATCCTGCCAATATCTGGATATGTATAAGGGCATTTCCTGGAGCATGGGTAGCTTCTCAGGAGTGGCTTCCTTGACGAACATTAACTTTTCCTCACTCAATAGCCATCAGTTATCAATGGTTTCTCAGCTAATATTAGGATTTGGTGAGCCTCTCTTCCATGCCGGAACATTTCTGGCTTGCTCTTATTCAGGTCTTATGCATACCATCACAGTTCTGAACTTTGAGTTCATGTGTGCAACAGTAATGTCCTATCTGGAAAACACTCTTTGCTTCAAATGTCCTTTCCCCTTACTCTTAAAATCTTCCTTGATTCTTGAGCCTTTGTTGGAGGAGATATGAACTAGATGCCCTATTTACAGTTGAACTCTCTTGTACTCTGTGTGTTGAACAGTAGTGGGTCTCCATAATAATCACTATGTACTGCTGACATACATTTCTGTGATGAGGGCTGAGAGATACACTAATCTACATGTATAAAGTTAAATCATTAGGAGTCGATTTAAAACTGTTTTCATTTATCCAAATATTGTTGGGTTCCCCACAGGGCATATGACCAAGTCAGCCATGGGTTTTGGCCCAGCTAACAGTACGAGGCATAAGTTCTATATCACATTGTTAATTATACTTTCTATCTTGAAGTCCAGTCTAACAGATATGAGGTAGACACACCAGCTTTTCTGTGCTTACTTATTTTCCATCTTGCTACTCCAAACTCTAAATTTTACATTCTGGGTACCATTTCTAGATGGTATGTACAGAGCCGTGCTTTTGTTATCCATCTGGCAATTTCAGCCTCACAGAAGTACCTGCTCTGACTTAAAATCTTTCATGAATCTTTGATTAGTTCAAAAATGAATATTTACCCAACTATCTATACCTCAAAGAATGGTGAAACTAGGAATATCATGTTGGCTCCCACCTAGTTAGGAAGTTTGAAAGCTGTGCTGTTGTGGAATGATGTGGGATTTCTCTCTGTATGCTGTGATTACCATTAATGAATAAAGAAGCTTCTTTGGACTTATAGCAGGGCAGAACTTAACTAGGCATGGAAAACTAAACTGAATGCTGGGAGAAAGAAGGTCAGAGTCAGGGAGAAGCCATGTAGCCCACTAGAGATGGAAGCTGGAACTTTACCCAGCAAGCCACTGCCACATGGCAATATACAGATTAATAGAAATGGGTTAAATTAATATGTAAGAGTTAGCCAATAAAAAGCTAAAACTAATGGCCCAAGCAACGATTTAATTAAAACAGTTTTGTGTGATTACTTTGGTTCTGGGTGGCTTGGACAAACAAACAACCCTCCACTACAGTAGAATATTTGTTTACACTGTTTAAAGATGTATCTCTGTGATTGGTTTAACAAAGAGCTGAATGGTGGTCGATAGCTAGACAGGAAAGAATAGGTGGGACTTCTAGGGAGAGAGAGAATGCTGGGTAGAAGAGAGTCAGGACAAGAGTGAGACTCTGAAGAAGCAGGACATACTATGGTACAGAACTGTGTCACATGGCAGAATGTAGGTTAGTAGGGACAGGTTAGTTAAGTTATAAGAGCTAGTTGGGAAAAAAGCCTAGGCTAGGGCTAGGATTTCATAATTAACATTGTCACTATTTGTAGGCTGGCAGTTCCAATGAGGAAGTATGGTTAGTGTGCCTTTCTTGCTGTCACCCCACAGCTGTGAATCTTTATGCTGTACATACTTCACCTTCACCTTGTTCTCGATGACTGACAGTTGTTATGAATATTCCTAAAAATGCTATATAATTACCTTTATTTTCATCTCTACAATAGTAACAATATTGTTTATATTTCTATGATCTGATATTTAACAAGTGTGTCACAAAGTTCCATCCACATTCAAATAGTTATAGGGTTTTTCACTTTTATTGGTGTATGTTAACTGATTAATAACTTATGTGCTGTTGATTGCTATTGCCAGTGCATAGAATTTTGCTTTCATAGGCAGTATTCCTATGAATATCCTTTTTTTCCTTTTTGAACCTATTCAACTAGGATATAATCAGCACAAGGTAAGTTGCATGTATAGGAAGTGTTTAATCTGATAATATTTTAAATGAGTGAGCCCTACCATCAAGGTCAGGAAAGTGTCCATCATTCTTCATGTTTCTCCGTATCCTCTATGGACTTTTCCTCACACTCTTTTGAGTACCTCTCATGTTACCAGGCAACCACTAATCTGCTGTTAGTCTTTATTGATTAGTTTGTATTTTCTAGAAGTTTTATGAGTGAGGAACATAATGTGTACTCTTGTATGTGTCTTTCACTCTAATTATCTCAAGCTTCAACATGGTGGGTGCAAATTATTTGTTCCTTCTATTGAAGAGCAAGTCTGTATGCAGAACTTGTTTACACACTGCCCTGTCCATGTGGATTTGAGTCATTTCCAGATGTTGGTTATTGCAAATTAAACCATGGTGAGCACTCATGTGCAAGTGTTTCTACACACACTTCTGCTCATTTTCCTTGGGAGTAAGAACCGAGATACAGAATGAGGAGGTAAGATAGTGCATATCTCACTGTTTAGGAAATAGATAAAAGTTTGTATCTTTTTAGAAGTACAAACAATTACAAATTACCTGCTTTCCCACCATTATTGCTGCTTGGAATGATTTCTAAGAGGGCTTAATGATATTTCTTTATTGTTTCAAATTGTATTTGTTAATGACTGGTGACACTGAAACTCTTTTTGTGTTCGCTTTTGCTGTTGGTACACCTTTTAATTTTTAAATATTTATTTTACTCTCTTATAATGTGAGTGTGTGTTTGTGTACTTGTGCACTTCTCTGCACGTATACATGAATGCTGTATTCCCTAGGGTACAAGTTTACCTGTGTTTGTGAGTCACTGGACATGGGTACCAGAAGTCACTCTCATGTTCTCTGTAAGGTCAGTAAGTGCTTTTAACCACTGAGTCATCTGTTCTGTTTTATTTGGTGTTCAGATTTATTGAATCACTTGTCTTCTCTGTTTGTTATATTTTTTTTGCTAGTGAACTTTGAAAGTTGTTTTTGTACTTTCTATTCTTTGAAAATTTCAATACTGACTACAATGTATTTTTGATTACACCGATTTCCATTTGCCTCTCCAGCTCCATCTAGATAGCCCATAAGTTCCCTTCCCAATTTTATTTTGCCTTTCTGTGTGAGTTAGAATTCAAACCCTTTATTAAATAAGTTCAAATATTTTCTCCAAATTTGTGGAAGAGCTTTGTTCCAGTTTGTCTTTTCATTTTCTTAATTGTATCTTTTGAAGAGAAGTTTTGAATTTTGATGAGATAGAATGAATATATTTTTCTGAGATGTGCATAGTTAATGATAAATGCAAAGAAATCGTCAATTAATTCTCCACAGTTTCCTACATTTTTCTAATAGAAAAATGAGTTTTATAAATGTGTGTGGGTATGTATCTATTCATTTAAATTTTTATATGCTATGACAATGATGGTGTTGGTGGTGGTCATAGCATGTCTGTATGTGCAGATACATTCTTGTCATGACACCTGTTGGAGGTCAGAGGACATCTTTGGAATCCAGGTCTATCCTTGCTTGTGTTTGACATTGAATTTCAGGCCTCCAGGCTTGCATGGCAAGTGTTTATGTTTGCTGAATCATCTTGATGTCTCTTCGTTTGAGTTTTGAATTACTCTTACTTGGTAGCTCAGACTGACCTAGTACTCACCATGTTGCTCTGGCTGGCTTTGAACTCATAGCGATTCTCTTTCTCAGCCTCTAGAATAGCATAAAGTCTGAATAGGCTTTGTAATTTTGAGTGTATGTTTTATTTTTCATTTTTTATCCTAGGAACAGGCTTCCTTTTCTACTTTTCCATTCTCCTTATTCTCTTTTCTTCCTTTTCTGTCTTCTTTCTTCTTCATTTAAAAATATTTCCATCTACCTAAGCACAGCTTGTTTAAAGAATTCAGGTGAATTGCTTTCAAGACTCTGTCAAAAACAGTTACCTACCATGTTTGTGAGGACAGTATCCACAACACACATTCAACTGGTGAAAGGTTTGAGCAATGCTTTTTACTTTTAGAACTTTTTATTATGGCTGCTCCTCTCTTTCCTTGCTGCTTTAAACAATCATTGAAATTTACTAATTACATATTTAAATTGTTAGAATTTTTAAGCCATTTTGAAGGGACAAACTCAACTCCATTTTGTGTTAGGCCCCAAGGCATTTAAGTTTCCATTTCCCAGAAGGTGACATTCAGTTTGAGGAAACAGAAATTACAGCCATTTGGGACTGTGGCCAAACCAAAAAGGGGCCTCAGCTCAGGGGAAACCAATCAGGAGGTTGTAACCTAGCTGCTCAAGATAGATATTGGCCAAGTGGAAAGTCTTTTCGACGGGAGCCAATCAGAAAGTCTCCCATATCCCTTATGCCCATAACTGTAGATTTGTGGGTTTTTGCTTTCTAAACCCTGCTAAGAATGGCGGGGCACCTTCTCCGGCCCCCACTACATCTGTGTGCAAGATGAGGTCCCTGCCTTGGCTTGAACTGTGCAAATAAACCTTGCTTTTGTATTTTGGTGAGTCTGGGTCTTTGTTGGTCTTCTTGGGGTCTCCATGATCTGGACACAACAATTTACTTTTAATTTTCAAGTGGTTGATGGGGACTTGTGCCTGTTTTGGAGTTAATATCATAGCGCATATTAGGCAACATGCAATTGCCTCACAGCACTGGTGCCTGAGCTTTATGCTTGGTGTTGTTGCAGTTAAACATTTTACATTGACACGTACCACAAGCTCCACCATAAATACCACCCTGCTACAAGAATGCCCATTCATTGCTTAGAGAAATCAAGGAAAGATTAAAAAAAAAAACTATAGCATTCTAAACTATAGCATTTCTTGGATAGGTAGGATCAAGATAATGAAAATGGCAATCCTACCAAAAGCAATCTATATATTCAATGCAATCCCCATCAAAATCCCAACACAATTCTTAACAGATCTTGGAAGAACAGTAATCAATTTTATACGAAAAAACAAAACAAAACAAAAAAACCAGGATAGCCAAAACAATCCTGTACGATAAAGGAGCTTCAGGAGGCATCACCATTCCTGACATCAAGCTCTATTATACAGCTACAGTAATGAAAACAGTTTGGTATTGGGATAAAAACAGAGAGATTGACCAATGGAATCGAATTGAAGACCCAGATATTAATCCACACACCTATAAACATCTGATTTTTGACATAGAAGCTAAAATTATAATATGGAAAAAAGAAAGCAACTTCAACAAATGGTGTTAGCATAACTGGATGTTAACATGTAAAAGAGTGAAAATAGATCCATATCTAACCCCATGCACAAAACTCAAGTTCAAATGGATCAAAGACCACAATATAAATCTGACCACACTGAATCTGATAGAAGAAAAAGTGAGAAGTAGCTTTCAAAGCATGGGCACAGGAACTCACTTCCTAAATATAACACCAGTAGCACAGACACTAAAAGCAAATATAAATAAATGGGACCTCCTGGAACTGAGAAGTTTCTGTAAAGCAAAGGACAAAATCAATAAGACAAAAAGGAAGCCTAGAGAACAGGAAAAGATCTTCACCAACGCCACATTAAACAGAGGACTGATCTCCAAAATATAAAAATAACTCAAGAAATTAGACATCAAAATTCCAAATAAACCCATTAAAAATGGGGTACAGAACTAAACAGAGAATTTTCAACAGAAGAATCTCAAGTGACCGAAAGACACTTAAGGAATTGTTCAACATCCTTAGCCATCAGGGAAATGGAAATCAAAATAACAGTGTGATACCATCTTACACCAGTCAGAGTGGCTAAGATCAAAATATGCTGATGATAGTTTATGCTGGAGAGGATGTCGAGTAAGGGGAACACTCCTCTGTTCCTGGTGGGAGTGTAAACTTGTGCAACAACTGTGGAAATCGGCATGGTCATTTCTCAAAAAACTGTGAAACAAATTTTTCTCAAGACCCAGCAATAGCACTCTTGAGCATATACCCAAAGGATGCACACTCATACCACAAAGACATTTGCTCAGCTGTGTTCATAGCAGCATTATTTGTACTAGCCACTGCATGGAAACTACCTAGATGCCCCTCAACTGAAAAATGGATAAAAAGGTGGTAATTTACACAATGGAGTACTACTCAGTGGGAAAAACAAACAAACAAACACAAAAAAAAACAATGACATCTTGAAATTTGTAGGCAAATGGACGGAACTAGGAAAAAATCATCCTGAGTGAAGTAACCCAAACTCAGAAAGATGGTTTCTACTCACTCATAAGTGGGTATTAGATGTAAAGCAAAGGATAACCATTCTATAGTACATGACCCCAGAGAAACTAAGTAACAAGGAGAACCCTAAGAGAGACATACATAGATTACCCTGGGAAGGAGGAATAGATTAGACCTCCCGAGAAAACTGGGAGCATGGGGGAGGAGAAGGAGGGTGAAAGGGGAGGGTAAGAGAAAAGGGGAGGAGAGAACAGACCATGAGAGAATAGGATGGTCAAAATGGGAAAGAGAGAAAGAGAGAAAGAGAGAGAGAGAGAGAGAGAGAGAGAGAGAGAGAGAGAGAGAGAGAGAGAGAGAAAAGACAAAGAAAGAAATATCTTGATTGAGGGCACCATTACGGGGATAGTGAGAAACCTGGCACTAGGGAATTTCCCAGAAATCCACAAGAATGACCCCAGATAAGACCCTAAGCAATAGTGAAAAGGGTGCCTGAACTGGCCTTCCCTTGTAATCACATTGATGACTACCTTAATTGTCATCATAGAACCTTTATCCAGCACCTGGTGGAAGTAGATGCACTGGGCAGAGCTTCTGGAGAACAGAGAGAGAGAGGAATGATACTACGAGCAAAGGGATCAAGACCATGATGATGGGGAAAACCACAGAAACAGCTTACCTGAGCTGGTGGGAGCTTGCTGACTGTGGAACAACAGTGGGGGGCCTGCATAGGACAAAACTAGGCTTTCTGAACATGGGAGAGAGTGTTTGGCAGTCTGTGGAGTCACTGGCAGTGGGACCAGGATTTGTCCCTAGTGCTTGAACTGACTTTTTGGAGACCATTCTCTGTGGAGGAGTACCCTGCAGAACATAGAGGGTGGGCTTGGTCCTGCCTCAAAGTGAAGTGCCAGGATTTGTTGACTTCCCATGGGAAGCCTTACCCTCTGTTAGGACTGGACTGGGGATAGGGTTTGGGGAAGATGGGGAGAGAAGAAGAAGAGGAGGGAGTAGGAACTGGGATTGGCATGTAAAATGAGAAAATGTTTAAAAAAGAAATATCATATCAGTGACTGTCGATTATTTTGGGAAAACAATATTTATTTCAAATAGATGAAGATTTTCTTACCCAAATACCACTGATCTCTTTTATACACAGTACTTTGTACAGAGTAGATGCTCAAATTACCTGATGATAAATTTATTGTAATTTTAGGAAATTGTTTGGAATAAATAATGACTTTTTTTGACTCAGAGTTTCTCTGTAGCTTTGGAGCCTGTCCTCGAACTAGCTCTTGTAGACCAGATTGAGATTCACAAGCCTCTACCTCCTGAGTGCTGGGATTAAAGGTGTGAGCCACCATCGCCCTGGAATAACTGTTGAATGCCTTATTCTCACAAAAGGCAGTTGGTGAGGAGTTAAATAGGTAATGTCTAAACAGCAAAGCCAGTGATACAACAATTCCTGTCACATCTTTGCATATTGCAAGAATGCATTTTTCCTTTGTAAAAAGTTGCAGTGAATATCAGGTAGGAAATAACAACCTTTGGTTATACAAGGGCACAGCCTCCTAATTAGCATTTATTCTCTTTCACGTAGCCCTCTCTTTCCATGAATTGTTCTAATTGAAGATCTGAATACTAAGTCTGAAGGGGGCAGAGTACAGTGCATTGATTCCTCGAGTCTCTGGGGTCACTTTTGTAAGAGCTGCATGGGACCCTAGAGAACAGCAGCATTGCCTTCCAGTCTGTGTCCTGAGCAAAGGCAGACTGCTCAGGAGAGAGGACATTCTTTCTTGGTGTCACGGCACAGCCTGGTCAAGCATGGAAGGGACTGGCCAGTGGAAGGCAGGGTAGCCTGGAAGCAGAACTCTCCCAAAAAATTCTTCTGCTGTGGTGGTCAAGAGATAATGCCTCCAAATGCTCAAGCCAGTGACCTTCTTTTGGGACCTAAGAAAGAAAGGATAGATGTATTTTTTTTCCTGAAGAAAAACAGGGTGAGACTCATTCTGGAACTGTCCAAAATTAACTGAGAGATTTTCAAAGACCTTGGAGTGTCATCCAGGCCGGGGAGAGGGGAGGGTGTAAGAATCCACAGCTCTACAGGTGTGGCTGTATGCCAGGGAAAAATTTATCATTAATATTAATGTGACCTCATTTTACCCTTAAGCTGCTGAGAAAGATATTGGTGTTCCTCATTGTGCATTTTTTCCAAGTATTTTCATCTAGCATTATGTTTTTGCTCTATAGTCGTCCGTGGGACACAGATCAAATCCAGATCTCACGCTTTTGTTCCCATTGTTCTCAAGAGAAACTCAGTTAAAATGAAGTACACATAAACTCCTAAGGGAAATGCTATGTGCAACTCACATACTGTGGAAAAGATAGGCACTTGCTTGTACTTTCCTTTTGCATGGATAGTGCCAGAAAAGCAAGTGGGGGCATTTAGAGTGCTAAGCCTTGTCATTAGTTCTGAGTGACCTCATGCTCACAAGCGCTGAGTACCATGGGGAAACTATCAGGTAAGCGCCCGTTCTACCATAGAATATTAGTCCTATTTTGTGGACTGAATTCTACTCCCCCCTTCACAAAATCTCATTTAAAATTCTAAATATCAGCATTTGGGCTGTCTCTGTGTTTAGACCCTAACTCTTACACAGGTAGTTTTGCTAGAATGAGGCTGTGGCACCATCTAGTTTACCTGATATCCTGGGAAAACCAGGAACAAACACAGTCGGAGATAGTCACGAAGAAGGAGTCCTTGTGTGAGGCAGCCAGACGTCATCAGCTGCAAACCAAGGGGAGAGGTTTCAGAGCAACCTAACCTCATCAGCTTGTTTATGTCAGCCTTCCAGTTCTCAGAGCTGTGGAATTATATTCCTGTTGTCTGAGCCACAGAAATGATGGGTTGTATGGGCATGAGAACTTTTTGCTGGGCCAATAAAACCTAACCATCTGATAATTGGGACTTTCATACCAAGAAAATCATAATCTCAGGAAAAGGGCCTTGCATGCTAAGACTTTCATGTTCTTCTACCTAAAGTGGAAGTTCACAGTGCAATTTAAAAATCTTACACATAAAGCTGTAATGAAAGACACTCAAATGTCACTGGTAACCATTTACACTCTAGATATGCTTAAAACCCAATCAAGAGGAAAGAAATCATGCCTGATACTGTAAACCTAGCCAGCTTCCAAGAGCCAGAGAGGTCATGGATCTTAGGAAAGAATCTACTGCCACCACTTTGCCAGACCAGCACAATTCCTTACTTCATTCTAAATCTTGTACCGACAGATAAGTGTAACACCTACCCAAATCCTCTCTTTACAGCAAACGGAGAACTTCACAGAAAACCACAACTGGATACAATACAGAGATCGATTAATCATAAGGAGTTCAGCTGGATAGATACTCCGGGAGTATCATGGAAGAGAAGATGGGAAGATTATTAGAGCCAAAATACTAGGAAGTCAGCTATAAAACTTTCTCCTTTAGAAACGACTGCATAAACAAACTCCACCCCAATAGCAATATCAAAAAAATATGTCAATGTGGAAATAGAAAAATAATTTCAGGGTCTAACAATTAGAAAAAGAGCTATAGGCAACAAATGACTATTGGAAGAAGGCAAATTAGCCTCTCCTAGGAATGAGTCCCTTAATTGGTTGTTCAATGCAAAGTAATCGTCCTTGAAACCATATACACACAAACAACAAAAATGAACCCTGCAAATTGTGGTTATGCATATGTGTGTCTGCATAAACATACTTATACAAACCTAAATATGTGTTTGTGCATGTATCTATATAACAATAATGAAGTAAAAGAGGCTACCAACTGAAGAGTGGGTGGAACATGGGAAGAATTTGAAGAAGGGTAACTAGAGAGGGCTGAAAGAAGAAAAGAAGGAAATGATGTAGTTCTATTTCAATTTCAAACGTTAAGAATTGATATAATAACAATAACAACAATAATAATAGTAATAATAACAATCTTCCATGACCTGATTGCATATGCTATATACTTCCATGACCTGACTATAGAGACCTTTTTGGGTTCTCTGCCGTAAGTCTTCCATATGGCATGGTTCGTGATCTGTTTCCAGCACAGATCATACCTATCCTGCCTCAGGTTGTTCTCCCACCTTCCAGTCCCTTACCTTTAGTTCTTCCTGACTGTATAGATCTTGCTGTCTTTTTCTTCTGTCCCATTTCTTCTCTAGATTCCTGTTGTGTCTATTACCTATATTATTCACCTCAGAAGTGACTTTTTATGCTTATGTATTTCCTCTAGTCCATAACATCATCTGCAAGTGTGCAAAATTGCTGAAATAACACTCTAAGCATAATAAATAATTGGATTATAGCGTGTATAGCACATGGATGTGCCAGCCATGGTGGACTTAACATTATACTCCCAGAATAAGAAATCAGTAGTTGCACTTTTTGTTAAAGTATTCTTGATGGTAGCCAAAAAGAATCAAGTGCTTCTATTGCTCTGCTGAGCCATGAAGATTTATCCTGAGGACAGCAAACCGGGTCAAAGCAGGGTACCCCATCTATTTCCAGGCCTCTTACAAGAGCCAAACAAGCTTCCCTTGGGAAGGCTTCTGAAAGGAAGGAGTCAAGGGAAATGGACCTCTGTCTGGCACTAGACTAGCACTGAATATACAGACCAGAATTTGCAAGCTATTAGGATGATAATTGCTTATGGAATTACTAGAGCATGGTGTCTTTTCAGTTGAGTCTACCTGAGAAATTCAGCTCCAGCACACTCAGGGAGTGACTGAAATGAATTAGGAGATGGGGAAGATTCAGGCCTGCACCAGGCTCACGAATGTCGGGGGCAATGATTCGGATAAATAAATTACCACACACACACAAACACAGATGCACGCACACATATGAACATACACACACACTCTCACATAAACACACAGTGACAGATGAGGCCGATGACATTTTCTGCTTCCTCGAACTGACTGATGAAGATCTGACAAATTAGAAATAGTTGTGGACAAGTTCAAGAACATTTTTCTAGTGAGTATGGCAAAGGAATCTTAAAGTGCTGAGATGAAAAATTCCCCATGGATCAAGGAAAGCAGGGAATGACAGAATATTGGAAGAAAATAATTACATATGTCTGTCTTCAGGTAAGACATGATATTTTTAAGGATTCTATGGGCATAAAAGGAAATGTCAAAAACAAAGGCAATTTCATCTTTAGATACTGAGTTATAGTACAGATTCTTCCAGATGTCATTTTCTGGTCTATTCTCTCATGGAATAAGAATGTAGGAATCGGAGACAGGGTTTAGACCTCGACAACCCTATTACAAATACTCACTTTCACCAGATCCATACTCAGTTCTTTCTTTTCTTATTATGGTTAAAGGTTATTAGGAACCAGTATTTTGCAGATAAATTCAGTATCTTTTATTTAGTTCGATTTAGATTATATTAGACCACGGAGGAGTCTGCCTGATTTGAAACTTTTCCAACTGATGGAGAATAAAAGTTCATCTATTGTCTTTCAATTTCTGCAAACAGAAGTAAGTCCTCATGTTTCTATGGGTATTTGTTTAATCTTATCTTGGAGGTTCAGGGAGCTAAAGGATGGACTGTGTGGACAGCAGTGGGAACACTGGGCTAGTACTCTGCTGCTGGTGCAGTTTACATACTGAAGGTGCATTACCGCTTGGAAAAACAGTAAGAAACATCAGTTAAGTCATAAGGGGGGAATCTATAAAGGATGGAAGTCATCAGCATTTCCTCATTCATGATCTGCTGTGCTGTCACTGCCCATCTCTGAGAGGCTTGCTGCAGCAGATATCAACGAATGAACCTGTGGTTGGTGCTTGCATGATACCATGAGGCACTGGGAAAGTAAACTGCCCAGCTAGAGCTGGACAAAGTGGAGATCAGATCACTTCCACCATGAGCCAGCAGCCTGCAGGAAGTAAACCTTGCCACTCCAGCTGTCTCCACATTCCCCACGTTACAAACTGAGTTTCTAGTTTAGTGAGAACCAGTCTTGCCTCAAACTTTTTAAACCTCCCACAACCAAAGTAAATAGATAGATAGAGAAATAAATAATAAAAGACTGCATCTGTTATTATCACATCACTACATCTTATAATGTCTGTAACCCATTTATATCTTTTCTGTGTGGTCAGTGTGGGACTTGATGCTTAGTATTATAAAAAGAGACAACGATGGGAAATTACATCTCATCCAGACTTCAAGTGTGTTTGTTGTCATTTGGTTGTTGATGGGTTATTTTTTAGTGTGTGTTGCTTGTGTCACTACTATAGCCAAGTTTATCCTCTAGCACTCAGTCCTCTTGCTTCTACTGCCTAAGCATGGAGAGTACAGGTATGTGCTACCATTTCTGTTCTGAAAAGTTCAGTGTCATGGTTTTGGTTTTGTATCCTGCAGTTTGCTTACTGAAGGACATTGATCATATATATATATATATATATATATATATATATATATATATACGTTTAATGTTCTTCCAATTTGAGTGTAACTTTAGGAAATCTGAACTGAGAAATCTTAATTTTATTTTTATATTCAGGAAGCCTTCTATTAAGAGTTTACTTTTGGCTACCATGATCAATATGCTGCTCACTATGCAAGCATAATAACATGAGTTCAGATCCCTCACACCCAAATCAGAAAGACTGAGAATGTGGTAAAATATACATGTGCTACTACGGCTGTACAGTCAGAGACGTTTATCCCTGTGGCTTGCTGGCCAGACATCCTTCCCTAATTGCAAGTTTAAGACTAAATGAGAGACTCTGACTCAGAAAACAAGTGGAATTACAAAGAAAGACATGTTATGTCCATTTTTGGCTTCCCCATGCCCAGACAGACAGGTGCAATGCTCGCACATAAGCACAAGTGTGTGCAAATACATACCACATAGTTACACACAAAACTTCATCATAAAATCAATTAAATTTACTTTCATTTTTAATCTAGATGATTCCAGTACTTCCACCTTGTGAAATTAAAAAAAAAAGGCTTTAAGAATTGCCCAATGCAAAACTCAGAGCACTGCACCTTCTCTGTCCACTAATGCACTAGAAATCAGGAGACATTCCAAGTGCTGCATACTCCTCTACCACTGCTATGCAGGCAGAACAAACATAGCATATAGTGTACAATTCAAACTTAGAATGTGTAATTCAACATGGCAGGGATATGAGAAACACCACGGTGAGTGTGGAGGTGGATGCTTAAGGAGCTGGGTATTGTAAGGTGCAAATGTTTCACCATGTAGAAGATCAGGGGACCTTAAACTGATAGCAGAGTGGGCAGGAGCCAGATTGCAGATTGGCGGGGGTGAGGAGAGAGAGAACCCCATTACCCAGCAAATCCTTTCCAACAAGCAGCGAAGGGCATAAGAGCAAGACTCATGTTATCAAAGTCACCAGTAACTTTGCTGTATATTTGTGACTCAACATGTCAATCATGACACCAGTTACCACCACACACACACACACCCATCCTCATAGGCTCAATGGACTCATGACCGAATCACATGTCCTCTGAAGAAGTACTACTATGTGATGAAAGGGGAGTATTGTTCTCAATTATCTAGTTGGTTCAGTAACTACTGAATACGATCTTGAATTTCCTCCACCAGAGTCAGATCAGAGTGAGGAGATCCTCTGGAGAGAAGAACTACAGGTACTAGGAAGATACTCGACTCTTAAATATACACTTGACATTTATGTGTTAAATATGGAGACAGGGTGGATTAAGGAACAAATAAATAAAAAAAGAAACTAACTTCCCCATAAACCTATGAACAAAAGAAATAATAAGAAAGTCATCTTCAATGGTTTCCCAGGAAAAAGTTAATTTTAAGTTCTCCAACTTTTAGCTTCATTGTTGAGGGCAAAGGAAATACAAAGAAAATTTAAGATATTAAACAGCAAAGACATGGCAATTGTCTTTGAAATAAATCATTTAAATCCTTATAACTATTTGTACTAAACTTCTGGAACATCCAGATGCCAATGTGGAAGACTGTGGTGGGGTGTGGCAGGGGGACCAACTTGTCTAAAAGTCGATCATGTCAGAGTGCAGTATACTTGACATCAGAGTCTTTGAAAATCCATGGGCCATGTAAATCTGATCTAGTGATGAGGACCTGGAACCTGGTCTTGAAAAACATCCAGAGAGGCTCTGCTTATATGTCATATTAAAAGGCTCAGAAAGGAGCAGGTACTCTCTTTTGTGAGGAACAGAGTTTTGATGCCTCAGAAGAGGAATGTATGTTTACACTGTTGACGTGCGTGGATTGATTGGAAATTGGCATAACTCATTTGACCACTGGGATGTGTGGTTGTCTCTGGTGGAGAGAGCTCATCTCTGGTAAGGTAGAAAGCCCTGATGCTATTACTCACAGCTACTTGTGTTTAGTGGTGAAAGAAGCCCTGATACCCATCTGGTTCTAGTGTCTTGTAGAGAAATATTTGTACTCAGAAGTGATTTGTTTTGTAGGATGTGGAAATCAATCAACCAGGAATCCTGAGTGTTAATGTTCAAAGAGCCAGTGCTTACTTCACATCATGTATGAAGTGAAGGCTGAACAATCAAAGAGAGAAACTGGGGACTTCCACATCTTAAACATTAAAGTTTTCAAAATTATCAACCTAATTTAAACAGAGCAAAAAAATAAGGTTTAAGTAGATGCTAGTGCCGGCCATCACTACAGCACTGTTCCTCATTTTTCTTTGCCCTGATCTATTTCTGTCTCAGTCCCTCAGTGCCCCTCGCTGACTTTGTTTTCTATCTCAGTAGCACCCTGTTCTCTGCCCTTGCTTTCTTATTATTATAATATGGATCTATGTAAATCTAAGAGAATTCACAATGCTTTAACAACTTTCTACAGAAATAAGTGTGTGGATATTTTCTATCCTGTACACATAATTTTACTCATTCACTTCATTCTAGGTTGTACACTTTCCATAATTAAAAGAAACATAGCTACATGCCAAAAATAATAGGAAATGAAGAATCAGAATCAGTTTCTAATATTCTATTTTTCTTAATTTTCCTTAATTGCTCAAATTTTTATCTTCGAGACAATTTCCATTCAACACCTAAAGATTCATTGTTGACTGGTTATGTTTTTAACTGAGGCTAGCCTCCAGAGCTAAATCTGTTTCTCTTCCTGTTCTTTTTCTTGTTTGCATATCAGTTAACAGTTTGAGTTATACATAAAAATGTCTCCTTAATGGTTGGAGTCAGTCACAGAAACATGATTTTTGGTGTCCCGGTAAGTGTCACCATACTTAAATTGTTTATTCCAACCAGTACTTATATTTGTTTTCCTCAAAGTATTTGCACAATCTATTGGAACCAACCAATGTTATTTAATTACTACTACTGACATTGCAGCCCTGCTTCAATGCAGGTTGAAATGTTTTTGGATAAAAAGTTCTCCTAGAGGGTATGTACAATGCCCCTTCTCCCTCTTCCTTCCTTCCTTATTTCCTTCCTTCCTTCCTTCCTTCCTTCCTTCCTTCCTTCCTTCCTTCCTTCCTTTCTTTCCTTTCCTTTCCTTTCCTTTCTTACTTCTTTTCTTTCATTCATTTATTTATGTGTTTATTATTTGTGGTTTTTTGAAACATGGTTTCTCTGTATAGCCCTGGCTCTCCTGTAACTCACTCTGTAGACCAGGTTGACTTCAAACTCTTACAGATTCTTCTGCCTCTGCCCCCTGAATACTGGGATTAAAGGCATGTACCACCACTGTTCAGTTTATTCATTATTTTTGAGATTATGATATAATTACAATGTGTCTCCCTTCCTTTTCCTTCATTTAAACTCTCTTCTTGTTTTCTTTCAAATTTGTGGCCTCTTTTTTATTTTATTGCAGGCATGTAAATATTTGTATATACATATATATTTCTAAAATATAATCTGCTAGTTCCATATAATATTTTATTGGTATCTGTCACCTTAACATTTTCTTGTATCTTCTGCAGAACCTGGAAGGACACAAATATACAAACACAGCTGCCTTTCTAAGATAAAAGATGGGTCTGTGCTGGCCAGTTGTTTTCATAGAAGAATGTTATTTCTATCTCAGTTTCTGTCTCTGTCCCTGTCTCTGTGTCTCTGTCTCTCCCCTTCTCACATTTCCTTTCTTGTTAAAATGCAGTTAATATGTACATTTTCATTTAAACAATCAATGTTATAATTATCTGCAGAAATGGGTGGAAGGGGACTGGAGAGATGGCTTAGAATTTAAGAGTACTTGCTGTTCTTACAGAAGACTATTGTTCAGTTTCCAGCACTCACATCAGGCTGCTTCCACTACCTGCAACTCCAGCTCGATGGAATTAAACAGCCTCTTCTGTCCTCCTTGGATACCCTCATATGTGTCTCGTACACTCAGACACATAGACATAAATAGAAATAAGATATCGTTAAGAAAATAAATGAGCATATGGATATCTTTTCTGTCTTATTAATACAGCTTTTCAAAGCTGTCTGAGGAAGGTTTTCCAGTTCCCTCTGTTTTATTTAATGTCATGTCCGTAGTATAATGACAAATGAGGACAAGCAGAGATAAAAATCATCCCCTAAATGTTTCAGCAGAAAAATCAAAGAAGAATTTGCCGGACTGTGCTGCTTTGGATTCCAGCAGTAGAGCAGAAGACATTTCCAGTGACCTCTCAGGCCTGGTTCATTAACTCAGTACCATTGCTTCAGTCATATCTTTATTTGGCTTTCTTCTTTCTGCTTGAATTCAAACTGTCTGTCAAGTGTGATAACAGGCAGGAAAGTACACCCCAGGAAGTTAGTGTTCTTACCTTTCTCTAATTTCCTCAGATGTAATATTTTTCCTAATATTGATGAAACTATGCATTTGACTCATAGATTCCATATCCCTTCTGGAAGAAAAATCCATGATCACATTGTCCCAGTTGATGGTTCCAAGGATCATCTTTGTATAGGCTTAGGTTCATTCTGAAGACACAGAGCTGAGATTAAAATCCAGGGCCTCCTTATTTCCTAGAGTTATTCTTTTGTGTGCTATATGTGACTTCTTTTATTGCTAGGTGGAGGGGTCTGTAGCAGTTGGTGTTGTCAATGTGACGGAACGTGAAACCAATCTAAGCATGCCTGCAGGAAACGGTCTTGTTTTCTTTAATTGGTGTTAGAAACCCCATTTCAACTCTAGGCTGGAACACTCCTGTAACAAGAGGTCCTGGAATATCAGCCAGAGACAGTGAGTTGAGTACTAGCATGAATGCATTCATGACTTTCTTCTTGTGAAAGCAGATGTAACCTGACCTGCTGCCTCAAACAGTTACTACCTTGACTTCCTGACCAGAATGGATTCAACCTAGAACTGTGAACCAAAACCAAATCCTTTCCTCATTAAGTTGTATTAATGCATTAAGGGCATTTAGCACAGTAACAGGAAAGGAACTGTGACAGTGTCCCCCATTGCTAAATGTCAGCATCGTCTCAATGCCTGGAAGGTAATGAGTTATGTCAAATCCAGTCTCTTATAGAACCTCCTCCTAGTGGGTGATTCATCTGACACCTCTCTCCCCGGCAGTACCACCAGCCACCTTCATCTCTTATGTCCATTTCCCTTCTGTAGAATGTCAAGACTTCTTGAATGAAAGTAGGTCATCCAGAGGTTGATGGACGACTTTGAGATATTCGCATACCTGGGCTCTTCCTGTCGGCATCGCAGCAGACACCCTGTTTGGCCTTGTGCAGGTCATTATGGATCTCTTCACTTCTGCTTTCCCATCTGTTAAAAAGTGGATAATAATATTTGCCTCACTTGGGTATATTTATGCTTAATTACTGTAATTGCTTGTAAACAATTTGCTATCCCGAGATAAAACATATGACTGGAGAGCAAAAATTAGAGGCGACAATTTAATATCTCTTTATTTATTTTTGAAATTTATTACATGATTGCCTTTCCCAACGAGTTTATTCCAGCAGTCTTTTGGGACAAATGACTGTGTGATATCATGAAAAACCACCTTGAGTTAAAAGTCAAGTTTTCTTTCTAGTGTCAGCTCTGTAGCGATGTGAGATTTTTAATGTTCCCTGAACTTCAGAACTTTATTTCAAAATGATAAGCAATATCTGCTCAGGTTATTTTACAAAGGTGAGAAGAGTGAGCATGATATACAACTGATATTCAGAATGATTTGGGAACTTAAAGAAACTTAACACTAGGCCCTTTGAACAAGTATCTGAGGAAAAAGCTGTTGGCAGCACTAGGAATTGATAAGAAAACAAGGTTTGAGCAAATGTTCAGAAAGATGACGTAAAAATGTTTTATGCTTTAAAAAGAATTTCTCCAAATTTAGTGCTGTGTGTGACCTATGTAAACTACTCAATGAGATCCACTATTTCTATTTTTTAGTCGCTGAGACCTCTTGCATCTCCCTTAAGTGCCAAAGATGCAGGGACTGATATTGTTGAAACCTACTAATCATCCACAATTAACCCTATACTCAGAAAAGAAGTATGGATAGTGACATCAAGAGATGATAGTGATATCACTTAGACCTCTGAAATTCTCCATGATCACTTACACTCTCAATACATTAGGGATTAGCCCCTTAGTCTTTTTACAAAAGGAAAAGTTCATTGAAGTTACTGCTGCCTTCCAGTCTCTTTATTTCAAGAGACAGAAAAGTTCTTCTATGTGTGAACTGTTACCAGGAAAACCTTGGGGAAGATGAAGTCACAAGGACCACAATAAAGAGACAGAAGTTGGAACCGGGGAAAGTATCAGAACATATAGCGTGATAAAAAAGAAACAGAATGTGCTAGAATGAGCAGGAACTTTCGGTCTGAAAGAGTAATCTAACTCTGGCCAGCTATGATAATACGTGCATGCAATCCCTGCAGTCGGAATGCTGATGAGCGGCGTGGGGGCAATGGGTTCTAAACCCACATGGACAATATATCAAGACATGGTCTCAAAAGCAAGCAAATAAAAACATCCTGAATCTACTCCCGTATCATTATCTCATATATAATAGGAGTGTACACTCATTTCCAACAGATACATAGACAAATATATATAAAAGTGGACTGTTGTACTTCACTTATTAACCCATGTGGGATCTAACTCAGTTTGTTAGAAAGAGCGTCTGTTTATATCATGTTAGCCGCACATGAGAAAAACTGTGTAAGGGCTGTGGGTGAGTGCACTGCCATGTTCTGCCTCAGCTCTCTGAAAACTGGTCCTGAGGAATTTTGAAGTTCTTCAGAACTACATTAGAAAATTCATCCACATCCCATTTTTTTCTTTCTCTCTTTATTGAAAATAGATTCTTTTCTCATACAATCCTGATTAAAAGTTTCTTTCTCTCCCCTCTGGATTCACAACCTTTCTGTCTCTCAGTTGAAAAGAACAGGCTTCTAAGAGATAACAACCAAATGACAAAAAAAATAAGAAGATGAAGCAAAACTGTAATATCAAAATTGTACATGGTATCTCAAGAGGAAAAAGAGTCCCAAGAGCTGGCAAAAGAGAGAGATCAGCTTGTTCTCATAGTCAGAAGCCCCATAAAAATACTAAGTTAATAGCTATAATATATACACAGAGGACCTGGTCCAGACTCACATAGGCCCACGTGCTTGCTGCTTCAGCCTCTGTGAACTCTATGAGCCTTGCTTAGTTGATTCAGAAGGTCATGTTTTCCTGGTGTCCTCCATCTCCTCTGGATATGACAGTCTTTCTGCTTCCTTTTCCCTGAGCTCTGAGGTGAGAGATTTGATGGAGATCTCCCATTTAGACTCTTTTTATGCATAATGTCTAGGTGTGGGTCTCTGCCTCTGTTCCCATCTGATGATCACTGGATTAGAAAGGCACTGGTCTATGAGTACAGCAGAATATCATGAGGGCTCCATTTTATTGTGTGGTTTGTTTGTTTGTTTGTTTCTGTTGTTGTTTTTTTTGATCAGTCCTATTCAGTTTTATTCTAAATCTTTGAGTTATCTAGCCTCGACTTCTTGGATACCCAAATCATGTTTAGTATAAGTTTCTTCTTGTTCACTGGGTCTTAAATCAAATCAGACATTGCTTAACTATTCCCACAGTTGTGCAATTTGGGCAGATGACAGTTTGAGACTTCCAAGAGGAGACAGGAGTGAAAAATACTAGTCTCTTTTGCACAGTGTAGGTTTTACTGTGTGACCTAGGCTCCCAATAGAATCAGACAAAGCCATATATCGATTCCCAAATGAATCTTTATGGTTTTGCTTGTTCTGCCTGAGACCATCATTTGAAAAATTGTCTGCAATTAATCTTCAAGACAGGATGCAATCAGCCAAGGGTTACAAGAATGGCTTCAAATGGTCCCAAGAGCAGACAGTTGGGGCATATGATGGGCAAGAAGAGAGTGAGTTGGCTAAGTAGCCAAGTTTTCTTGGGCAAAGTAGATTATTGCACATGATGATTTGGGACCTGAGAAATGGAAGACAGAGGAGATGAGTGAATATATTTCTTTATGATCTCGGTCTCTGGAGGTAGGGGAGGGGAGCCGGAGGGGAATTGGAAGGTGAAACCATCCAGATGCTGGAGTGCAGCAAAGCATTCCTGGCTGTTAGTTCCAGTAGGTCATTACTGCATTAATTTGGTGTTTAATTAAATGCCTGTGCAACAGACCATTTATTTGTTATCTAATATTAGCCCTAGTTCTTATCAATTAAATGCTAGCTGAGGGCTTGATTCACTTACATTTTATGTCCCTTTTATACTCTGTTCAGAAACAATAACTAAATCCAACAAGGCCTCACTGTGCCTGCAAAGACTCACATGGCCAAATTCATTGTAGGGAATACAATTCGCTGCTGTTAATAGGTGAGAAGAAAGGAAATAAAAAGAAGATTTCATTTCATTTTAGAAAAACATTAACCAAATACATGGTATGTGGCCTCCCTATTCTTTTTCTGCTGGCCCGCTGCACTGGGAGGCATGCAGAGGGGCCAAGTTAGAAGGCTGTGTGTTTCTATGTCATGTATTTGTATGTCTTGTTCTGCTTGAGCCAGCTTCCACTGCCAGAGGTAAAGGATACTGCCAATCCCACCCCCTGCTAAACTGCTCATTTCTTTATGTGAATCTAAGTTATCAGTGAGACTAGGCAGCAGGAGCATGAAGTTGTTGGTCCCAAAGGGTTGTATACTTGCTGTCATGCCAATCAAGGTGCACTTCAACTGAATGATTATTTTAGGCAAAAGGTTGCAAAACAGCCAGAAAAAGTGAGAGACAATTCTGATGGCTAATGGAAATGCTGAAATCCTGGCTAAATGAAGTCAGAGCTTGTAACCAGGCATATACAAACATACATACATACATACATACATACATACATACATACATACATTTATGTATATGTGTGTGTATCCATTTACCCTTTCCCTGTGTTCTATCTTCTGCTATTATTTTGTCCCTCTATAGATAAAATCTCAGTCCCCATTTATATGTCACCAGTTCACTCTTCTTAACTTAGAAATTATCTTTTGGAATATTGTATAGCTAAGTATAACCAATTTTGGGGAATGTGCCATAACTTCTAGCAAGCATTTCCTTGCTAGTTGAGAATAACAAGTTCTAGAGAAATGGTGAAGTAGTCCATTTCCAGGTGAAGAGTTTATCCTTTGTGCCATCGGAAGGATCAGAAAGAGAATTGAAATGGAAATCACTCTGTCACTATGGAATTCAGTTTTACTTGGTAACTTGTGAAACACACAAAATTATCTGCAGTCCTTCACAGTTGAGAGAATTCAGGTCTCAATCACGACAGTTTAGTGTTAAATTTATCAGAAGTTCCAAGAAAATCTCAAAGGTGGGATTGGAGAAGTGGCTCATTAGGTAAAGTGCTTGCCATGCAGGTGTGAGGATCTGAGTTGACTAACCAGTGCCATGGAGAAGTCTGGCATGGTGGCACACATCTCTAACCCCATGTCTGGAGCCCTATGGAGCCCTGGGACTTACTTAGCCTAGCTGAAATACTGAGGTCCAGGTTCAGTGAGAGAGTGTATCAAAAACTAAAGGTGGAACAGCTGGTTAGGAAGATACTTGATGTTGACCTCCTGCTTCTACATATACACATACATCTATATACATGTAACCACACATATGTGTACACACATACCTGTATGCACACACATGCACATATGTATAACCACACATATATCCATTAACATGTAGCCACACCTATGTGTTCACGTATGCCTGTGTGTATGTGCATGCATACACACATCAATAATGCCACATTCAAATACTCCCCAGATTACTGTTCACATGACCTTTTGAAGACCTGTCACATGGTCCCTTGGTGAGTCATCGTGTCTCTTATTCTCTGAGTGCCAAAGCTTACCTCCTTTGGTTCCCTTACCTGTTTCATTCTGAAAACTCTAAATCACCTCAGTTCACCACACCCTTCTTGCTTCGCTGCAAACATTTGCCTTTTATTTTATTTTATTTTATTTTATTTTGCACATCTTTAGCCAGAGGACCTCAGCACCCATTCCACACCCTACGCCATAACTTATTCTTGGACTCCACCCCACAGCCTTGGCGTTTCCAACTTCCACGCATAAGAAATCCTGTCCGTGTGGCTGCAAAGAGTCCTACTGCCTTGTAGGCTGCTACTGACCCAAGGAATACTAGGTGAGAAAATGCTCCGTCAGAGTGTGTGGACTGCTTTATAAGCCCAGGATTGTTCTTCCGCTAGAACCATTTTTTCTTTTTTCCACTGGGTGTCTTCACTTTGCTCTGCCTCTGTGGACATCACCACACACTGAGTTTGGTAAGGCTCAGAGAGAGTTCCCAGCTGCTCCGCCTGTAACTACTGACTGCCCCAGCTGCAGTGGTGGTAGCAGGTGGTGTTCTGATAATGTCTGCTCCAGTTTAGGTATAGAAAAACAGAGCAACTGAAGACTGAAATCACAGAGATAACAGGAAATGAAAAACGAGGCGAAGTCATATCTTCTGTCTCCTCATAAAGGCTCTGTGACAAATGGAATCACGGGCATCACACAAACTGCCTTGCTGAGCTACTGAAGGCATGAGCTATCTTGACGGCAAAATCCGTCCTGTAGTTATCTGTGGGGAAATAATAAGCAAGCGGTGTGTGAGAGAAAGAGGAAGGGAGAGGGGAAGAGATATCACAGTAAATTATCAAATATAGCTGCTATCTGTGGCGTGGAAAAATAGCAGTCTACCTCTCGACTGAAATTTAAATATGTGTTTAACCAACCTCTGTGGTCTTGATAAAACCATGTTACTAGCCAACATACAGGACAACATTTATAAAGTTGGTATTAACCATCAGTGGGCTGGCAACCTACTTTCGTAGTCAAGACAGACACTCTGAAACAAAGATGATGATGCTTAGCCTTTTGAGTAAATGTTTGAACATATATCCCATTAAATTTATAGTTTTTACTAAGTATGAAATTCAGAATAAACAAATAACAGCCAGAAAATATTGTATCTTCAGCATTCAATTAATTTGAAGGTAAATACTGATTGGACCATTTGATAAAGCCTTGCTGTTTAACATGTATTACTTAAAGAGCTTTGTCTTCAGTATGGCACCCAAGCAGACTCTGTGTGCTATGCTCCATGCTTGTATGGAGAATAAATCAAGTCAAACAACTGTTAAGAAGTTTGAAGGAGATATAACTTACTGAAGGTCATCTTCTACCGCTAGGGATGTGCCTTGGGAGAATCTGGGGAGTGAAGTAGAGGAAGCCAATCCATGCTCTGTCAAGAGAGTAAGGACGAGCCTATCAGGATCTCTTCAGGCACCACTGAGTAAATCACTTACCCGGCTGCTTGATGGTTAAAGTACTATTTAGGAAATTTTTTTGGGAGTTCTTCACATGCTCCTTATGCAATGCAGCTGTTCCCTGTCCCTTGTAGGAATTCAGTTCTGTCCTTTCAGGTTTTTTCAATTTAATATAGGGAAGGAAGAGGGTCTTTGACCAATGTGTTAAAGATGGGACAAACTAAAAGAGATACAAAGTCAGGCTTCATAGGAACAGGCAGTGTGTGCACTAGAGATAGTGAAGGCAGTGATTGACATTTGACCTGTGTTTAAAATTATTACCATGATCTCACAGACGCTTATGGTTCATAAGAGATACTAAGAAAATGTCTTTGTCTGTATTCTATCACTGTGTAGAGACACCATGTCCATGACAACTCTTATAAAAGAAAACATAATTGGGACTTGCTTACAGTTTCAGAGGGTTAGTCCATTATCAGTATGGTGGGAAGCATGGTGATATCCAGGCAGACATGATTCTGGAGAAAGAGATGAGAGTTCTACATCCAGAACATCAAAAAACAGGAAGAGAGACACTCAACCCATCTTGGGCTTCTAAATCTCAATTCCACCTCCTCGTCCCCTGCACGCCCTCTGCACACTTCCTTCAACAAGGCCACACCTACTCTACACCTCCCAATTCCCAGGGGTACTATTCCCTGGTGAGGAAGACTTAAAACCTTTGAGCACGTAGTGGACATTTTTATTCAAATGAGGAAAGAAGACTAGATGACATGGTTTTACTTAGAGTTTGGGTTGCTTTACAAAGCTGTGAAAGATGGAGAACAAAGCAATGGGGTTGGAAGTATTTTCAAGGAGGAATGAAGAACTTTGTAACACAGGAAAGGGTGGCAAATGAGAGGAAGGCCAAGGGGCATACACTCAGTAGAACACATGCATTGTTTTTGAGCAGGTGACCTCATCTTGAGGGCAGGACAGCTCAATCGTGCTTAGGAGACCACTGCCACTTTAACTATCGCTTTTCCTAAGGATCCATGATCCTACTGTAACCAACAGGTGCTTCTACGTAAGGAGAAATTCACAGTGAATCCTCCACTGGTGAATCAGAGAAACTACACTACCTGCCTGGGAAAACTGCTCAGATTCAATGTCTCTGGGTGGGCAAATTGTACTGAAGGAGAACAGGTTACTAAGAAGAGACTTGAAGAGGGTCTGACTGAACATAGAAAAGCAATGCTAAGGGCCAAGTTCCCCTAGGAGTAACTGCACATCTCTAATCATGAGGCCTACTACACAGAAGCCACTAATAGTGGCTCCTTCATACTCTACTTCTGCACCTCCCTCTATTGATGACACATTTCACAGGCTTTCCCACAGATGTTCCACACAAGAAGCCTTCTATCACCAGATTTGGTCTTTACTTCAACTCTCTGGTCTTCAACCCCATATCAAGGGTGAAGAGTAGATGGTGGACATTTTCTAATGATTGGATTGCTCTGTGCCACACCCTCTCTTCACTCACCCCTGGTCCACACATTCAGATGAAACGCACAGGGCATTTCATAATGTCCGGAAGAGGGCTAGGATCTCATGGGGAAAGCTATATGACAAAGGTCTAGAACCACAGTTAAGGAGACTGGTTAGGACAAAGTTTTAGAATCCCCTCCAGTTTCTCCATACACATTACAGATTTTAAAAAATATCATGGAGGGTCATTAATGCTTTTGTGTTCTGAGACAACAGCTCCGTATCAGAAAGAAAATGTTACTCTTCCTTTATCTCTCACCTGCCCTCCACTGCCTGACTTACTTCTTTCTCCCGCTCTCCTCTCCTTTTTCTTTTCCTCCTTTCTTACTCCCCTTCTCAGACACACATCCAACCCTTCTTTCCACTGAATAAATGGCCTGCAGGCTCTGTGGGAAAAGTGGTTGCTGTGTCCCTGTATCCCCAGAGCCTCCCTGTTCAGTCCTCTTTCCCTGCTGACTGAAGTCTGTGTTTTATCGGACCTGCTATTTTGGCAAAAAGGCTAACGAAGTGGAGATAACAAGTCCCAAGTCCCTTTGTGCCTGGACACTTCATCTTGTCAATGAGATTAAAAAATAATGACTACGTCTCGGCCACACTGCTGCAGCCAAATTCAGAAACTCTGGGGTAGACATTCTGGACTTTTCTTCCCCAGTTTTAAACCCAGATCCCCTTTTTTCCTCTCATTTTCTATAAGGCTTTGAATTTCCATATGTGTTATGCTGTGAATGTAAAAGAAGATTCATGGATACTGACTCCCAAGTGTAATCATTGAAGTGTCTCCTTTGAGGTCCTCAGATTACAATTGGATCATACTTCTTACAAGCTCTCAGAATGTTGAATAGCAGAGTCCCACATCCATGGCAGCACCCTGTAGCCCAGTCCCTTGTCTGAGGTTTGTAGAGGGACATGCACCTGCTTACCACCACTTTCGCACCCCGACTCTCCAGGGCAACACATCGGAGAACCAGCATTTTCTGCTCAATTGCAAACCCTCTGGATAGGCAACTGCCATTTCCTTTTAGAAACACCTATGGTTGTAACCTTTGCTCTGCAAGAGCTCAGAGGTGGCCAAGACCAGAGCAAATCTCCCCAGCTTCTCTGTTTCTTTCTTTATGCATTAAAGTCACAGGCTTTAAGAAGAGCCAGTTGCTTTCTTCATAAATGAATCCTACTGAACCGACTCAGTGAAAGTAAAAGTAAATAAAAGCCACATTTTCTTATTTAGGGCTGGGAATTTAAATTTACGGTGGTAAATCTAGATATACAATCTTCATTCTTGTTTAAGAACTGTTTCCTGAATTCTATCTTTGTTTTTCTATCAACATATGGAGCCAGGCATACAGACACAAATCTTCCAGAGACCATATAATGGCAACAAGAAATAAGGACAGTATCATCGTGAGACTGAGGAGACCGTGGAATCCCAGCCAGGCCTAAGGAGATGAAATCTCCAGGCAGCTCTGTTGTTCTCGTGCAAGGTGGTCACTCAGCATGGCCTCGGGATTTCTAATATTTTTAAGAAAAGTTAAAAACAAAGGGGAATTCAGTTAATAAGCCATTTGCCATGCCCCACAAGCATAAAGACCCGAGTCTGAGTCTGTCACTTTCTTAAGAAGGCAAATGTGTAGCACATGCATGTAATCATGGCTGTGGCGGGGAGAGACTGAGGGATTCCTGGCCTTCACTCGCAGAACCTGATAGTGAAGCCCCAGGTTCCATTGGAAAATTGTTTCTTAAAAATCAAGTTGAACGACTCCTAATGAGTAAATATGAAGTATACAGAAGTTTGCTGGGGCACATCTACCCCTCCCAACACAACACACACTCACAAAGCTAAAAATCTTGATCAGTTGAAATCTTCTAATTGTTAAGTAGTGACTATACAGACCAAACAAACCATACTTGTGGCGAGATGCAGTTGGGCATTTCTTGACTTTTGATGTAGTTTTTATTTATTATTATTTATTTTGTCACTTAATATTATACACTGATATTTTGATATTTTGCAAATCAAAAATGTCACTTTAAGGTAGGATACAAGTTTTTCATTTATATTTTCCAGATTGTCTCCAGAGAAACAGCCTAGACCTGTTTCTCTGTCAAAAAGGAATGTGGAGTCATATGCCCTGGAGGATGCACTGACATGATCTTGGAGAAATGCTGAGGGAGGCAAGCAAAGTGTGAATGATTCTTTTATTTAGAAAACCTTGGTATATATAGTCCCTAAATATTAGCAGTTCCAGCAAATGTTCCTTAAAGAGGTTTATCTATAAGCAACTGCTGAACTTCTTCATATGTGGGCCTTCCGGCTGTTGATGTCCATCATCCAGGGCTTCACAACAGAGAAGTCTCTCCAGAGCAGGGGTCATTGTCATTTTGGTGGAAGCTACTTACTACTTAAGGCTGAGCCTATCAGGGGGAGCAGAGGAGGCTGCACCAAGAAAATAGCCCCCGCAGTGGGATGCACCTCAAGATCCAACCACAGCTTTGAGACGGGTTGCAAGAGGAATTTAGGCTTTTGACAGTCTTAATTTACCAACATAAATGGAGTCATTCCCTTGGTTCTCAAAGAGATGTCATTAATGACAAGGGTCTGTGAGTCTTGTCACCTCATTTTAATTTCTGTGCATACCAAAACCCCATGCCCCACTGGCCAGAGACACATACTCCTGAAGTCGTCTTCTGAGACCTCCATTAGGTGAAGCAGAGAATGTTTTCTGCATGTATGTGTGATTTTGTGTCTCTGGGTATGTCTATTTTGTGTGTCCCTGTTTATGTCTATATGTGTATCTGTATGTGTTTGAGTGTATTTGTGTGTGTGTTTCTGTGTGTAAATATGTAAATATATGTTTATGTCTCGACATGTGTTTGTGTGTGTGTCTGAGTGTGTGTGTTTATTTTGTGTGTCCCTGTTTGTGCCTATCTGTGTATCTGTGTTTGAGTGTGTTTGTGTGTGTCTCTCTGTGAATGTGTGTTTATGTCTCTGTGTGTACCTGTATCATGTCTGTGTGTATAGCGTATCTGTGTGTACCTGTATCATGTCTCTGTGTGTACCATGGCTTAGTGTATTTGTGTGTGTGTGTATATGTGTGTTATGTGTGCAAATGTCCACTACTTGCCCCTGTGCATACGCAAGTGGCAGACAGAGAAGGATGTTGGATATCTTCTCCATGAACTCCACTATATCCCTTGTGTTTTTCCTGGACAGGAATCTCTTCCTACCCACTTCTCTCTGCTGTATGCCTTTACTCTGCTTGCTCATTAGCCAAACTCCAAAACTCTGAACTTCCCATTTGTTAGTTCTCCTCCACTATGGATCCTGTTCAATGAAACACTTTGCTTTCCTGGATATTTTCAAAGCATAAAACAACGTGTTAACATAGTTTAAATGAATTTTCAGAGGGAACCTGAACTCAGGGGTTAGAAGAGCTACCAAACCAAGTAGGATTAGATGCTTTAAGGTCAGCAGCATCTACGATGCAGGGAAGGGTTCAGGGACAGGACCTCTGGACCAGAAACATCAGACCCAAAAAGCAACAGCATCTAGACTTCTGAACATCAGCTAGTGGCTACATTTATAATTTATCAAATTTAAGCTAAGGTCAAATCTAAGAGATGCATGCCAAGTCGTCTCAGAGTTCAGAATCCCAGAAGCCACACATTTCCCCTGATGGTGTCTATGTTGGGATGACACCGAGTTACAGAGGAGTCACATTCAAGGAGTCTAAATGACAACAGTAATCCAGGTCCACTGCTCCAGAGTCAACTGTGTTCTATTCAATGAACTGCTAGGCAATGGTTAACTGCTTAGGTGACAGCACCAAGTGCTTCTTTGTCCATTTTATAAAACTTAAACTTGATATTATTACATGTAAAGCTCTGTATGATAGAACTGCCTGGACTTTAGGGTCTTCCCATGTCTTATTTCATAGATGTCATTTTTCAGTTCTGAAGTATCTAGTCCTTTGCTGCCTTAGAGTTGGTGTGTGGTTCTGTTTGGTCGTCTTTGCACTCTATTGGAATATCTCAAATGACTTAATCTCCTCATCTGAGAAATTGTTTTTATTCCCTCTCTTTCTTACTTCTATTATGTGAGCTCTGCAGCAATGCATAAACACTGAGATTCCTTAGAGCCTTCCTTTGCCTCGTTCCCGCCACTCTAGTGCAATACAAACCCTAACTAAGGCCACATGCCTAAGATCTGTCTTCGTCACCATAGTAATTCCCAGGATCTAACCCCAGTTTTGGTGCTAAGCATTTTATAAAAGGAGAAAGGAATGAATAATTTGTTTTTCTTTTATCAGAACCCTAGGAATAAAGGCAACCAGGAAGTGCAGAGGAACTGGTCTGCTCTCAAACATTTCTTCATTGCTTATGCTTCTGTCTGGCCTGCCTGTGGTTTACAAAGACTGGGGATTCCAGCTCTGTTTAAGAGAACACAGCTAAGCCAAGCAATAACAAAGTCCATTTTCCATAAAAAAGAAACTAAGGATGATTTAAAACTAAAATAAATATTTTTGAGGAAGTGTTGGGAAATTATCTCAATTTTCAACCTAAGCACCCCAGTTCCCTGAAGATCTTCTCCTTTGCAAATGGGTTAAGGCTAATGGCCCACTGTAATGTGAGAGCAGCAGACGTGTTAGGTGGTAAATATCCAACCTTCTTTTCTAAAAACACCAGGGGAGGGAAATTGTGCTTTGCCGAGGAGTCTGTAGCCACTCTTGCTGGCTAAGACTTATAAGGGCCATCAGGATTCTTGCTTCAGGGCAGAAGCTGGGCACCAGCTGGGCATAGAAGAGATTGCTCCAAGCCCCCTGCTCTGGCATTGCACAATTAGGTGCATTTCAGTAAGAATTTCTGCCATTTTTTCCACACTATTCCTCACTGGCTACTCTCAGAGGCAAGATCCTGCACTGGACGGACCATTGGTCTGATTCCACTGGGGTGGCTCTTTGCTTTGATGGTCTTAAACAACCTTGCTGAGAGATAAATGCAGTCCTAAAAGGATTTGGAGATAAATTCCCGCAGCTTTGAAGATAGCAATATTTGACTCTGGTGTTGATGTAAACAACAGTCCAAATATTTAAAGTCATCTGCTTCATTTACTTTTTTTTCTGTCTCAGCTCTGAGGGGAGCTCACATGCTTGGCTTGAAAGAGTTTTTTCCTTGAGTCCCTGGGGAATCCTCTCTAGGGTTCCTGCACGCTGAATCATCTGCAGAAGTGGCCAGAGTTGGGTTGCTTGCCTTTGAACACTTAATTGTGGTTCTTCTCTTTCTGTTAGACTGTTTTGTGTATTCTTTTTTAGTTCAGATCTCTCTATCAGAGGGTAGCTATCAGTGTGCGTGATTCATTATGAAAGTTAGTTTACAAAATCGGCTTTTCCCTAAGGGATTTTTGATAGGCAGTTGAAGTGTAAATGACCCCAGAGTTTTAGATATCATGGACAACATAATCAGCACTGATTAACCCTGCTTTGGGATCTTATGTGAATTAGCTAATGTAGGTCAATAGCTGTCACATGCTGGTCAGAAATGTGTGTTCCTATGGTGACTGAATGACATCTTGATTTCGAAAGTCGGCTAACAACTGCTGGACTTATGGTCCTGAGAAATGAAAATAGAATTCATACAAAACATTAAATCAAACATTCATAGTAGCATATAGAGAAGAACTGAGGGAGACAGAGAGGCGATAATCCCAGAGTCCAGCAGCTGTTCATCTGGTGGAGAGCATCTGCTGTGCCGTTTCATGGTACCCCTCCTGTCAAGGGAGAGGAGGTTGACATGTACTACAATGTTCTAAAACACTGCTACACCAAGATGTACTTTACACGATTCTAATTATATTCCCTATCCTGATATTCAAATTCATAGTTAATGGGAAGCAAGTTAGTTGCTGCCAGAGGCTAAGGGATACTGATGGGAGGCTATTGCTCATTTATCGCTGGTGCTTTGTGATATGGCAAATTTCTCTTCTTCCTTCTTCATCTTTTTTTTTTTGGCTTTTTTCAAGACAGGGTTTCTCTGTGTAGCTCTGGCTGTGACTGCCCTTGCCTCAAATTCATAGAGATCTATCTGCCTCTGCCTCCCATGTGCTGGGACTAAAGGTGTGAGGCATCACTGCCTAGCCCATATTTCTTAAATCGGATGTTGTTAGTACAATAAACCCCAATAAGTTCTACATGTATAAAGTGAACTTTGTGTTATGGTGTGTACATCTTAAGTCAGTGAAGTCTGAAGAAGAATGCTAGCCAGGAGGAAGGACATTTGCTGCTGAGTAAGAGATGGTGGAATGACTTCTCTTTAGTTGAATGGAGAGTGAGTGACATGAAGTTGTTCTTTCAGATTGCAGGGCCAGGACGGATGTTTATTATGGTAATCCATTGATATGAGCCCTAAATGAGAAAATGAAGCCTTGCTTCATAAAGATTCTAAGCAAGAAGCATTATGGGAAGAAATCTGTAAGATGGCCAGCGTGAACAGGGGATGGAATAATCCCATGTAAGTTCAGAGACTTATGGAGGACCCGTTCCAAACAGACTTGTGAGAAATGGTATGTTCTGTATTATCTACTTTGTTTAAAAGGGAACCCAGTGGTGATTTTAAGCAATGGGGATGGATGTCTTTATGTTTGGAAAAGACAATCACATCTGCTATGTATGTCAGAGTAAGGGTAGAGGTGGGCTAGAATTCACTGAGATCGTCCACATCAGTGTGATGGGGCTAAAACCAACTTGAGGACAGGGAAGACAGACATGGGCCAATTTAGAAAGATGTCCTAGTGAAGCTGGCACACTGAAATGGGCATGATACAAAACACTTAGTGGTGGTGCAGCAGAAAGCTAAATGACTGATTAAGTGTGACTTAGCTGAAATGTTCTTCAATTTTGGCATTGAGAGTATTTTGAATAACTAGTGAGCTATCTTGGGATGACAAGCACAAAGTTCACTTATGTTTTTATCCTACAATTTTGCATGTGGCCTGTAGAAAATGTTCTATAATCTTTTCAAAGCAGAGTTGTTTTCTGGCTGCACCTCATCACGTGGGGAGAGTGTGAAGTTCTCCATGTGCAATGTCCTGTGGCTGCTCAGGAGTTTCGGAGCCCAGTGTGGTAGCCCTGGCCTGATATCACAGTAGTAGGATGAGAGAAGCAGTGAATCATTAGCTCAGAGCTGGCCTGGGCTCCATGGAGAGACTGTCTCAATAAACCAAGGGCTGAGGCTATGGAGCGGTGGTAAGACATTCACAAAACACCTTCGAGCTCCCTGCTTTGAGGTGCAGCACCACAAAAGAAGTTCTGAAATGTGAACATTTGAAATTAAAAGTTTCAGATTAGGGAAGCTCTCTCTGTCTGTAAAGACAGGGACACGGTTTTCAGAGCAATGTCATCATTGAAAGCCTCAAGAGACTGCCCAAATGTGCACAAACTGTGACACGGATAAACTAGAACGAAGAAGTCAGACGGTGAAAGGCCAGAAAGGTGGTGACAATGAACCAACACTAAGGGAAAGAAAGAAGGCACCAGCATTCATTTAGTATTATTTCATGTGCATGAGGCTTAAAAACTGTCTGAGAAAGTCCTCCTACTTTAAAGGTGAGCAACTTTTGGTCAAAAATTCAGTGGGTTATTTGTTGTCGTCAGACCCAGTTATTCTTAAGGGTTCACAGCACTTGTTCCACAAAGAACTCAGAGGCCTTTCCAACATTGCTCAGAATTCCATTACTACCTTGGAAATAAATGTATAAAAGGAAGAAGAAAGATGTGGGCTATAAGGGAAGATTTAAGGGAAGGAAAGGAGAAGAGGAGGGGAGGAAAGAAAAAGCCAACCTGCCTGACTGTTTTTTTCTTTTATTTTTGGCTGGAGAGACTCATGCTGACAGAAGTCCCTGGCTTTTTTACTTCATAATGCCTTTTTCTGTGCTCATGACAGTCTATGCTCATGACACCCGGGAGTTCAGAGCACTTCCTTGTACACCCTTGGGATCAATGCAGCTATGCTGTTCTTTACTGAAGACAGATCAGAGTGGCAAGCATCATGTTCTATATAGTCTATGCATGACTTGAGATTCCATTTTCTTCATAGAGCAAAGAAATGGCAAAGTTGGCAAAAGACCTGCATTTTACGACATGGGCTAATAGATATTATTGGATCATGGTAATTTTGTTGGTAACCTTTTAGTTTTACGATCAAGAACAATATTTTTTAGACTTTTTTTTAGTGGAGACAGTCTTTTATCGAACCTTTTATGGAGTGTAATTACGTAAATGGCTTAAGACTAGGTAGGATAGAGGAATAAAATTAGAGGCTTGCTTCTGGGGCCTGTGTGCCCACGTTGGATAAGTGAGTGGCAAAAATGGAGGTTTAGAGAAACTTCTGGGGTTCATGGAGCTTGTCCATAAACCACTGCAAACCTGGCCTAACAACATTACGTTTTTTCAGTATACACATTTGTCTACTCAGTGTAGTTTGTTGCTCAATGTTTAGACTCTTCAATGCATTTTCACATAATTTGTGCCATGAGCCTTTCACATAAACAGTTTCTATACATTTAATAAATTCCTACCTCAGCTGCTGGGGTAGAAGAAAAAAATAATTTTGCCTCTTTCACTAAAATGCAGGAAGCTCAGGATGTCATTTTTAGATCTCTCTTTGAGTGATTCCACTGTATCATTGAGTGTATCTTGTCCTGGTCATAAAGGTTATCTGGGAACCTTGAAACTTGAAAGTTGACCTTCTTCCAGTCCCAGTGTGGTGGCAGAGAGTCGGGACCTGCAAGCTGGTTCCTCATAGTCCAATGGCTTTGTTTAGCTTTTGGGGAGAAACCAGCAGCTCAGAGTTAAACCCTGACATTCCTTTGCATCCCACAGTCTCTTATTCTGACACACATCTCCCAAGGCTTTTATGCTAGGTGTCTGAGAGCAGCTCCTCCTGAAGCAGGCTGTGTCTTCAGTACTCTGGGTCAGCTGGCTGTGTAGAAACATCAGCAATTCAGGACTTTTTGGCTACCATCCTGTCTTTAACCCTGTCCACTGCTGCTGCTACAGCTCCCTCCCCTTTTAGTCTGCACAGGCACTTTGTGTTCCTGATGCTTTCCTTTTCTCTCTCTGTTGTTTATTTTGTATTTGTTTGATGATATTAGAGACTGAACCTTAGACCTTCCACATTCAAAACAAGAATTCTACCACTGATCTAGCTTTGTTTTATTTTTGAGGCAAGGTCTTGCTCATTTCCCCCTGACCTTGATCCTTTCTGTAGTCACAGCAATTCCCCTTCTTCAGCTTCTAGAGTAACTGAGATTATAGGCCTGTGCTGTAGCATGGGACTTAAATAAGAAACTATCTAGAAATTGTCAGCGTATTGACAGCTAAACTTTCTCCTGTATCCATATCTTCAAGTGAGCATGGATTGAAACTAACACCTTACCTCATCAGGTAATTTTATTAGCTATGTTGACCTCTTTTTATAAATTATTATATTGGAGATTGAATTTAGAACCTGCATGTACATGGTACCATCTACCTTTTTATTCTTCATTTTCCACCAGTTAACTGGCTGGCTTGGTTTTAAGATTTCCCTGCTTTATCCTATTGAGGAGCTGGAATTAGAGGCCTGAGCCATCAGGTTCAGTGATTTGATTTTTTCAGTGGAGAATATGGATCTAAGACAGGTATGGTGGCACATACCAATGAAATCCAACCAGTTTTTATTTCACATGAAAACTCTATCTTACAATTGAAAGCAAGCAATAAATAAATAAATAAATGAAACAACAACAACAAAAAACCAGACTTTTCTTCTTTCACCATGTAAGTATCCTGGATAATAGAGTATTCTATGAAGGATAACAATTGGGAAAGACAACAATTGGGATTATATAAGTGCCATTTCCTAAATCTGCTGACCCATCTTTGCTTTCTCAAAATCATTACCGTGGGACAGAACTCTAAAGACCTTGTGAGTTCAGGGTCTCAACCATTCATTTCCACCAACTCTGAAGTCACCAGAAAGCACTGCTCTCTGTGAGTTTAGTAAGAGTGACTCTGGTAATTACACAGGGGATCAAAATTGTAAGCCTAGACCGGCACTTGCTGGGATGCTCTTTTGCTACACATAGGAAAGACTGAAATTATGATGAGCTTAAATGGGACCATTTAACCCATTTCATTGCCTGCTGATAGAATGTGCTGAAACTATCCAAGACACCCATGGGTAACTTCCATTGGAAAGGAGTTGTCTTCAAGTAGCAGTTCAGGGATGGATAAGATTTAGGTGTGTGCACCATGAGCATGCCCGGTGCTTAGAGAGACAAGATGAGGTCATCAGATCCCCTGGAACTGGAATTACAGGTGGTTGTAAGTTGCCATATTGGTATTGGGAATCATCTATCTAGTCTGGAAGAGCAGTTATTACTCTGTTCTGTGTGTCTTTCAGCCTTTTTTTCTCTTTGTCTTCTCCTGTAAGCATTCACACTGAACTACTTCACGGGAGTAACTTTGTTAGAGATATTGTGTGGTTCCGAAGGCAGATGGGTACAGTTACATGCCCAATTTGAACATGTTGTTATGAACTCCATAAGTGTGGCATTTAAGTTAACGTGTTAGGCCTCTACTCCCTAAGGAATTCAGAATGCTCCAAAGAGTATTGAATTTGTATTCCTAGAAAGCAGAATGACAGTAGAGCATACAAGACATACTGGAACCATCAGAAGTGACATATTTCCTGCTTAGGTTGCGGATGTTGATTCTTGGTTATCACGGAATCCTCCTAGCTAAATTCTGACACTGGGGCTGTAGTTTCTCTCCAATTCTTCTCCTTTTTCTTATCCAGCTTCTTGAAACCTTTTAATTTGAGACCAAGATGGGCTCTTCAGTATCTTCATGGGAATTAGATCATGGATGTGGTGGTGTCTGACACCTAAGGGCTTGGGGTAAAAAATAGTGTTGGCTGAGCTGTCCATGGCATCATTTTAGGAGACAATGAGTTGAGCTAGGCTCGGCATAGGCATCCACTGAAAATGCGTTTGTTGTGTTACCGCTCATCTTTCCTTAGGATAGAAAGAAAAGAATAGAATGCTTTAGCACGAGGCAAGAGATTGCTTTGGGGCCTTTTCCTATTACCCAGGAATAAGAAAGGTCAAAGTTACATGGTGTGAAAAAGACAAAATTCTCCTGTAAACTCCTGAATGCCTCAGACTCATTGCATTTGCCCTCAGTCAGAATTCATTTTCTTCCATAGCTATGCTTGATTTCAATTAAAAGAAGACAGCTTACTTAATCTTTCTCACAAACTGATATGGTGTATACCTGAGTGCATGGGACAATTTTCCTTATAAATTATGTATAAAATCCTCCACTGCTGAATCTCTTAGAGAGTCAAACGAGAATTCAATTTCTCTTAGCTTATTTTTTCATGGTTCTTGGGATATTCATTTCAGATTTCCTCTCATTTTTATAAATGTCTTATTTATTCAAGCTCTTCATAGAAGAAAGTAATGCTGCGCTTTGCTGATTTTATTACCCTGGACAGGTTACAATATCTTCTCAGAAGCCAACACACTAATTGATTTTAAAGTTTCTGTAACTGTTGGGAAGACTTTTGCCAAAGACTTAAGGGGGGTGGGGATCTTGTGGAAAGTCCATGGCCGCATTGAAACACAGGGTGTTGTGATATGTGTCCCTCATCCTTCTTTTATACATGTGTGGTTATCTTAGATTTATCTATGCTTTGACTGCATAGCCAAAAATAGTCAAAGCTTCCTTCAACCTTAGGTACAACTTTTGTTCTTGAAAGCCATTTAGTGGATATTACAGTACTCTTAGTTGTCTCTCATGATCCTACTCATAGCTTTCATTGATAGATATTGCTTTAGTAAGAACCTCTAGTCACAGATGTCACAAATGAGAAAGATGAGGAAGCACTGTTTAGCCTGGATGTACATGTGTCCTTCAATAAAAGTTTGAGATTTTAGGAGGCTATGAAGTCAGCTAGAAAGAGGGGAGCCAGAACTGTAGGAAGGATCCTAACATAAACATGAATCAATGAAATCTGACCTTTCTTTACTTTTTGGCCATATCTGACTTACATTTCTTTTGTTGAAATGTCATTGTCAAGAACATTAGAATAAAGAACCAATTGCTATGTTAAAGGCCATCTTTGTCTTCCTTTAACAAATGTGTGTGTATGTGTGTGTGTGTGTGTATTAAGTTTTGAGATTGATGTTTATATATGAATAAATGAGACTGTGACTTGGCCATTGTCAAATTCTCCAGATCCTGTGATGCCTGGTTTTGTTAACTCCATAGATTCTAGAATGGCCTAGAGACAAGCTTTGGGTCCCATCTGTGTTAGGTTTCCTTCTAGACATGTCTATGAAGGGGGGCACAGAACAGGTTAACTGAGACTAGAAGATCCACGTCAACTGTGGAAGGCACCATTCCACACGCTGCGCTCCTAGACTGAATACAAAAAGGGAGCGAGTTGAGCATAAGCATTCATCTCTCGCTGCTCCCTGACTATGGATGTAAAAGTCAGCAGCTGCTTCACATTCTTGTTGCTATGACTGGGCTGTGCCCTGAGACCGTGAGGAGCAGGTCCTTCCTTCTTTGAATTCTTTTGACCAGGTGTTTTGTCAGCAATAAGAAAAGTAACTGATAGAGTTCCCCTCAAAGACATCCAGTTCCACACATTCCTTTCTTTAGGCACATTTATACTTTAATTGAGGTACATGATGCATGATGCTTAGATACCCGCCCATTGTCATCATGTGTCACATGCCTTTATGCTTTCTTCAGTCCAAATGTTTCAAAAAAATTCTGACTTTTTCTTCAGTGATATTGTAGTTATGATCTATCTTGCTCACCTGATACCAACAATCTGCAAATCTGAAAGCAATTACTGAGTAATGAGCAATATATGCCTATGAGTGTTTTCAGTGAGAGAAAAAGTGGTGGATTGGTTGGCTTGAAGTCAAACTAAATAAACATGATTCAGAAGAACTTAGATGCATCTAAAAACTGTAGCATTGTGGTCCATGTTTCCTGGACATCTCTGCTTCACACTGTATTGCAACACCTGCGTCTGTGTTACCTTCTCAGTACACTTCGTGCGCCACTGTACCAGACGTGAGTCAGACAAAGGCTTGGAGACTGAAAGAACACACAAGAGACCTGGGTCATTCTAAAGGAGATCAGCCAAATGCTGTTTATTCAACCATGGGAAAATCCTTAAGTACCTAGCTGCTGCACAAGAATTCCTTCCAGGCAGGTGGGAAATTGCCACACCCAAGATGGAGTAAAAAATGCCCTACAGCTAGTCACCAAGCGGGGCAGAGGGAGCACAGGGACAAACAGGACGTTTTTAACTGGCTGACCAGAAACCGTCTTCAAGATGAACTCCAGGAGCAGGGGTAGACCCATGGGCCCTACACTGTATGTTTTCCTTCTCATGCTAGATGGCCTACAGTTGCCTTTAGAGACTGGCTAAATATCCTCTGTGAACAAGGGAAAGAAGGAACTTACTAGTTTCACTGAAATTTTACTTATGGCATCAGAAACATGCCGCAGAGCTCAGGAGTTGGTCATCTGATAGATCTCTCAGACTTTTCATGGAAGGGTCTTTCCCTCAAAACAGGCATAAATAGGTCAAGCCAGAGCCATTTGCCTTCTCCCATGGACACTGATGTTCTCTCCTGTTTTTTTCTTTGTCTTCTGTGTGAATACTCTGCTATTGTACCCTGTGAATATAGAAGTACTTTTCTATTCTGAGCTGTGGTGCAAACAATCCTGCAAGGGAAATAGGTTTTCCATTTCCTACGAATATAAAAGTGAGAAGAAAGAAATTAAGTTTCATCATGGAGGCAGGTAGAACATATTTTAGGGAATATTTTTCTAACAGTGGGAATTCTAAAGTACAAAATCAGATTTGAAGAGGAAGGCAATTGCACCGTATGATTTATTTGCCCTGAGCAGTTCAGGTGTACACCTGAAGGTAGGAAGGGAGAGGTCAACAACCAGGTACAATGTCATCATTCCCAGGTGCAAGCAATATCTTCAACAAACTCAGCTTCTGAAATGTGTTATCAGTATGAGGTCACTTCGGTCCCCAGTTTATGCATTAGAAAATTTCTCTCTCCAGTACTGACACGCATACAGAGTTTTATTTCTCTGTGTGTGTGTCTCTCTTTCTGTCTGTCTGTCTGTCTGTCTGTCTGTCTCTCTCTCTCTCTCTCTCTCTCTCTCTGTGTGTGTGTGAGAGAGAGAGAGAGAGAGAGAGAAAGAGAGAGAGAGAGAGAGAGAGAGAATGTGTGCATGTGTGTATGTATGTAATTCCTAAAGTCATAAAGTAGGAAATTATCTTTAATCAGATTGCTTTTCTAACTTATCCAATGAGTCAGACTCATTATATAAAACCCAGACTCCACTGATGTGACTAGCTTTGGTAACCAACTTGCTCTGAAAATGCCCTCTCTCTGCCTTCCATGGCCGGAATTATGGATTAATAGTCATACTCATGCAGTAAGTATGTGATTTCTGGGAATGTAAATTCTGATCCTCAAGCTTGCATGGCAAGTGCTTTAAATACTGAACAATATCTCCAATTCCAGCCATTTAAAAAGATTTTCTGAATGCTTATGGAGACTTTTATTACATTAGACAAACCCCAAAATGATACAGGCACTTCAACAAGCAATTGACACTTGAGGTGAGATGTAGCCAAATTTAAGTTACAGGGCTGCTGGCAGATGGCTTTTAGCTTTGTCATCTTCAGGGCATCTCCCCAAATCCCCAATTCTAGTATCTATAGCGTATCTGAAGAATGCATTTCTGACTGGGACAGAAGCCTCAGCAGTATAACGCTGCTAAGCTTTCCTCACTAACTTTTGAGTCATAGCTCTTGTGGATTTGCTTTCTCCATTTGTCCTTAGCTGATTAGAAAAATTCTGGATACAGAAGTCCCTAGCCCATAAACATCCATCCAAGTTATATTAGCATAAGAAGAGCACTGGTGTTAGCTTGGTTCACTGACTTCGGGACTTTTTACAAATTAAAGGATTTGAAGGAATATAATGCAACCATATTATTAGATAAATTGTTAGGGTCAAGTTTTATTCATGGCTTTTCATTTAGCTTAGGACAACAGAAGGTGTTCTGGGACATCCAAGGACAGGAATTAGTCTTTCATCGGTATCTGGATGTCTCAATGTGGGAGGAGATCCTTGTTCCTGAGTGTGCAGGCATGTTTTCTGTCTCAGAATTTCAAATCGTCATGCTCTACTGTGCTGCATGGTTTACAGAAGGAATTGCTATTTTGATTGGTGCTTTGTCACATGCTTCCTTCTTGAAAGATAGTGGGCTTTGGAGATGGAGTTTGTGGTGATATTTGGAATGGATGAAATTTAGTAAGCAAAGTCTTACATGCTGTCCATATTCTTACATGCTTTCTGAATTAGGGTTTTTGAAGATGAATAAGTTTTTCTCAGAAAGGAAGTTGAAATTCAGTTGGAAACAAAATCATACACATTGGAAGCCACAAAGAAGGCAGGAGCATCCACAGAAGGGCTTATCTACAAGGCTACAGAAAGGGAGGGGCCTCAGGGACCAAGACACATCTTGCTTCAGAAAGGGAAGCCATCCAGAAGGAAATCGTCAATTTTTACACATTTCTTTGAGCTGACTGATAGACCACATGTTATCAGAAAATAATGTTACCCAAAACTGTAAGCTGTTTCTAATTGTGGAATTGCAAATCAAATCATTTGAATTTCCTTAGAAATATTATTTTTTTATATATAAAATATTTATCTGTAGAAATCCAAAGTAGTCAGCTTGCCCTTCTGGGGATATCCTATTTTTCTTCTGTGAAAAATTTAGGTAGTCTTTCACAGGATGTCCTACATGAAACATCATAGAAAGCCTCCTCCGGATTTCTCCTCGTGTCTTCACTGATATGACCCATTGTTTTTTACTTGGTGCTTTAGTGATTGGGACATTAGTTGTCTGAGTTGATAAATGCTTAGTCAGTTTGTTTCTAGGAAAAGAAAGGTACTTGGTTATAAGGAAACACAAAATAAACAAAAGCAGAAAGTGTTTGACTTCTGTCAAGGAATTTGATGGAAAAGGAAAATAATGAGGGTGACAAAACTGATAAGCAGTTGGATGGGGAGATGGCTCAGTCTACAAAGTGCTTGCAATATCAGCATGGGCAACTAACGGTGATCCCAAAACCCCACATGGATACCATGATATAAGCCCATAATTCTAGTACTGAGAGTATAGACAAATGGGGCACATTGTCCAGCCAACCTAGCCTACTAGGTGAATTCTAGGCCAGCGTGACACATTGTTTCAGAAACAAAGCTGGGAAGGTCCTGGGGAACCAAAGTTTGAGTGGAACTCTGGGTTTCATACACACATACACATATACATACACACATACACATATACATACACACATACACATATACATACCCACCTGGATACACATGCATACCTACACAACCACAACCCTCCACACATACAGATGATAAATATTTATCTATTGGGTAAATACACCAGAGTGACCTCTTGGAGATGAGAAATATCTTCAAAGGCTAGAATGATTACGGGATGAAAGAACCCAGAAGCTGAACTTGGGGATATTAGAATGTTTTGAATGGAGAAAGGAGGCAGAAAGTGATTCCAGACTGTAGAGAGCAGTCATAGTTGGTGAGGGGAATCTTTAAGAATCTAGCAGGAGGATGTAAAGAAAATGAAAAAAAAAACCCAAAAACCAAAACAAAACAAAACTGGAGAGCATGAAAGTTCTTCAATCACGTATATTTTATAGCTGGGTTCTAGAAAGAACCATTCAGTGTTGTAAAATAAGCAAGAAAGGCTTGGAAAGTACGTTACGGGGGTGGGGACAAGACTAAATCTCTGTAGTCTCCAAATGTCGCTGTTTCTTAACCCCAAGTCAAAGGTTGTCTCTGATTCATGCATACATTTACTCTGTAGACTAAGAGAAAAACTCAGATGTGAAAAATGGTCTCAAGGTCGACTTTTATGAGAGGATGGAAGACATGAGAGATTCAGTGCTCCTGGTTGTGAAAACAGGACTAGGCAGTGAGGTATGGAATGAATTTAGACGTTTAAGTGACTTCACACCAGTCTGCGTTGGTGGCCAATATGCGGGTTTATGACTTTGTAATCTGAGTGTGCTATACATATCGCAGGGTTTCTGCCATTCCTGACCTTTCAGAAATGAATCTCAGCTAGAATCCAAACAAATAGGTTCGGGTGGGAAGAAGAATGTGGGAAGCTTAGGAAAAAGACACAGGCATTTAGCAAACAGAATCTGCAGGGCTTGTGTGTCTGTCTGGTTGTGTCAGATGGCAGGAGAGAATACTTGTAATGGAAATAAGTAGACTAGGCAGTTTTATGCCTTAGATATTTATATCATCTATTAAAGATATTGCCATAGTCTCTTTTCAGTGATTTGCTGGACAGTTAAATTCAAACTTCAGTTCAGTTTAACACCCCAAGGTGATTGTTTTGCATAATTTATATTACCAAGATTTCTTTCAAATTGTAGTTGGACCTTCACACGTTGAGGAAGAGGCTCAAGATTGCGGGTAAACACGACAAACCAGTACCTAAGGGAAGCTCCCTGGACCTCCTTCCATTTACCCTTTCATACAATATTCATTTATTGGTTTGTCTGAGCATTTCTTGTTGTAGAGTGCTATTGACTATTTATGTGAATGAGTAGTCATTGTTAGAAATTGATGATGTCTATTGATTAAAGCAGGAATGAAGTGGTAAGATTGTAAGGACCTAGCACGGAAAAGAAATGATGGCCTAGGGACATAGCTCAATAGTACAGAGCTCATTTCTTAGGTATCCCCAGACTGAAATAAATAAATATATGTATGCATATATATACATATACTTTATACATGTATATGTATTTTTAAGGCGGAAGGAAAGAGGGAGGGAGGAAGGAAGGAAAGACAAAAGGAAGGCAGAAAGGAAGGAAGAAAGGAAGGAAGGAAGGAAGGAAGGAAGGAAGGAAGGAAGGAAGGAAGGAGAAGGAAAGAAGGCAGGGATGAAATGAAAGAACAGAGAATAAAGATTGAAGATTAGAAGGAAGAGGAAGGAAGAATGGACAAATGAAGGAGTTCAATTAGATCTCTTTTGTTCAATATAAGGTTTTTTTTCCATTAGTGATTTCATGTGAGCAGGACTCTTCATACCTTCTAGTCTATATGAAAATGATGATAACATTAACCCTTATATCATAAGGTGTCTCCTGAACACGATGAATTGTGTAACCCTTATTGTGCTGCTGGGCATATAGGAGGCATTCTTAGGATACTGTTTGTGGTTTTGAGAAAGGCAGATGCCAGTGCCCTGACCATCTCTTTGCTCAACACAAAATCAGTATGGCAGATTCTCAGAAAATTGGAAATCAACTTACCTCAGGATCCAGCAATACCACTCTTGGGAATATACCCAAAATATGTTCCATCTTACTACAAAACCATTTGTTCAACTATGTTCATAGTAGCATTATTTGTAATAACCAGAACCTGGAAACAACCTAGATGCCCCTCAACTGAAGAATGGATAAAGAAAGTGTGGGACATCTACACATTAGAGTACTACTCAGTGGTAAAAACCAATGGCATCTTGAATTTTGCATGCAAATGGATGGAATTAGAAAACACTATCCTGAGTGAGGTAACCCAGACCCCAGAAAATGAATATGGTATTTACTCACTCATAAGTGGATATTAGCTATAGAAACAAAGGACATTAAGCCTATAGTTCATGATCCTAGAGAAACTAAGTGGTAAGGTGAACCCAAAGAAAAACATATATAGGCCCATGTGGAAACTGGAAAGAGACAAGATCGGCTGAGAAAATTGGGAGCATGGGGGTGGGGGTAGGAGGAAGGTGAGAAGGGGAAAAGGTGGGGAGAAGGAGAAGGTTGAAGAGAATTTAGGGGAATGGGATAGTCGAGATGGAGGAAGGACAGATATGAGAGCAAGGAAAGAGAAATCTTGATTGAGGGAGCCATCATGGGATTAGCAAGAAACCTGGCTCTAGAAACATTCCCAAAAAATCCACAAGAATGACCCCAGTTAAGACCCTAAGCAATAGAGGAGAGGGTGCCTGAACTGACCTTGCCCAGTATTCAAACTGATGATTATCTTAAATATCACCATAGAACCGTTGTCCAACAACAGATAGAAGCAAACCTTTTAAACAGAAAAAGTTAGAAGAGACAGTATCGCCTGAGATCAGTGTGGCATAATATGCTTTGGAATTACCCATTCATTCATTCATTCAAAAAGTCACCTGGATCAAGCCCAAAGGTGAATTTTATTCCTCATCATTTCCCTGTATCTTTTATAAAAGCTTGCTGCAGAAACCCCTCTATTTTACCTTCAATCTTTATTTCAAAGTGCCTTTTATCTTTATAGGAATTACTCTCAAAATAATGCATATATATATATGTATGTATAAGTTAAATCTTAAGATTTTGAATATGTTGATGCTGTGAAGGGAAGTGCATTAATTTGACTGGCAGAAATCTAACAGGGTACTTGATTCAAGAGGCTGAATTGCAGACCAAATGAGCAAATATGTATGAAATTCTGTTTGCTACAAATGAAGTATTCATACAAAGTTTTATATTTTACATATTATTTCCATAGTTCTTAACTTATGTAGCCACGTTTATAAATATTTGCATATGGGTGTTGATTCAACTGTGTTTCACTATCTAATTCTTTATCCAAAATTAGTAGAGAAGGTGAAGACATACAAACTCTGCCCCAACATTTTGGAGCCTCCAATCAGTCCAGCAGGAAAAAGAGGAGAAATCTCTGTAATATGTGAGGCAGATGTGAAGAGTCTCCATAAATGAGATACACACACACCTATTTGCAACAGAAAAGAAAACTGTGTTTTGAGCAAAAATAGATCTGCTTATGAACGGATCCATCTGAACTCACTGCTGTACAGATCACTCCGATATCTCCTCTAATTTCCTACTATTTGGAGTGTCATCACGGAAGTAATAGGGATGCTGAAACAAACTGTAGGTCTAATGAGATTAGAGATGAAATTATTCTTCAGAGTAAAATAAATAAACTAAAATAAACCCATCCCCTATACGAGAATGCCCCAGCAGGTAGCTCACTAATGAAATCCATGATTTCCAAGGGGTTGTGCTTTCTGAAGTTTTTGGCAAAGTGCTAGTTTCTCAGAGGCTGCTCATCCGGAGAAGCAATTTGACGACTTCAGTCTTTCTTGCCTTCCTCATCTGAAACTGAAAGAAACCATGAAGACAATTACGCCCTTCCCCAAAGTGAAAACTTGGTTGGAGAGTGGTATAAGCCTGACATAACTAATTGGGGCAAATATTCAGCACAAGGCACGGGAAATTAACCTCCAACGTCTCATTAGCATTAATGGGAATTGCACAGCTAATTCCCTCCCCATTGTGCACAATATTTACTTCATAATGTTTATACTGACAGTCTACGACTTCCAGCAAGTAGCAATGATTTAGGCACATGGGGCTGAAAATTCTGCTGGGTATTTTGTGAGTTACTCCCTACCCTTTCTCATATACTCAGAGGATGACCTATGGGTGCCATGTAACCCTCCTAATGCCAAAGTCCCTGTCCCTTACCTTAGCCCCATGCTTTCATGCAGGTGTACATTAAAAAAACAAAAGTATTAACTTTGTTCTCTTATATTTTTTTTTAACCTAGTATGTCTGAATTCCAAACTCAAGACATAAGTATATTAGATGACCAGCCTGGACTGCAAGAAAAGGCACCAAACTATAACCACAGTTTCTTCGGCCTTTCTTTCTTCCTGTTCAATACTGCATCCACTGTCACCAGAATCCCATATGGCCACAGGCTCTGACCTGCAGAAGGTATTGGTCTGTTCTGCTGCACTGGTGTTTAACTGATCAGTGGAGTCTGCTTTCAAGCTATTTGCCATTGTGTTAGAAATTGCCAAGGTTTTGAATCTCTGTAACTCCATTTGCTCCTTCCTGATTTACAAGAGTCTTACATCCATGAAGATTTGAGCCACCCCATGCATTTTGGAGTAACACTATCATTTCCAGTGCATACCTGTTTTGGTATATATGTGCATGTATGTGTGTGAAAGAGTGGGGGAGGGAAGGGAGACAGAGAGAAAGGAGACCACCAAGGGCCATGGCCCTATTGGTTTGATGTCTAGAGAGGCAGAAGAGAGAAAAACTATTGATAGTGAGCTTGACTGATTTCCATGACAAATGCAGGATATGCGGAACACATGTGGGACACAAAGGAGCTCGCACCATGTCATTCCACCTGTGTGAACTTTAAGATGAATGTGAAGACAGCTGGAGTATTTACAGGTGTAACTTAGAGGGAGAAAAAAAAAACAAGAAAATACAGAAGGAAATATTCAGTTCAAACCAAAACAATGGTTACTAAAGCCAGAGTAGTCACTGGAGGGGATTTTCTGACCCTCAAGTTAGTCTTATGCTCACTTATTATGAAGCACTGTGAGCTGAGTCAAACTGTATACTCTGTATGTTTATCTAACAGCAAAATTGAATGTATACACTGGAACTGATTACTTCAAACTCTCCCTGTCAGCTTGTTCTATGCTGACAGTGATGTCAAACAACAATGTCACCATGCTTATTTTTACTTTATGTACCTTCGCATGGAGAAAGCTGCTCCGTCCTTGATTCCTTTTGTGTTTCTATTAGTCTTTCCATATGCCAATGTGATCAGTTATTTTTTGTGGAAAGCTGCATGGAGCTGCACCTTAAAGATGGTGCTGGCTTCCACCTCCTGCTATCCTGAAAGCGAGTGCTCTCTGTGGTAAACAACACCATATTTGGCTAAGGCCAGGCTCATGTGTTAATCTCGCGATGATCTTAAGCTGCTTGCGTTTAAGTGGACCTATGGACAGTGCCCACGTGGCAATCCAGGATTGGTGGCCCAGGCCTACTTAAGGGCTGGGAGGGGCTTGCCTGGAGAGAGAAGCCATTGTAACAAGGTCCTGAATAAACTGCTTGCAAGAAGAGCACCGGTGTTGTGTCTTCCTTGCTGGTCGAGGTGGTCGTGACAAGTGGTGGCCCTAACGGGGATGCTTCCACTCTCTCTCCATGGAGCTCAGAATTTGCTGCAGTCAGGCGGTGCACCGGTAAGTCCTCAAGGTTAGATTGGGGATCCATGACAAAAGTGGGTTATTTGCTCTCGCCTGTAGGCAAAGGGAGAGCAGGGAAGTAGAGCCACGACTAGAGCAGACAAATCAAAAGTGAAAGTAGAGCTGCGACTACAGTGGATGGGCTACAAGTCTGTAGAGCGCATTTGGTTTGCAAACCTGACGAACCAAAAGTAAATTGGCCGGATACTATTGATGGATTACTTCCTGCATTTGGCAGCTTGGATACTCCTGAATACAGTGCTCTGGTTCATCATTTTTACTTATTTTTGTAGGGAGTATATTGACAATTCTCAGTGAATAGACATGGGGAATTCTTCTCACCCAATTTTTCTGACTCTAAACGAGTTGCTTCGTTTTAAAAATCTAAAAATTAAGAAAAGTACCCTAGAGAGGTTCCTGGAGGAATGTGACACCACTGCACCTTGGTTTGCAGTCTCCAGGAGTCTTACAATCCCTTCATGGGAAAAACTAGGCAAGGACCTTGATTTTGCTGCAGAACAGGGAACACTTAAGGGTGGAGTAAGACCTATCTGGAAACCAGTGAAAAACTGTCTTGAAGGTCAAAAGTGCAGTGAAGCGGTAGAGAACGGTCAAGCTGCCCTTGAGATTCTACAGGAGGAGAGATCCGAAAAGGCAGCCTCTGAAAAGGCTAGATCTGATGCTGGGTCAAGCAAAGGAATGAGGGACAAAAGACCAGAAAAAGGAAAAACCAGGTTATATCCTAGCCTATCAGAACTGGAGGACTCAGATACCTCCAATCATTTGGAATCTGATGAGGTAGAGGAGGAGGATCTTTATGTAGCCCCTTTGGAATCCATTCATAGGTCTTTAGGTGGGATAAAGATCAAAAGGAGGGAAAGAGGGAAATCAGATCAAAAACAATTCAAAGGAACACGAAGGAATGTAACCCTTTCGGCCCTGCCTCCGTATCCGGAGATTATAGGAGCAGAGGGAGAGATTTCTTTCAATCCTAAAGTATGGAGAGAAGTCAGGGCAGAAATGATGACGGCCTCAGCATTTCCTGTATTTCAGGATCCACAAGGCAACCGATTCCATGAGCCTTTGGATTTTAAGGTCATAAAGATGCTGGCAGAATCTGTCCGAACTTATGGCATTATAGCCGCCTTTATGGTGGCCCAGGTGGAGGCTCTGCATAGATATGCTATGACCCCAGCCGATTGGATGAACCTTGCAAGGGCTTGTTTGTCTCCTGGGTGATATTTGGACTGGAAAGCTTTTTTGATTGACTTAGCCAATGCCCAGGCCGCAATAAATTTAGCAGCTGGAGGGGCCCAAGCGGTCTGGGACACAGACATGTTGCTTGGACAAGGCAGATTTGCCAACCAGCACAATAGATATCCTCCTCAAGTGTATGACCAAATTAATAATATTGCTACACGAGCATGGAAGGCCTTACCCAATAAAGGGGAAGTAACTGGCAATCTGACAAAAATTCTTCAGGGACCTATGGAGCCTTTTTCTGACTTTGTGGCTAGGATGGTAGAGGAGGCAGGAAAGATCTTTGGTGATCCTGACACCGCTATGCCATTTATCAAGTAGCTAGTGTATGAACAATGTACCAAGGAATGCAGATCAGCTATCACCCCATAAAAATAGAGGATTAGAAGTCTGGATGAGAGCATGTAGAGAATTAGGAGGTCCATTAACCAATGCCGGACTGGCAGCTGCAGTACTTAGACTGAGCAAAAATGGGGGCAATGCAGGAATTTGCTTTCGATGTGGTAAGCCAGGCCACATTAAGCGCAATTGTCCCCAAGGAGGAAATGCTCAGCAGGGGAATACCCAGGAACCAGGAATTAGTCAGAATCCAAATCCAGGAACATGCCCCAGATGCAAGAAAGGAAAGCATTGGGCAAATGAATGCAGGTCCGTAAAAGATATTAATGGACAGCCTCTTATGAATGTAACTAAGCCAAAAAATGGACAGTGGGGCCCCCGGCCTCAGGGCCCACAAATATATGGGGCAATGGAGAATCTGAATCAAGAGGGGAATCTCGAGCAGTGGCCAACTTTCAGACACCCCAAGGACCCGCGGAGAGCCACTGCAGGTTCAGCGGGATTGGACCTCCATGCCACCACCAGACTTGTATTAACTCCTCAAATGGGAGTCCAAACAGTGGACTGTGATTTTCAAGGCCCTCTTCAGCCTGGCATGGTGGGGTTATTAATAGGGAGATCATCTACTACCTTAAGAGGTCTACGAATTCATCTGGGGATAATTGACCCAGATTATACAGACATTGTTAAGATCATGGTTGAATCATCTAAAGGCTTTACTGCGATTTTTTCAGGGGATGGGATAGCACAACTTGTCCTCTTGCCTAGTTTACATGACGAACATCCGGCTAGGGACGTTGAAAGAGGGGATGGAGGATTTGGTTCATCTGGTACAGATTTAACCTTTCTATCCTTAGACTTAGATCAAAGACCTACTTTGCAACTATTAATGAAATTAAGATCACAGGCCTCCTGGATACAGGAGCAGACAAAAGCATTACAGCAAAAAATGACTGGCCACAGGGTTGGCCCATACAAATTTCATCACATACCTTACGAGGATTGGGTTATGCTAGCGCCCCTGACATTAGGGCTAATCTGCTAAATTGGCAAGATGCAGAGGGACATTCAGGTGTGCTTCAGCCTTATGTTCTTGAATTTCCAGTATCATTATGGGGAAGAGATATTATGAAATCTATGGGGTTTAAGTTAAGTAATGAATATTCTGATAAGGCTCAAGCTATTATGAAAAGCATGGGCTGCTATCCTGGGTTTGGCCTGGGAAAATTCTTTCAGGGACAAAAGGATCCTATAGAGGCAAAACCAAGAAAACCCAGACAAGGGTTGTGTTTTTCTTAGGAACTGCTGAGGAAGGAATTCCCATTTCCTGGAAAACGGAAGAGCCAGTGTGGGTTCCTTAGTGGCCATGATCTTCCGAAAAGCTACAAGCAGCCCATCAGTTACTGCAAGAACAGCTAGAGGAAGGACATATTGAGCCTTCCCTTTCCCCTTGGAATACTCCTATTTTTGTTATAAAAAAAGAAGTCTGGAAAATGGAGATTATTACATGATCTTCGGGCTATAAATGAGCAGATGAAAATTATGGGACCTGTTCAATGTGGCCTCCCCTTTCTATCTGCATTACCAGATAGTTGGCCCATTATAGTAGTAGACATAAAAGATTGTTTCTTTTCCATCCCTTTAAATAGCAAGGACAGTGAAAGATTTGCCTTTACCTTACCATCAGTTATTCATGAGGAACCTGGTAAAAGATATCAATGGGTTGTCCTACCTCAAGGTATGGCCAATAGTCATACTATGTGTCAGTTGTTTGTAGCCACAGTGTTAGAATCATTAAGAACCCACTTCTCGGATGTGAAGTGTCTCCATTATATGGTGATATTCTTTTAGCTGCAAAGGAGGAAAAAGTATTGCATGAGATCTATAGAGTTTTGATAGAGGCTTTACAAAAAAAAGGACTCCATATAGCTCCAGAAAAGGTACAGCAAGACAGGGTAGTAACTTATCTAGGGTCTAAAATAACACATAATCAAATTATACCACAAAAGGTAGAATTAAGAAAAGATCATTTGCATACCTTAAATGATTTTCAAAAATTATTGGGAGATATAAATTGGATCAGGGGCAGTTTGGGCATGGCAAATTATGAGTTAAAACCATTGTATGATATTTTAGTTAGTGATGTAGCTCTAGATTCTCCCAGACAATTAACCAGTGAAACTCGACAAGCACTCTCTCTTGTAGAGTAAAAGCTATCTAAAGCCTTTTTAAAATGGGTGCAGGCTGAAAAAGATATTGCTTTATGCATTTTACCCACTAATCTACAACCCACCGGTATTCTGTGGCAAGAAGGACCATTACTTTGGACTCATTCCAAGAGTTCCCCTGCGAAATCCATAGAATATTATCCTATTGCTGTCACTTTGCTTGCTCAGCAAAGCATTCAAGATTGCCTGCAACATTTTGGAGTTGCACCATGTGTCATAGTCACCCCATATGATACTAATCAAGTTAATATTTTATGTGCCACTATTGATGATTGGGCTATTTTACGGTGCTCCTATTCTGGGAGCATCAGTTGTCATTTTCCTACGCACCCACTGTTAACCTTTTTTAAAGAACATCCGGTAGTCTTATGGCCCATTCCAGGAGCCAGTGTTATATTTACAGATGGATCTAAGACTGGTTGTGGTGCTTACATGGTGGACTCCTCAGAACCTGTTAAATATGAGTTTTCTCCTGGAGCTCCTCAGCAAGTGGAGCTAGCAATCGTGGTTGAGGTGTTTAAATCCTGTCCATTTACATTTAATTTGATTTCAGATTCTTGTTATGTTGTTAACGCCTTAAAATACCTTGAGTGCGCTGGACCTATTAAATCCTCCAGCCCTGTACATAGGCTATTTACACAATTACAGCTGTCACTCTGGCAACGTAAGAATCCTTTCTTTGTACAGCACATTCGTGCACATACAGGTTTGCCAGGCACTCTGGCTGCTGGCAATGACAAGGTTGATCAGTGTACCAGACAAGAATGGATGTTTCTTGCCTCTGCCCTGCAGAGGACTCATGATTTTCATAAAGAGTTTCATGTTAACGCCAAAACCCTACAACAAAAATTTGCCATTTCCCATGCTGATGCACGCAAGGTGGTTGTGGATTGTCCACAATGTGTCATACATCATCACCCTCAAACTTTGGGGGTCAATCCATGTGGATTGCTCCCCCTTAAACTTTGGCAGATGGATGTTATCTATATCTCTGAGTTTGGCAAGGTAAAATATGTACATGTCTCCGTGGATATGTGTCCCGGCATTATCCATGCCACACCCATGATAAATGAAAAGGCAACCCGAGTGATTGCTCATTGTCTAGAAGTGTGGGCCGCCTGGGGAAAACCCCAACAACTGAAAACAGACAATGGTCCCGCTTATACGGGACAAAAGTTCACTTCCTTCTGCCAATGCATGGGTTTTCAACTCATACATGGACTGCCCTATAATTCACAAGGCCAAGGCATTGTAGAGTGTGCTCATCACTCCTTAAATGGATTGCTTCAAAAACAAAAAGGGGGAATAGGTCATCAACAGACCCCTAAGAATAGACTTTCCTTAGCCTTGTTTACACTTAATTTTTTAAATTTGGATAATACCAATCAGTCTGCAGTGAACAGGCATTCTTGCCCATCCAGTCCTTTAAAAGGATTGATTAAATGGAAGGACACTCTGACAGGGGTCTGGCATGGCCCTGATCCCGTGCTGGCATGGGCACGAGGCTCTGTTTGTGTTTTTCCACAGGATCATTTGGACCCTATTTGGGTACCAGAGTGCTTGGTGAGAAAAGTACAAGTGCAGAGGAACAGCAAGCAAGATGAAGCCTCCGACTGTGATCCTATTGATGATGATGGTCCTGATGTCCCTGTTGCTGATTCAGCCCAATGAACAAATCTTGTGGGCCATAGCAAAAGCATGGCCAATTCCTATACCTGTTCATTCTACATCAAAAGTTTTACCTGTCTTTTTTCCCACTAGTTGTGAATTAGGCTTACCCTGGGTAAATTTAGACCCTAACATGGCTATGTATAATGCAACTGATGTTCCTCTTCAAGGAGCCTTATGTTTTTCTTTTGAAAATAATTCTAACTCATGTATATGGTTGAAGAATGGCTCAGTGGGTAATTGGCTTGACCCGTTGACTGATAATCATGTTCCTCTCACCATGCTCGCAGAAGCACTGCAAACAATAAATACGGGTGCTTCCTCAGGCATGGGCAGTGGTAAAAACGGTAGTAATGCCACAAGTATTACTACCTTATTGATACTGATGGAAGGGTTTCGGCCTTCAAGTTCATGCTTTGGATTAGGGAATTCCACCGCTCGGCAATTATTATCTTATTGTGCCTCTAATTTAGGGTACCCCCCTCATTGGACACCATGTCAAAGCCCAGATCATAAGTCAAAGCAGATTGCACCAGGTTTTGAATTTACCTCTCCTTTAGGAAGATATTCCTTTAATCTTGCTGATTGGACTAATCAGAAAACTAATAGGAAAAATACCTGGCCCTGGTTTCAATGGATTCTTTCTAATAAAAGAGGGGCCTTTTCATCCCTAGAGCCTTTTGCTGCCCTTTGTATTTTTACTGCTTGGCTACTTAACATCTCTGCCAGCAGAGATACGAAGGGCATTCTTTCAAATGTTACTATAAATAAAATGATGAACAACCTTACTGTTTCTGCCAGTCCAGTGTGCTTAAAGGCACCCTTCTTCTATTTGCTGATTAATATTACCAATGCCACAGAGGATGTGATCTATTGTAATACCTCTAAGGCAACTTGCCTCACAAGTCAATGCTGGAATGGTACTTATAACACAGCTGTGGTGATGAGAGTTCCCACATATGTTCCCATCCCAGTCAGAGTTGATACCGGTACCTTCCCAATCGCTCATTTGCTCAGAACAAAACGAGACTTTGGGATAACAGCAGCCCTAGTCAACGTAATTGCTTTATCTGCTGCAGCTGCCACGACAGCTGCTGTTGCCATGGCTGCAACAACTCAGATTGCAGAGACAGTTAATGAAATCATGGAAAGGACGGCCTCCACAATGACCACTTTGAAATCCATTGATGGTCACTTAAAAGCTGGCATTTTGACAGTAAACCAAAGAGTAGACCTCTTGCAAGAGCAAGTAGATGATTTAGTAACCTTAACCAGTGTAGGATGTATTCATTCCCTCTCCTCTTTATGTATTACTTCCAGATTGGCTGAGAATTTTACAAAGAACGGTAACTTAAGCCGGCAGCTGAGCGCATACTTCCAGGGAAACTGGAGCAAGGAGTTCGAGAACCTGACAGATACCTTGATCAACCAGATAATTTCCCTGAATGCCACACAGCTGGAATTACCTACTGCTAATGCTTTTCTTAATATGCTGAAATGAATTTTTAGTTATTTTAAGGAGTGGGCAGGAATGGGAGCCCTGACAGGCCTAATGGTGCTTACCTCCCTGGTATGTCTGTGGTGCATTTGTTGCATGAGAGCCTCACAATGCTGCAATGCAGCCATGACTCATTCAAACCTTCACGGTTATTGAAGCAGGACAGTCCCCTCAAGCTTGGTTAACTACTTTAAAAGATATATAAGCACAGGATGCGAGGCTTGTGCACTGCACTTGAGGGTAATTATATCTACCTCAAGAAGAGCAAGTCTGATTGCATGTGGGTTGGTGCCTATGTCCCACCTCTGTAAAAAGGGCACCAAGCGGGTCTAATGTTTTCTGGGTGGAGGACACCTGGATAAACAATAGTACATGCTTCATTTTTAACAGAGATCAGACCTCTACTCTTGCCTGCTGCTTTGCAAAACAAAAAGAGGAGCTGTGGAGAGCTGCATGGAGCAGCACCTTAAAGATGGTGCTGGCTTCCGCCTCCTGCTATCCCGAAAGCGAGTGCTCTCCATGGTAAACAACACCATATTTGGCTAAGGCCAGGCTCATGCGTTAATCACAGGATGATCGTAAGCTGCTTGTGTATAAGTGGACCTATGGACAGTGCCCACGTGGCAATCCAGGATTGGTGGCCTAGACCTACTTAAGGGCTGGGAGGGGCTTGCCTGGAGAGAGAAGCCATTGTAATAAGGTTCTGAATAAACTGCTTGCAAGAAGAGCTCCAGTGTTACGTCTTCTTTGCTGGTCGAGGTGGTCGCGACAATTTTTGTAATGGGGTATCTTTTAAAATTTATCATCAGACAAATGGATTGAAACAAAAATTAATACTAACTTTAATTCCATTTTGAAACATTAGAAACACACCAGATGTTGTCCTTCCAAAAAGTGAGGTGTATCATTCAGATGGATGAACTTGTCTTCTCATGGTGATCCATGCTCCTCTATCTTCTTCAAAGACCTTTTTAGTGGAAATCCCTGGCTGATGCCACCAGAAGACTTTGGAAATTACAACCTGGGTAGCTATGCCAGCACACTGGGAGCTCAGATGGGTAAAACTCATCTTATTAAAGCCTCCTGCTCTCAGGCTTTGCTTGGGGTTTTCTAATGAAAGCTGTGATCTTTTCTCTGTCAGCCATGTGCTAGGATTAAACAAAACAGAAGGAATTTGTGAGAAATCATACCATCAGCAGTGTTAATTAGCAAGGGCTAGAATGATAGCAATGTTTATGTCTTACCCTGATCAGCTGTGTCACTTAAATGTTACTACAGGGCATTCGAAAGTCACCCTGTCATCACTGCTGTTCTGGACCATGAGAACAAATGGTTTGTTTACTTCAAATTTACATTAATTGAGAAAGAGTGACCAACAGCCCACATGACAGTTTGACATTCACTTACTGGCCTACATCACACTGTCTTTTCAGATAACTGTTAACTCATCTTTTAACCATCTCTGAACATGCAGGTTTTGTTTAATCCGCTCTCTTAATCTTCAAACTCTAAATACAGTCACTTCCAGACTTGAAGATTAGATTATCACACAAATCAATTGCCCTCAGACGAACAAGAAAACTACTTTGTTTTAAATATTTTCATTGAGGCTAGAGCTATGTGTTTCCTGTAGGGAGTTCCTGGTGGGGACAATAATTAGGTTTCTGACCTCAGGTTGAGGATCTGTCAGACAGTACTTAAGGTTCATTTAATCCAATGTACTTTCTTCCAGTTTCCACACAGAACATTAGATTTTATGTTGAGAACCTGTAGGCAGCAAAAGAGAAAGATCAGAAGATGAACCCAGTGTGTAAGAGTCCCACTTTTTATTGTCTTTATCTTCCAAACTGAGTGTAGAAAGCTGTAGTTTTGATATTTGAAACAATCAGAGACTCAGCTGAATTCCTTTCCTGCGTTCAAAGTCCTTTCTACAACTCCTTCAGAACTGACATCTGCCTCCTTTTGTCCTGGCCAAGATATGTGCTGCTTTATGAAGTACTGAAAGGATCAAAGTGACCCCATACTCAGGGAACATTTTATTCTCCATGCCCATATGTGATAAAATCTGGGGCTTAATAGTCTTTTTACTATTCTGGGTTAACTGTTTCACTGGACACGTTTGGATTGTAGTATAGCGGAGAAGAGCTTCATTCACCAGTTTCTAGGTGACAGTCACTGTCATGTGTGTGGAAGGACCATACCCATCTATCACCTCATTTGCATACTTTTTTATACACTGCACTGATTTCATTATTGAAAATGGATATAAGGCTCTGTTCCCTAAGATCAAATCCTTCAGTCTAATTGCTAGCTCTGCAACAGAAAACCTGTGGTGACTATCCCTGCTCCCCATCTCCTGTGGATCTCACAGAGCATCTTCTTCTTATCTTCCTCTCATAACCTTCTGATTTGCTCCAGACCCCAACACCAACAAGACACCTCCTGCTGACACAAAGGCTGCTCTTCCCAGCACAAGTAAGCTGAAGTTGGATGCACACCTCTCTTATGGCTCTCCCTATCCCCAGTCTTATCCCTAGCTCTATAGCATAAAACCCAGGTCTTTTCTCTCTCTGCTCCCATCCCCAACAAAGCACAAATACTTTCTCCTCCAACTTTGCTTCTCCCAAGCCATCCCATTATTCCATTATCCCAGCCTCCAACACCGGCATGCATTCACTGGTAACATACCAGCTAAGCAGAACAGGGAAATAGACACCCAAACAGAACCTCTCAATACTCTCTTCTTCTCTGCAAATCCAATATCACAGACTTATCCATAGCACTGCAATAGAACACCAACTAAGTCTTCCTTCCCTTTCTTGTATCTCCTTTGGATCTCACACACCATATCCTCCTATCCACTCTCTTCCCACTTGGTCAGGTCACTGTATTGCAGATCCCAACTCCAGTAGGCAACTCCCACTATCCCATAAGTCACATCTGTTAGAAAACCAGATAATCCACTGCATTCTTCTCTTTATCTCCTTTCCCTATATCCAATCACCTAGTTTTTTTCCCAGTTGGGCAGCAGAACACCCTTGGCAGGCTTCCTTGCCTCCTGCTCTCATCTCCCATGGATCCCACAGATCTTCCCTTTCTAACCTCTCCCAGCTTGTTGCTTTGTCCTGGACACCAACCCAAGCAGACAAACCTTGCTAACCCAAGGGCTGCTTCTCCCAAGGTAACAAGTGAGCAGAAGGTAGACCCATACCTCTCCTGCTACTCCTGAGATCCAATCCCCTATCTCTTCCTTGGCCCTGGAACATGAGGGGCCTGCTTGTTGGGGTTTCTGTTCCTCCTGGTACCCCACAGCTAGAAAGTCCCAAAGAAAATCACACACAGGACTCCATAAGATTATAAACTGATTGGCCCATTAGCTCAGTCTTCTTATTAACTAATTCTTACATCTTACGGTAACCCATAATTCTTGTCTGTGTTAGCCATGTGGCTAAGTACCTTTTCCAGCAGGGCAGGTTACATCTCGCTTCTCTGTGGTCTGGGCAGGAATGTGGAGGGAGCTTCCTGCTTCCCAGAATACTCCTGTTTTCTTTTCTCCACCTCTACTTCCTGTGTGGTTTTCCCGCCTATACTTCCTGCCTGGCTAATTAGTATTTATTTAAAATATGATTGACAGAATACAGACAATTCTCCTGCACCATGGCCCTGTAGCAGGAAACCTGCTAGTCTCTACCTTTTTTCTATGACCTCATCCTCAAGGGATCACAAAGATCTCTCCCCTAACTCATCCTAGTATCCTAGGCTCTCACACCAGCAGGCATTAAACTGTGAACACACCACATGACCAGACAAAGAAATCAGGAAACACACAACTGTCACACATTTTAAAAAACAGAGAAGAAACAGAAAGGAAAAAAAATAAAATACCCATCCAACAAAACAAATCTAGAAATCAGCTACTCCCAAACCAAATGTCTAGACATCAGAATAAAAGCACAACCAAAAACAACTAGGGCGGTATATCTCCACTGGAACCCAGCTATCCTACCACAGTAGGCCAAACCCAGCTGAAGCACAAGAAAAAACCCTGAAGATAATAGAGGTTCTCAAAAAGGAAACAAATTCCTTAAAGAAATTCAAGAAAACACAAACAGTTGAAAAAATAAAAACAAATAAAACTGTTCAAGACAGTTTTAAAATGAAAGTAGAGTCAATAAATTAAACACAAACTGAGGGAACTCTGGAAATGAAGAATTTGAGGGAACTCTGGAAATGAAGAATTTGGGAATTTGAACAGGAACTACAGAGATAAACTTCACCAACAGAGTACAGGAGATGGAGGGGAGAATTTCAGATATTAAAGTTACTATAGAAGAAATGGATACATTTGTCAAAGAAAATGTTATATCTAAAAAACCCCTGATACAAAACATCCAGAAAATCTGGGACATTCAGAAAAGACCAAACCTAAGAATAATAGGAATAGAGGAAGAAGAAAGACCCACAAACTATTTTCAACAAATTCTAGAAGAAAAATTTCTTAACCAAAAGAAGGAGATTCTAATAAAGGTACAAGAAATTGGTTTTGTGGTGGTGGTGCCCACCTTTAATCCCAGCACTCAGGAGGTAGAGGTAGTTGGATCTTTGTGAGTTTGAGGCCAGCCTGGTCTATAGAGTGAGTTCCAGGACAGGCTTCAAAACTACAGAGAAACCCTGTCTTGAATATTTATGTCTTGAATATATGTATATGCATATATTACCAAATAGACTGGATCAAAAAAGAAAGTTACCTTGCACAAAACACTAAGCATACAGAAAAAAGAAAGCATATTAAAAAGCTGCAGGGAAGAAGACTAAGTAACATATAAGGCAAATCTAATAAAAGTATACCTGACTTCTCAGAGGAGACTCTAAAATCAAGAAGGACCTGTGCAGATGTTCTGCAGACCCTGAGACCACAGATGCCAGCCCAGGCTTACTGTATCCAGTAAAATAATAGGAGAAAGCTTACAAACTTATGGAAATTGAACAACTCTCTGCTGAATGAAAAATGGGCCAAAACAGAAATTAACAAAGAAATGAAAGACTTTCTAGAATTTAATGAAAATGAACATGTAACATACCCAAACTTACAATAATGTGGGAATTTACCCTGTAAAGATTTGTCACTTTTATTGGTTTAATAAAACATTGATTGACCAGTAGCCAGGAAGGAAGTATAGAAGGGCTATAAGACTAGAAGAATTCTGGGAAACAGATGGGCTCAGTCTACAGTCATCACTCAGATACAGAGGAAGCAAGAGGAGAATGTCACACTGATATAAGGTACCAAGCCACATGGTTCACACAGACAAAAATTATGAGAAAGTTTAAGATGTAAGCGTTAGCTAAAAATGTGACTAAGCGATTGGTCAAACAGTATTGTAATTAATATAATTTCTGTGTGATTATTTTGGGTCTGGGCAGCCGGGAAATGAACAAACAGCCTCCACCAGCAAAGAGACACAATAAAAGGAGTCTAAAAGGCAAGTTGATAGCATTAAGTGCCAACATAAATAATTGGAGAGATATCATACTAGCAACTCAACAGCCCACCTGAAAGCTCTAGAACATAAAGAAAAAATTGCACCGAGAAGAAGTAGGTAATAAAAAATAATCAAAGTCAGGGCTGAAGTCAATAAAATAGAAACAAAAAACAATGCAAAGAATTAATGTAATAAAGAATTGATTTTTTGAGAAAAATCAACAAGATAGACAAACCCATTTTCAAACTAACAAAAATATGGAGAAAATATCAAAATTAAGAAAATTGAAACTAAAAAGGGAGAAATAACAATAGACACCAAGGAAGTATTGAGAATAAAATGGACTTACTTTTAAAACCTATACTTTACCAAATTTGAAAATTTAATAGAAATTGATAATTTTCTTGATAGTAACACTTACCAAAGTTAAATCAGTATCAGATGTCAGAAATAAACCTATAATCCCAAGTGAAATAACAATCATTAAAAGTGTCCCAACAAATAAAAAGTCAAAACCAACCAAACAAAAAATAGGGCCAGACAGTTTTAGTGCAGAATTCTACCAGACTTTCAAGGAAAAGTAAGCATGATTACTCCTCAAATTATTCCATAAAATGGGACAAGAAACATTTCCCCATTCATTTTCTGAGGCCATAGTTACCCTGACACCCAAATCATATAAAGGTTCAGCAAAGAAAAAGAATTTTAGACTAATTTTTCTTATGAACATAAATGCAAAATTACACAAAATATTTACAAACCGAATCCAAGAACACATCAAAAAGATCTTCCACCATGATCAGATAGGCTTCATCCCAGAGATAGGTATAACAAGATACATTCAACCTGATAGAAGAGAAACTAGGGAATAGCCTTGAAACATTGGAACAAGAGATGGCTTCTTAAACAGAACAGCAATAGTGCAGGCACTAAGATCAAAAATTAATAAATGGGGCCTCATTAAACTGTAAAGCTTCTGTAAAGCAAGGATATCATCAATACAACAAAAAGGCAGTCTACCTAATGAGAAAAGATTTTTTTTTACCAAGTTCACATCTGAGAAGACTAATATCCAAAATATATAAAGAATTCAAGAAACTAGATACTAAAAAAAGTAACCAAATTAAAAAAAAATGAGGCATTCATCTAAATAGAGAATTCTCTGTAGAGAAAATTCAAATGGCTGAGAAATACCTAAAGAAAGGTTCAGCATCCTTAGCCTCCTGGGAAATGCAAGTCAAAACTACTTTGAGACTCCATCTTATGCTCATTAGAATGGCTAAGATCAAAAAAACACAAGTGAAAGCTCATACTGACAAGGAGGTGGGATGCTGGTGGGAGTGCAAACTTGAACAGCTACTTTCAAAATCAATATGGCAATTCCTCAGAAAGTTGGGGGTCAATCTATTTCAAGATCCAGATATATCACTCTTGTGCAAAAATCCAAAGAACACTCCATCTTACCTCAAGGACATAACATGTTCATAACAGCTTTATTCATAATAGCCTGAAATTGAAAACAACCTAGATGTCCCTCAGCACAAAAATGGATAAAGAAAATGTGGTACTTTTACACAACGGATTATTACTCAGCTGTTAAAAACAATGACTATGAAATTTGGAGGCAAATGAATGGAATGAGAAAATAAAATCATACTGAATGAGGTAACTCAGAGCCAGAATGACAAACATGGTATTACTCATTCATAAGTGGGTATTAGCTGTTAAGTAAGGGAGTCAGGCTACAATCCATAGTTTCAGAAAGGTTAGGTAAAGAGGAGGGGTCTGGAGAGATGCATGTATCTCCAAAGGACAGGGAGATAAAATAGATTTTACAGACAGACTGCGAATGGGTAGGATGTGAATTGAGGGATCAGGTAAGGACAGATGGGGCATATGGGTTGGAAAGAGAGAGTGTGGGAAGAGACCACTGGAAAATGGGGAGGTGTGGAAACCTAGTGTAGTGGAAACTTCCTGGACTCTGTGAAGGTGATTCTAATGAGAACTGCTAGTAGTGAGTGTATGCTAGATTACTAACTGTCCATCTCCTGCTGCCAGCAAAGGCTTCCAGTGGTGGTACTCAGTTTCTTTCAGTCAAGTTGTTGGCCAATGGAAATTCTCAAACAACCTAGGCTGTTGCTAAGATAAAAGGTTGCTTTTTGTACACAGGCAGTGGGGTCCCATTGCTAGGGACAACACCTATACAACTCATTGAACCTGGTGTAGCTGAGCTGGTGCATACATGGAGTCTTCACCCACTCTTTGGTGAAGGAAGAAATTTTGGAAGCTACTGAAAGAGAAACTTGGATGACAACCCAGCCACAAAACCTTTTACCTACACTCTGCCCTGCCTTCAATCTATGCTAGTGTAATGGTGGTACAGAATTTGTGGTAGTAACAAACCAATGTCTAATTTGACTTAAGACCCACTTCATAAGTAGGAACCCATATACAACACTGCCTGGGTAACCAAGAGCCAGAGACTGTATAACCCAGGGACCTAGGGTAAAAACAAATACTACTTGTCTTAACAACAGCAAAAAAGCATCAGCACTAAGACTCCTAATGATAGTCTGATCTACTCATAGACCAGTGCTTTATCCAGCTATCATCAGAGAGGCTTTTCATCTTGCAGCAGATGAGAACAGATCCAGATATTCACAGCCAGACATTATTTGGATAGAGTCTAATTGGGAGGTCTGCATCAAATCCTTCCCCTCAGAACTTAGAAAATCTTTGGGAAGAGGAAGCAGAAAGATTATAAGAACAAGAACAGGTGGGACACACCAGAGGGCAAGACCCTCTGAATCAACTAAACAAGGCTCATATGAACTCACAGAGACTGAGGCAGAAAGCAAGGGCCTACCTGGGTCTTCACCATGTCCTCTGTGTATATATAATAGCCTTCAAGCTTAGTATTTTTAAGTGATTCCTGACTGTGAGAACAAGTGGGTCTCTGACTTATGAGCCTGTACTTGGGACTCTTTCCCTCATGTTGGGTTGCTGAGTTCAACTTCACTATGATAGTTTTTGCTTAATCTTATTATATTTTACTTTGTCATGTTTAAAGATAAAATGTGTGTAGGCTCATGTAGGTATTTAGTAAGCTATAAACTAAACCACTTGCTTATGAGTTACCAGGGGCCACATTTTAGAATCCAGGGTCTTGAAGTTTCAGGAAGGAACTTATTTAATTATAAATGTATTTTCTTTTATTTTCTTTTCTATTTTTTTTAGAGTTTTTAATAGTCAAACATAGAGGTCTGCTTCATTTCAGCTCCTTTACTTCCAAGCCAGGGGGCAGGGACTGTTTCAACTTCTCGGCTTTCTCCTTGTCTGTGATGACCAGGGTGTAAAGGTACCTGCTGCAGTGAATCTTGAACTTCACATTATCCTTGTTCGAGAGGAAATAGAAGCTGTCATCAGAAATCTCCCTACCAAAAAAAGCCCTGGACCAGATGGTTCCAATGCAGAATTCTACCAGAACTTCCAAGAAGAGTTAATACCTATACTCCTTAATGTGTTTCACAAAGTAGAAACAGAAGAGTCATTGCCTAACTCCTTTTATGAAGCTACAGTCACCCTGATACCAAAACCACACAAAGACTCAACCAAGAAAGAAAATTACAGACCAATCTCACTCATGAAAATCGATGCAAAAATTCTCAATAAAATACTGGCAAACCGAATCCAAGAACACATCCAAAAAAATTATACATTATGATCAAGTAGGCTTCATCCCAGAGAGGCAGGGCTGGTTCAACATACGAAAATCTATCAATGTAATCTATCATATAAGTAAACTGAAGGAAAAAAAACATATGATCACTTCATTAGATGCTGAAAAAGCATTTGACAAAATTCAACATCCCTTTATGATAAAGGTCTTGGAGAGATTAGGGATACAAGGTTCATTCCTAAATATAATAAAAGCAATATACAACAAGCCGACAGCTAACATTAAATTAAATGGAGTAAATATATTTTCAATTGTCCATACTTGTATAAAGGATATTACCTTCTTTATTGTGAGAGAGAAGCACAGAGGGTCTGATAAGTTGGTACCTGTCTAGGCACTCTTCCTGGCATTTTCCTGAGACCATCTAAACAAAAGTAAAAAACCATCTCAGCTGCCTCATATTACTCCACATCTGAATGATGGTTTTAGAAAGAGGAAAACCATTTGTTTGCTAGTACAACTGCACAGTGCTCTGCTTACTAATTCCTAATCCTTCCCACACCAGAAGCTGCTTCTGCCAGCAATCCTCAGGTACCAAACTAATTGGGCAGAATCCTTTCCCCAAATCTCTTTTCTGGAGTCCTTCTATCTTCTGCGTGAGTGGATATGCAGATCAGGGGCAGAACTTGGCCTCCATCAGCAGCCCTCATAAAGAGATCAGATGGCCAACTGGGAGGCTCTCTAATTGAAGCTTTATGGTAATAGGAATACTCCCCACCTGCAAGACAGCTCTTAGCACTTGGAGCCTGCAGGAGGAATGAAAGCCAGGTTGATAGACAGCTAGTCCCTGTCCAGCCTCAACTGTGTTAGAGAGGCCCAAGGTCAGCAGACTGGTGACGCCAGGCTCCAAATCAATGTCTGTTGCAATCAACACAGTTCTGCGATGCTGCCAACTCACCTAGGCTGCTGCATTGTTGGCACTGTGACTCTGGAGCTTTCCTCCAACAACAGTGCTGAAGAGAAAAGGAAAGAAAGGAAAAGTAAGGTCTATGCAAGACATGAGGATGTAGCCTTTGAAATCACATGGGGGTTGAGTGTGAGCGGGGTTTCTTAGGCCTAAGAGAGAAGGTAAGGGCTAGTGATCTTTAGACACCTGAAAGGAAGGATTCAAGACAGAATTCTTAGACCATTCCTGTCAATCAATACGTATTAATCAGTCAGGAAGGGTGAGGTTAAGTTCTTTGGGGTTTGAATACAAAACAGTCTTTAGTTTTCTAAATATTAATACTCCTTTTAGACCCTCTGTCTCTACTTTTTTTTTCCTAATGGATAGCAAATTCCACAGCTTCACAATCTCTTTAAGTTATTAAAATCAATCTGGTCTGCTCTAAATCTCCATTGCCATTCTTGCTTGCCTTGCTGTAAGCTTTTAATTGAGGCCCTGATGGATACTATTCCCATTTCATTGAATGCATGGTTTCAAATTCAATTGTTGCCCAACACTTCGGTCCTCATGTGTGCTCTGAATGGAGAAATAGTGTGAAGGGACTAAGAGGGCCCCACAGGCCCCAGGGGTCCATCTATAAGTTGTTCTTTGTCTCTTAAAGAGTTGCAGGTCACAATTGGATGGTAAATTTATACATACATGGGCATTTATTTATATATAGTAAATATGGTTTCCGCAGACCAGAATCCAACCCTAACCTTGAACTTACCATGATATGATACAGCTATTCTTTCTGAAATCTGACGGTTGTCCATGCTTCACGCACTGTTCTGTTGGATTTTAGCTTTAGACCTTTCCTTCAATCTTTAGACCTTTACTTAGATCTTTGCTTAGACCTCCCTAGGCAGCTCTACCAATTCTATGATAACTGTTTTTTCCAATGGGTTAAGTCCCCACTAGTGTGCCTCTAAATGCCCATGACTAAGGGCTAGATCCTTTGATTGTTGCTATGGAAAGACAAGACAAACTCTGAGTTGGAAAGCCGGATACAGGCCCTCAAGTCACGGGGGAAGTGATCCTTAAAAGGAAAAAGAGCATCTCCTCTGTTCCTCTTCCTTCTTTCTATTTTTCTCTGCATCTCTCAGTTTCCTTCGCCTCTCTCTGCTAATCTACCTCTGTCGCTCCATCTTCATTCTCCCTCTGTTTTCTTCTTTCTCCCCATTTTCTTCTGATTTTGTTGCTTTTTTCCCATCTTTTTAACTCTACCTTTTTCTTTTCTTCTCTTTCTTTCTCTGTCCCTCCTTTCTCTTTGTCTTATTTCTGTGTTGCCTTTTTCTCTTCTTTCTTTCCATATTTCTTGTCTCTCCTATCTGCTTCTCTCATTGTCTCCCTTCTTTTCTCTCTATTTCCTTCTCTTTTCTGTCTATCCCACTCTCTCCTTACTGGTTGATGAGATAGGAAGTTTGTTCTCTGCTTAGTCACCCCTTACCAGAAGCAATGAACTAAAACCTCCACATATATAACTTCTCTCTTTTTTTGATGAGGCACTGTTGTACAATGACCGCAATCATACTAGGTAGCCTGGAAACCACAAAGTTGGCCCCAACTCACAGACACCATCTTGTCTAAACCTCCCAAGTTGCTAGGCCATGAGCCACCACACCTGACCTTTTTCTATTATGAGTTAATGGCCTCACATATTTTGTTATAGTAATTGGAGTCTCACAGACATTATTCCCTGCAGCACCAGCCTCAGAAAATACAGAGGATTTTTTTCTTTAATTCATCAGTGTCAAAGGTAGGATTATATCCTCTACCTCTTTGCTCTCCCTCATGTTTTTGATATTTCCAGAATCAAAGAGGGTGCAGGTATCTGTGCTCACATATGCCTTCTTTTTCCAGGTTCAACGTGTAACACTTTGCAAATGTCTATTCCCCTAATCTCCTCCTTCTATTTTGCTGTGTAGCATTGCCAGCATGACCAAATGAGTCTCAAGAACATAGAGGGTGGTTTGTATTCATCTTCCTTTCTGAACCAACATACGAGTGTAATGGATGCTGCCTGAAGAATGATGACCAACTCAAGAGTTTGTCAGACTGTCTTTGTTAATATGATGTAAGAGAATTTCCCTATAGGCTCCTAGGAGAGACTGACCTAGGCACTCCGAATATATGTTCCAATTGTGTAGCTTGGTCTTCTTATGGTATCCTAACAGTGGGAACAGGGCCTGTATCTGACTCTTTTACCACCTTTAGGGACCCTATTCTCATAGCTGGTTGCCTTGTCTAGCTTTACTACATGGAGAGATATTTATTCTTACTTCAACTTTATATGCCATGTTTTATTGATACGAATAGGAGACCTGCCCTTTCCTGGATGGAGGCAGAAAAGGAGGGGGTTGGGGAAGAGGAACTGAGGGACTGGGAGAAGAGGCTGTGGCCAGATGTAAAATAATTAGATGAGTGAGACAGAGAGAAAGACAGAAACGGGGGGAGAGATAATTCCTCTAATATTATTTTAAAGAAGGACATGAAGATATTAGTCAGGAATATATTAATTCTCTATAGTGAGGGAAAGCTACTACTATTTAAGTTTGGGATCCTCCGCCGAATGCGAGATATGTGGAAGTATGGACAAAAGTTATTTCTAATACCAGGAGGGAAAACAAATCAAATGAGAAAGTGGATACATTCATAAGGTTTCTAGATGTCACACCTAGGCAAGCAATGCTATATAAAATATTTAGCAGTCCTAATGCTGGTTGAGGAAATTTATGGAGTCTGAAGTGCCTGTCTTAAATCATCGCCACTCTTTAGTCAGGCTTCCATGAGGACTTAGCTATGCTTCTTTGTTTCCTTGAGTTTTGCAGAATGGCTAAAACTATAACCTGGGGTGGAAAGATATTAAACATAGAGAAGATTGTGGCCCTAAGCAGATGTGCGGAAGCTGCTGTCAGCTGGAGGTGCTTGTTTTTATGTCAAGCTTGTTTTATGAAAAGAAATATATATTATTGCTTTAGTCATTCATATTCTATATTTCCATTTATCTTTCCAATGAATATTTTCTCAACAATTCTTAGAGTGTAAGGAAGATGCTGGAAGCCATGAGGGATGACAGTTGTATGAACAATATTCTCCAGCCTTCAAAATCCTCTTTTTGCATTTGGGAAAAATATCTTATATCTGGAAAACTAATATACTAAATTGCTGTCATATAGATGCTTAGTTAATTAAATTAAAGACTCGAGTTAAAAAGATTAAGCTTTAGGTAGAACCAAGCAACTCCCCCTCACATCAAGGCTGAGCAAGGCATCCCACCATGTGGAATGGGCTTCAAAAAGCCAGCTCATGCACTAGGGATTGCTCCTGGTACCACTGCCAGGGTCCCACAAACAGACCAGGATACAAAATGGCCACCCACACAAGATTAGGCCCTGGTTTGGTCCCATGCAGAATAGCCAGCTGTTGTTCTATGAGTTGCCACAAGCTCGGGTCAACTGTTTCTGTGAGTTTTCCCATCATTATCAATGACCTCCCCTTGTTCATATGATCCCTTTTATTTACGATGACCTCATTTGTTTTCATCGATTAACAACAACAAAACTATCCCATCACCACCCTGTTCTCATCTGGGTTTTCAAAGTATGGCCTACCTATATGACTAGTGTGTGTGTGTGTGTGTGTGTGTGTGTGTGTGTGTGTGTGTGAGAGAGAGAGAGAGAGAGAGAGAGAGAGAGACAAAGATGCACACAAACCCATGTATGACAGATGTGTGGATAGAGAGAAGGATAGATAGTGATAGGTATGTAGGTAAGTTGATAGATAGATAAATGGATAGATAGATAGATTAGATAGATAGATTTTTTTCAAGCAGAGGTTTCACAGCCTGTCCTATAAATTGTTATATAGTTTAGAACAGCCTTTAATACTTGCTATACCTATATCATGCTGGAATTAAGGTCCTTATCAACACACCTCTTTTACATGATTTGTGGGACTGAACCCAGAGTTTCACAAATGCAAAGCAAGCACTGTACTTACTATCTAGCTCTCAATTATTACCACATTTAAAGCAATTTTATGACTTAGCCTTTCTTTAGGCAGTGAGACTTGGTGATTTTCAAAAATTCCACTCTAGGGGAAAAGTTATTAATGATTTGATGGTTAATCTTAATCGTCCGCTTGACAAGCATAGTATCACCAGGACAATGGAACATTGAGTATGCCTGAGATTATCATCTGGATCACATTAGTTGATATGGGAGGATCTGTTCACTGCAGAAGCCCACTCTTCAATAGGATAGTGTCATGACATGAAGCGTATGAGAAGGAAGAAGCGGGCTGGCAAGTATTCTTTGTTATCTGCTTCTTGCCTGCCAGTGCCCTGTGATTAGCGACCTCCAGCTCCTGCTGCTTTGGCTTCCCTGCAATGATGGACTACAACTTTAAATTATAAGCTAGAATAAACCTTTCTTTCTTGAGTTACTGTTTTACTGGAGTCTTTTATTATGGCAGAGAAAACGTAGTGAAGACAAACACATAAGAAAAAATGTAGCTTAAATGCTGACAAGGTTGTCAAGGAGGGGACCTGCACAGAAGACAGTAAGTTAGCTTGGGAGTTATTTCATGGGAAGGCACTAGGAAAATCCACTTCGAAGGTACCTCATCCAAGAGAATCAATCCTCACTAGGAAAACCCACTCCGAAGGTACCTCATCCAAGAAAAGCAATCCTCACACAGGTATATCACAAGGACAAGGAGATGGAAGGAGCAAGCCAGAGTAAAGCTTCTCAGGTTGGTTTAGGTAAGGAGGTCCACTAGTGAGCCCAGGCCTGCTGGAGGTAAGGTAGAATTTAGCCCAAAGTTGCCTTGCCTGTAGACTAGAGTAATAAGTTGGATCTGATTTCAATGTAATCTGACTGCAGGACTGGCTAGGCATCTGTAAATGCTCACTCTACTTGGATCTCAGAGGGTGATTAGAGAAAACAAAGCAAAGAAACAGGAAATCTCCTTGGAGTTTTGTGAGTGACACCAACTATTTGGGTAGAGATGACTGTGAAGCCTCTATCAGAAAACAACAGTCACAGTTGATGTTGATTTATCTCAGATGTCCCTTACAGTGACGGGAAGATGGTGAACAAGATGGCTGTTGCAAGACTAGCAGTCAGGGAGAACTTTACTACTCAGTCAGATGGAGTTGTTGGTGTTGGAAAACACACACACACACACACACAAACACACGAACACACACACACGTACACACACACACGTACACACACACACACACAGGTATGCACACACGCACAAAGGGAAATTATTTTGATTTCTTTCACTTCATAGTGACTCCTCTGGATGTCAAATGAGTCCACAGCCAGGTAGCATGACGGTCACAGCTACAAACGGATACTCACATTTGGCATCAGGACCCAACCTATACTGGTTTCATATTGTTCTACATGAAAGGCGATAATCACCTCATGGGTCAGCCCCTAGGCAACACTGGATACCTCAAGGAGTCCCAAGGAAAGAAATAAGAGCAAACATAGTCTGTATTCAACCTCTTTCCTTATGTACTGGAGGGAGTTTAGTTAATGCTCCCCCAAACTATATACAGTTACTACAGAGCTTCAGACTCCTGACAGATGAAGTGATGTTAAATCATCTTTCTGAGAGAGGGCTGGCAAGTCACAAGACGAATTAGTTCAGCCATCTTCTTCCGGTCTTCAGCTCCTTTTGGACTTGCCTCTTCCCACCTAGGGAAAAAAGGGTGAATAAAAGAAACAAGAGCTGGGAATTATGACCCTCTAAATGTCTCCAGGATGGCGGAGATGAGAAATGGCGTTGCCTTGCCAGGGGAGGCAGGCGGCTTTTTATCAGCTGGAATGGTGATTTTCTACATTACTTTCCCACTTGGTGGACTGTGATCCATAACACTGCATTTTGCCCTTTAGGAAGAATTTTCCAGTTGCCAAACTCAACAGCCATATTCCGTCTGTCCCAAGGCCCAGAAAAGGAGGGCAGGATAGGAATAGCAGCTGAATGCAGTATTTCTACACAGAGGGTCTGATAATTTCTGTGCTGTGTGTTTTGATGAGGGAAGTGAAACTCAATATTTACACAGCATATTGCTCCTCTCATAAATTTAAGTTGGAAGATTCTGATACAAATGCATTCCTATATCGTATACCACCCATCTTCCACACTGAGGGGTTAGGCATAGAGTTCTTGTGTGTGCGACCCTGCCAGGAAAGAGTGGTGGGACAGCCCTAATGACGTAATTTGGAAATAGCAGTGGCATTTAGGCACTTATTTTCTGTTTGCTTTGTTTGCATGAATAACACATTCATAGAAAAATCTCACAGAGGAAAAGATGAAAGCTAGTCTAAGAAAATGGGAATATTATCTTCTACAATGACAAGTTTTGGATTTTCCCCCTACACTGGTAAAAATGGCACACACAATTCTACATTTGTCTGTAACAGTCCTAACTCACAGTTGGTAGAATAACTGTGTGTGAGTCTGGGAGAGCCTCTGCTGACAACCAGGGGCCTGGCTAACAGCTTAGTTGTAGTTATACCAAATGGGTGCTAGCCTAGGCCCACTTTAGTCTTGCAGATCCGGCCCTGTATTGGTCATCTTTCTTTCTTTAAGAAAAATACATGAACATACTCGAAAACGTTAAAACACGCACAAGAATAAATGTTTGAAACTGTTTTCTGTGGTTCATGTTCACTCATTCTTTCTTTCTTAAATACTGTGGTTTGCTATTTGCAAACTGGTTCACCACTAGACTTATACAGAATTGGATGGGCAACCTGATCCTGCACTCAGATTTCCAATATATAATGCTGCAACAGAAAAATGATAGAAGGTTCTAGATGGCAAGTTTTAAAACCAAAGGATAGGAACTGCATATTTCATTAACCCTCCTTTACCCTGTGATGGCCAGCATTTGCTATTCCCATCCAGGAGTTTTCAGACTCTCACAATCTAACCCCAGGGATACAGCATTAGTGGCAAATGTTTCCGAGCTCTAGTTTCTCTGACCTCCCAAAGAAACTGTGGAGATGTCATTCATTTCTTGGATATGTTCGAGTACTTTTTATATCTGAACACACATGGTATCAGGTAATCACGTTTAATCCTTGCCAGCAGGTCACAACCCTATGAGACAGAGAGCAATGACATAGATGGATGAGGGTCCATACTGAACTTCTAGAAGAGCACAGTGACTTGAAGATCATGAGCTGGAAGTGTCAGTCTGCGACCTGAATCCGTTCCTTCTAATTCTTCAGTCACACTCAGCTGAACTGTTGATTTATATTCTCGGATGTTTAATTTTCTTCTGGCAAGTCTCTATGTAAATGGCTATTTCTCTGGCATTACAACAAGGCTTTACAAAACTGTCACACTTAGCCTGGCACACACCTTTAATCCCAGCACTCAGAAGGCAGAGGCAGGCAGGTCTCTGTGAGTTTGAGGCCAGTCAAGTATACAGGAGCTAGTTCTAGTACAGCTAGGGCTGTTACACAGAGAAACCCTGTCTTGAAAAATAAAACAAAACAAAAAAAAGCCAAACCAAACCAACCAATCAAACAAAAACCTGCCGCACTTATTTGGACAAGTTCCTTTTTAAATTCTAGAAGTTTATCAAGAAAATAAGAGATGAGATTATTTTCATACAACTGACCATGAAGCTTAACCATAACTGGAAGATATATTTCTTTCCTGTAAAAATTTGGTTTTAGACTGTACAGGAGAAGACAATTAAGAAGTGTGCCGAACCTACATTTTCACTTTGAACAGAAGTTTACTTACCCAGAGTCACGTTAACCAACCTGTAGATACATCCCAAATCTGTTAAATAATCTGGAGCTAAGAAAGAGGAGAACACAAAGGATGAAAAGATGTACTGGAACTGAGACGGTCTAGGATATGGTGGTCAGTTCCTCAAGATTTCTTGATTTTCTACATTGACCTGAAGTGGGCTCTGCTTTGGGGAACATATCCTCTGAACCCAAGTGAATAGGATTAAATGCATGTCCTAGAGGACATGTAAGATCCGCCTTCCTGGGATTCTGATTTGATAACGACTTCTAAGACTCCTCCAGCTCTACTTACAGCTTCAAGGTCCATGAGCATCTGGTTTTAGACCCCGTGTTATGACACACCCCTGCAGAAGCAGCGCTTCCCAGGATCACTGAAGCACTAACTTTGGGGGCAATGCTTCATCACTTTCCATTTCAATCATCTCAAGGCAGAGCAAGCAGGCCACTGCTATGTTCTGTGGCTAGTTCCTGCTTCAGAGGGGCTTCTGCTCTACATGCACATGCCTATCCGCTCCCATTTCTCAGTTTCTTTTATCAGAAATACTATGTTCTTGAGCCTTTTTACAACTTCTAAATAGGCTTGAAATCTGGGACTCTCTCAGAAGCATCAGTATCAAACTATTCTCTGGATCGTCCTTCATGTCCACCTCCTTAACAGATCTCTGTGTCTGTAAATGTGTCTGTCTTCTAGTTGGGGATCTCCCCCCCTGCTGTTTCTCTCTCTCCTCCTTCCCCCACCCCATCTTTCTACTCCCTCACTCTCTCTTTTTCCACTCTTTCTGCATCCTTCCTTCCTTCCTTCCTTCCTTCCTTCTTTCCTTCCTTCTTTCCTTACTTCTTTCCTTCCTTCCTCCCTCCTTCCCTCCCTTCCTTCCTTCCTCTCTCCCTCCCTCTTTCTGTTCCTCCCTCCCTCCCTCCCTCCTTCCATCCCTCCCTCCCTCCCTCCCTCCCCCCTCTCCTTTCTTTTTCATTCTTTAGTGTTGGAGGTTGAACCCAGGGCATTTTGTGAATTTTAGGTAAGAACTCCATCACTGACATCCTTAGAAGAAGTGCTCGATCTCTGATTAGTAAATAAGAAAGCAGATTATGTTATTTACTTGAAGGTAATATATTGTAGTAGGGAGACTATAATACATTTAAGGTCTAATTGATCAGATTTTATATCCTTGAGAGCTCACATTATTCTCTAAGTGAATAATACTTTCTCATATGCAAATTCACCTAAGATTTCATTTTTATGGCTCCTGTGCCTTGAACACTACCTCAATGAGTGATCTTTCTTTAAATCCTATCCATCTCCATTCTTCCAAACACTTCCATTATCACATGGTTACTCATTAAATATTTACTTGTAACATTCACTTGCAATTATTCTTTTATTGAAATATTGTTTCTCCTTATTTGTACTCTAAACAGCTATGGAGTGATAAGTATTAGCCATGAAACCTACTGATGTTTCTTTGTGGTAATGGGAATAAAATCAATGTTTGTTTGTAACATGAAGGGGCCTGCTTGTTTGTGTTTTCTGTCCCCGCCTGGTACCCCACAGCTGGCAGGCCCCAGAGAAAATCAACCACACAGATCTCTATAAGTTATAACGCTGATTGGCCCTTTAGGTCAGGCTTCTTATTAGCTAACGCTCACATCTTGATTAACCCATTTTTCTGATCTATGTTAGCCATGTGGCTCAGTACCTTTTTCAGTGGGGCAGCTCACATCCTGCTGCTTCGATGATCTGGGCAGGAGTGGGAGGAATCAACTTCCTCCTCCCCAGAATTCTCCTGCTCTCCTTGCATCATTTCCACTTCCTTTCTGGTTTCCCCGCATACATCTCCTGCCTGGCCAATCAGCGTTTATTTAAAACATGATTGACAGAATACAGACAATTCTCCCGCAACATTTGTTTTGTGTGGGGAGTTACTTTTATCTCAGATACACACCTGATGCTCAGTCCTTGATAGTTTCTTTGAAACTGACAACATCCATTCATTCTCACCTGCTGTCCTTTTCAGTACTGTACTGCAGCTTGCTTGTTTTCTTTCCAAGTATTTAGTGTTTTGTTCAAATGCCCAAAATCTAGTGTAATAATACATTATGTTTTTGCTTCTTGTGTTATACAACATAATGTTTGTGAAATCATTTTGCAATAATAACATATAAAATGCAAATGTCTGGGGTTAAAGCTGTCATTCACTGGGCCCAGTCCCTGGTCCACTTGGAATCTGATATAATTATTTGAACTCTGTAGGTCAACAGGAAACAGATCATTCTTAGGTTCACTTCCTTTGAAAGGCATATTAACATCCTAGCTTACAATCTTAAGTTTCCTGGCTAACAAATGTACACTTCCACCTGAGTGTGTGTCATGCTCTGGGACTCTACACATCTAAATATTTAACAGGATTGCTTTATATGCCCTTTTGCGATGGTTGCTGATGTGTGATTTGGCTTTTGCCTAGTGAGTCCCTGGCTTTTCATCATCTGGTGTATATATTGGCTGCAGAGAGCCTGGGCAGCAAGAATAGTGGGGTTGCTGAGGCGTCGAATGCAATCAGAATGCTATTTAGAAAAGCTGGCTGAGCAATTGAACCTCACACATATCTCTTATTACACTGTATGGCTGTGATATATTATTTTTGCTTCACAAGGTCACCTAACCCTGTGTGGGACTTGTGGTCCACTGATAGCACAGCTGAGTGATAGCCCTTTCAGGGGTTCGGACTGGCTCTAGAGAGTACGCCCAGGTGGCCAAATCTGAGTCCTGTCATATTCCTGTGCTCTTCTTCCTTTTCCTGTTAACTGGCATATGAAGTCAGTTAGAACATGCAGTGGAAGTTGGTTAGCACATGAGGTAATATTCAGTTAGGTCATGCGGTGGAAGCTGGTTGGAATATGACCTATAATTCAGGTAGAATATGCAGTGTAAGTCAGTTAAAACATGCAGTGGTAGTTGGTTAGAACATGCAGTGGAAGTCTGTTAGTTGTGTGGGAGATCCTTCTGTCTGTGTGCTCCTTTATTAGTTAATGAATAAAGAACTGCTTTGAGCCTATGGCAGGGAAGAACAGAAGAAGAAGTCAGAGAGAAGCCATGGAGCCATTGGAAACAGACATGCTTGAAATTTGCTGGTAGGCCACGACCTCTTGTTGATGCACAGATTAATAGAAATGGGCTAAGTTAAAATGTAAGAATTAGCCCAGAAGAAACTAGAGCTAATGGGCCAAGCAGTGATTTAATTAATATGGCTTCTGTGTGATTATTTTGATTCTAGGCAGCCGAGATGAACAAGTGGCCTCCTCCTAAAAGTTAGAACATGCAGGAAAAGTTGGTTATAAGATGCAGTGAAAGTCAGGTAGAACACACAGTGGAAGTCGGTTGGAATATGCACTGGAAGTCAGGTAGAACATGCACTGGAAATTGGTTAGAACATGCAGTGAAAGTCAATTAGAACATGCCCTGGAAGTCAGTTAGAACATGCAGTATAAGTCAGTTAGAATATGCACTGGAAGCCGGATAGAACATGCAGTGGGAATCAGTTAGAGCATGCAGTTAAAGTCGGTGACAGTTTTACCAAAAGTTTCTTTCAATGATCAGGGAAGTGTGGTTGAATAGAAAGTCCTAAGTGGGTAACATTCACTACTACTTATGTAACAAATCTGTACACAGTCTCATCCACATAGCAAGGTTACTTCTTATGTCTCATCTGTGCTCTTCTGATTAGTTCTCCCCATGCCTGGCTCTTTATATACACAGAAGGCCACTCTGAAATACTTGCACATTCTTGGTGCCTAATTCTCTGCCTAAACAGAAAGGATTCAGCAGACAGGTAAACATGGAACAGGATGTTAAGTCACGAAGGTTTTAAAGGGAGGGGAGGATCCCTTTGAAAAAACATGGAACTGAGACACGGGGGAAACAGTGAAGGTCAGCAGAGAGAGGCACAGAAAAAGACTGAAGCCACAGTGAGCTGCTTCTGCTCCTGGAAGTTGGAGACTACCGGATGGGGGTACAGCATGAGTCCTGTATACCCCTTCCTAGAGCAGGGCCTTCAGTGGGTTGTTCTGCCCACAAGCAGCAGAAACCTCCTGAGGAAATTTAGATATGTAGATGGCACACGAAATTTAGATATGTAGATGGCACACTAATAAACATTACTTAAAACGTGAATGGGCTGGCAAAGTGGCTCACTGGATAAAGGTACTTGCTAATGATCTGAGTTCAAGTCCCAAAATCCATGTGGTAGAAGGAGAGAATTGATACCACCAACAAGTAGTTTTCTGACCTCCATTTGCGTGCCACGGTACAGAGTGCACATGCACACACACACAACTGTAATAAAAATTAAGCTTAAAAAATCACTTGGTATAATAATTTTTCTTTCCGTGTCCCATCTTCTTCCTCATCACTAAATAATGTAGTTTATTTGAACTTGTGTGAATGGGACTGTTGGAATGTTTTAATATCTTACATGTTGAAACTTGATGTTGAATCTAATTCCTTGGAGGAACTGTGTCACTGAGGGTGGGTTTTAGGTTTTCAACATTAGGTTCTTGAAGGAGAGAAGGAGGTCAGATGCTCCATCAGCCAGTATAAAATTTAAATTTATATTTACCATACTGATGAATATTTTGCTTATCACCATAGATCCCTCATCTGGCGTTGGATGACGATACAGATGGAGGCCCGCGTTGGAGCACGGAACTGAGCCCCCCAAGATCCAAATGGAAGGAAGAAAATGACGAAGGACTGCGAGGGATACTATCACCCACTGATACAAGGGGTCGGATCTAATGAGAGTTTACCAAGGCCAGATGGACCGTGACTGAACGAGCATGTGATCCAACCAGATTCTCTGAATGTGGCCGGATTTTCTGAATGTGGCTGGCCTGCAGTCTTACTGAGAAGCCATTGACAATGACACTGGGACTGGTTTCCTCTGCATATACTGGATTTTTGGGATCCAGTCTGTTTGGATGCTCACCTTCCTGGACCTGGAGGGAGGGGGGAGGAACTTGGACTTCCCACAGGGCAGGAGACCCTGACTGCCCTTGGGGACAAAGAGGGAGGAGAAGAGGGAGGGGGGGAGTGGGAGGGCGTTGGGAGGAGGGGCGTAAATGGAGACTCTTTATAATTTAATAAAATTACTTTCAAAAAAAAAAAAAGAGGTACAGAAGCAAAAGTGAGGCTAACAATCTACCAAAAGTACCATTAAGTAAAAGCAAAGGTACTGTTTTGAGCTTGAATTATGGAACTCCCTCCAGGACTGTGCTTCAATTAGGAAAAGTAGATGCTTTGAGTCACTGCCCCAGTGGGAAGATAATGTTCAGTAACAGAGCCAAATAATGATGACTGACATCAACCCTTGATCCAGTAGCACTGGGTTTCTCATTTATCTGTGGCTTCCCACTTGGCAAGTATCTTAATTCTTTGTCCTTGAGTTCATTTTATTAGAAGGGATAACCCTTATAATACAGTTGTAAAGGGGGTATCTTAAAGTGAATGATCGATAACCATGGTATTATTACAACAGCTATTGCTATTCCATTTACTATAGCAATAATGCTTATCTTTATGTATTTACAACTGACTTGTGTTAGAAGCAAAGCTTAGCCTAGTTACAAAGAAACTTCATAGGAAATTAGGTTTGATATCAATCATGAGTTGGTCTTATTGATGTGATAGTAAATATCTTCTGTAATGAACCACCAGTGCTGCTCCAGAAATGGCCTAAATCACAGAAAGCAATTGTTGGTGAATTTGTATTCCCTCATAGAAATCCCATCACACAATGGGCTGATTGTCATGAGCACTGTCTGACATCATCTCTAATACCTTTTACCATTTTTGGCATAGGGTAAGTTTGTTGTATGTGTAGAGCTAAAAAGCAAAAGTATAATCCAAGAGGAAGCAATCTTTTACCCAAAGAAGAAAGAATCACAACTAAACAGAATTCACCTTAAAATTAGAAATTCCAGACAATATATAACATACCTAGCAATCTGTATAATGTTATTTTATGAATGTTTTCAGGGACTCCCTTTTTAAGCTAATTGCCAATTGATAGGACACATTAGCCATGAGAGAGGTTATGAACCTATTTTTTTAATTTGAGTTTCAACTCTCATTTTGTTGTTGTTGTTCTTTGGAATAATCTTTGAATTCAACTTTCTGTGTATTGAAGTAGCAATAGTCATTTTTGCATCCAAAATGGTCCAACTTGTATTCTTCCTTTTAAACTATAATATTGAGCTTTCTTTTTAAATTCATTGACCATTAACAAACCAAGAATTTGACATAGCTAGTCATTGAATACATTTGAAATGTTGACTCAATTAGAATAATTGAATTTAATTTTTTTTTTGTTTTGTAGGGAAGAGTTCTGTAACCTAAAACATTTGTCTTTTTTCCTTCTGTTTAAAACTATAATAAATTATTTTATTATGGTGTTATTTAAAAAAAAAATTTAAATTTCTCAGGAAAAAAAAACAGTGAAAGGAGAAAATTTAAGGTTCTGGGAAGGACTTCTTTCTCAAATGGAGTAGTGGGGTCTTAGGCATTTTCACTTTTATGTACTGCCTTAGTCAATGTTCTATTGTTGTGAAGAAACCCTAAGACCATGGCAACTCTTAAAAAGGGAAGCATTTGATTGGGACTGGCTCACAGTTTCAGAGGCTGAGTCCATTGTTATTGTGGCAGGAAACAAGGCCGCATGCAAGCATACTTGGTGCTGGAGAAGCTGAGAGCTCTAAGTGGGATCCACACGTAACAGGAAGAGGGAGCAAGCTACTGGACATGGCTTAGACTCATAAAAACCTAAACCCCATCCCCATTGAATCATTTCCTCCAATAAGGCCACACCTACTCTAACAAGGCCTCACCTCTTAATATATTTCAAGTAATACCACCTTTTAATAACCAGGTTTTCAATATAGGGTCATTCCTAGTCAAACCACACCATTCCACCAATTGAACACCATAGACTTATGGCCACATTAAAGTCCTCAAAGTCTATCACCGTCTCAGCACTGTTTAAAAGCCCAACGTTTCTTCAGAGACTCATGGTAATCTCTCAACTGTAATCCCCAGGAAAGTAAAAAACAAAAAGCACATCACATACTTGCAGCATACAATGGCACAAAATATACATTACCATTTCAAAGGGGAGAAAAGGGAGAACAACGAGGAAGCACTTGACCAAAGCAAGACTGAAGACCAGCATTGAAAACGCTAAATTCCTCACCTTTATATCTGATGTCAAAGTATTCTTCAGATCTCCACGTCCTTTCAGCTTTGTTGACTGCAACACACTCCTCTCTCTTCAGTTGATTCTACATTCTGTTAGGAGCTCTCCTTGGCCGGTACCCAATGACTTTGGCATCTCCAGCATCTTAGGGGCTCTACGACCACCCTGACTTGGGTCACAGCTTCACATAATGACTTTTCCAGGCCTCCACATGTGGACAACCCTGACACACATCAGGCCTTGGAAGCTATCCTTAGAGGCAGAGAGAGATTCCACAACCCCTTTCTTGAATCTTTGACTCTAAACACAGAACCATGTGACCAAAGTTGTCAAGTTCTTTTTCTTGCTGGGGCTGTAACATGGCTGCCTCATTCAAATATGTTTTCACTAATGCTCTGGTTCTGATGGGTTCCTTTGCTGCTTAAGCTTGCCCGTCCTGGAACTCGGTCTGTAGATCAGTCTGGCCTCGAACTCAGATCCACCTGCCTCTGCCTTGTGAGTACTGTAATTAATGGCACATTCTACCTTACTCACTCCTAAGCCTTTCTTTAATTCCTTTCCACAAATTGGAAGCTTAGCTGGGTGGGGTCTTGCCCTGAGGTCACCACTCCCTATATTCCATTTAGGATCAGGCTTTTCTTTCTTTAAATTAACAAGCAGTATGGTTGGGCTTGTTAGCCACACCCCTGACACACACTCCCTGGTACCACTATGTCTGGTAAACATTTACTTTTTTTTTAATAGTGTGTGTGTGTTTCCTTGAAGAAACTGTGTTACTAGGGGTGGGTTTTAGGTTTTCAAGCCAGATGCAGTGGCTCACTTTCTTCCTGCTGCCTGTGTAGAACTCTCACCCTCACTAGCACCATGTCTGCCTGTGCGCCACTGTTCTTCCTACCACGGCATCAAATGCTTTTCTTTACAAGAGCTGCCATGGTCATGCTGTCTCTTCACAGCAATAGAACATTGACTAAGACAAGTACTAAAACAGAGCCAATACATGTGTGAATATCACTGAATTTATATTTCAAATTAAAATTCTAAAAAGCATCACATTTAGTTTTTCAATTTAAAAAAAAACCATTTGTTCAGAGGAGGCTAATCATCCACAAAGTAGTTTCCTTGAGGAGAAAAGGAAAGTGAATATAGTACCAGAGTGAGAGAGGTGTAGAACATTGATGCGTGTACTGAGAAAAAAGTTGGATACCTGTTGACATTTGTGCTGGGAATACAGGAGTACCTTCTCTTCTGGTTGACTTTGGTGAGCACTATCTGTTCCCGGAGATTAATTACAGCTTCTGAGCATAAAGATGATGTGTCACATTGTTTGGCAAGTGTTTGGAATTCAATACATTTGTCTGGCTGGGTATTTTGATTCTCATTGACCCTCTTACTAAATAACATCCAGCACCTTCTGTCTAAAGATGTTTCCATCCACTCACCAATCTGGAGGAGTCTTCTACAGAGCTTCACGTTTGTACCTAAAGAAAAACAGTTACTATAGTCTGATGGTACAAACCTGTAATGTCTCAGGGGCCAATACACGCATCCATCCTTGTTTAGAGCCCAAATTTTAACTCAAGCCCTTTTATAAAAACAGAAGTGAGGATTCTATTATGCCAATTGAAAAATAATAAATATTTTTAGCACATTCTTTTTCTCACATATAGATTCAGCATCCTTTAGAAGCACAGAAAGATGAGTTCAAATCTTGGTTTTGGAGGCAGCTGAGCAACATGGGTTTAAATCAACATTTTGTGTTTATCTACCCTCTATTGTATAGATAGGATGCTAGCAGTTTCTTAGAACTTTGGAATAATTAATGAATGCACCAAAGTGGGAGGCACATGGTGTACCAGAGCACACTTGTTCTTTTCCAGTTCTGTTTTCCCAAATGTCTCCTCAACTCAAATCAGGAGTTAAGAGTTGAGCTATGCAAGCATTCTTACTGGCAGGCTGTTTTCGTCAACAATATCATTGTGATAAACCAAAATGTCATTTGCACCGGGGTGTCTGATGCACAGAAAGGGCCAACGTACAAGAGTAAAATAGTATTAATTTCACTTTGGAAAAGAATTTTGTTGTTTCAGAGCGACTTTACTTCATTATTGGCACGAGATTAAAAAAGAACTATCCATTTTTCCTCCAAATATTCTTCTCCTTGCCAAGTTGGTGCATTCTCTCAGGCAGAGCAGCTGTTGACAGCTAGATGAGAAGGAGAGTGGGATTAGGCAGGCAGTGGCAGTGTAGGTGGTAGAGAGACTCAGATGGATGTGTATTCAGGAGAGTTCAGCAGCTTCAGCTAACACTAGTCAGAACTGAAATGACATCTTCCCCTTACCATTATGTTAATGGTGGAGTGGAGGCTCTCTCTGGACCCAGAGGGAGGAGAGTAGAAGAGGCTTCTGGGCTCAGATCTTACTGACATCTAAATCTCCCATGGTGACCTTGGGCATATTGATGAAGTTCACAATGCTTTAGTTCTAACTCTCCACCTACAACTCCAGGCAAATAACAGTCACCTCGCTGTAGGGGAGGTGAAAAGATTAATGAGTTAATGAGCAGAATGTGCAGGGTGGGAAGGCAGTCTGAGGAGACACGATTACTTCCCAAACCTCTGATTTGCACCGTGGAACCTGCCACAGAAGCTTCTCTAGGTGTACTGCTCACCACCCTCTGCCTTCTCGATAAGGAACCATTCATCCAGTTTCTGCTTCTTTGAGATATGGATACTCTTCTCCAAGAGGTGATGAGTTCTTCCATGACCCCATAAGCCAGGAGGCAGTGCTACAGTGATAAGGAAAGAGACTCAGTCACAGAATATTTGGAGAGATTCCAGAGAACCTTATCTTGTAGTGAGACCATATTCATGATTTTGCAGTGCTAAGAAAATTAAATGGGGAGAAGTGGGACAATCACCCCAAATCATTATCACAGTATCAAATGTGCAATAAATTAAATAAAAATTTTCAAATTTATTCATGATATAACAAGAATCAGTATTTTGTCATGTGTAATAGGACATGGTGTGAAGTCTCACTTTACTACAGTGCTCTGCTTGCCTTTCTGTCTCCAGCGAAGATCGGACAAAGTGAAAGAAAAATAAATTAGCACGACACTTAATATCATGTACAGACAAAACTATCAACTTCTCTATCTAATATTATTAAGGTCTGGAAAACAAAAAAAAAAAAACAAAACTAAATGACCATCAAACAATAATCAGTTTTAAGATCATAATGAGAAGGAAATTCAGCAAACAATTGGAAAAGGAACATAATTAATTATGTTTATATACTATCTCATTTGTTGGTCTGAAGGTTGCAGAGTTAATGTATGGGTCTGCTTTTTTAAACTGGAAACTCTGAGGGGCATAGACATATTAAAACTTTGCCATGGAGCCTGAAACTAGGAGCAGTGCTATGCGGTAGAGCTGATTCTCAGCCATATCGTGATCTATATTTCAATTGCCTCTTCTTAAATTCTAAACAGAGAGAACTTGCTTGGAGTAAAAAAAAAATCCCACCTAGCAGAGAATGTTTATGTCCCCAGTGTCAAAGCACACACCTCTTTTTGTTATTATCTACTAAATTGCTCACAAATACTGAAATTACAATACGGATGCTTGTAAGTCTGATGGGTCTAGCAAGCAGAAAGGGTGAGTGGGATGCCTTAAAAAAGTGACGTTGAACTTTGACCCTGTAACTATGGGCATTGCCCTTTCTCTTGGGCTCTTTATATGGTATCTAGGATCAGAGGCTTTGATCTCAAACAGATGAAAATTTCAGTGAAATTTAGTCCTACCTATAGATGCTAAGATACTATTGAAGATACGGTATAGATTTTCTAATCTATTGCATTTTGTTATCACTTTTATCAATATTGAGAGAAGTTTAAATATTTCAATCCAATGGAAGAATAGTATAGGGATCTAGCTGCAAAACTCACTCAGTGTATTCTTATCTATCGACACCAAAATATCTTATACCTGAAACCATTTGCTTCTGAACCAGAAAATAGCCGAGCCCAAGAGGTAATTCTTATGCCCTTCTTTTAACAAAGCCTTTTGCCCAGTGTCTACTTGGTAGCATTTGCCATTTGGGATCATCACAAGATATATTTGGGCCTCGTAGAATAAAGGGAATGATGTAGTTTTATGATACTTGGGGTTGAATAAAATTCAGGAGACCGAACAACCCCATACTCTAAAATATGAATGCAGTTGGTATGATAAAATCCTTTTCTAGGTATGAGGGCAAATACCTATAGTTCTAGCATTTGAGAGGACTGAGACAGGAGGAGTGCTCTGAGCTTAAGATTAGTCTGAGTTAGGAAGTGTGTTTAAGCCTACCACATAGTAAGACCTGTTCTTATTCTTAAAAGATATCAGTGTGGACCAGTTGACAGTTCCCTTTTATATGCCTTGGCTATTCTACTTACCTGGCACTGAATTGGATATGCTATGTGTGCTTGTACCCATATTTGGGATACGGACGGTCCAACACAAGCTGAAGGATAAAGGTAATAAGGTTCACAGGTGCCCGGATCATGACTTAAACTAACATTGAGACTCTCCGTGTTGATATTGGAATTTTGAATATTTTCCCATTCTTTGTGCTGTCATAATGAAACAAGTTGTGTAAATTTTATGTTTCAGATTGTGTGATTTTGTTCTTTATTTCCACCTGTACTATGAATCTAGTGGGTGGAAAGCCTTTGAAACATTGACTCATTAATGTCATGCCATTGGTGCATCTCCCTGGTGTTGAGGAGCAGCATGGTGTGAAATTTTGGTATTGTACGGTTTGTATTAGCATTTTTTCATATAAGTTCTAGTTGCCAAAGTGTTAAAACATGGTCATAATTGAAATCAACTATGAACCAAATTCATATCACCTATCTAGAATTTTCAGACAAATTTAAAGAAATATGTTCATTCATTTATGCATTTATCATCAGTGAATTATGTAGTTCTTCCTGTAGTGTGCAGGACTACTTCTGATTAGACAGATGCACAGCGATACTGAAAGCTGTATCAGAAAGAGGTGTGGTTCTTTTTTGCTGCTCCAACTGAGTTGACATATGTCCCAACAGCAGGGGCTAGTACTAGACAAGAAACTATACAACAGTGAAAGATGTCTGAGGGGCTGGAGAGTCAATGATGTTTGCTCGTTTGCTCTCAAGAAGGTTCATTAAGCTGAGACGTGAAGGACAAAGAATGCATTGAACACTGATCCAAGGGCAATCAATGCCTGAATCCAAAAAGGAAGCAAAAGGTATACATGTCCCAGGTGTATTTCCAAAGGGTATATTCCCATAAAATGAGTTGATCCCAGCCTGTAAGAAATGGTACATATGTGTTTTAAGGATATGGGTAAGGAAGCGTTTCAGAGTAAAAGTAGGAGAAGGCCTGTAGGAAAGACTACCCAAAGAAGAAAAAGGGCTTATATCTTTAAAAGATGTCTTTGGATGCTGTTTCAATGGGTCAGTCATTCTAAATCATGTTATAACAACTAATATAGACACAGAAAAATTTTCCAGAAGATCAAATTTATTAGTGAGCTCTTTGCAAAATATTAGGGGGATCTAGTCAAAGGCAACATCAGTAAGCAAGCTCAAAGCAGTCTATATTGCAGATGTAGAGGTTAAGAGCATGTCTGTATTCTACACAGGACATTGTTTGACTTTCAGCCTGCTATGAACTCTGGGCCTTAGCGATGAGGAAGTTTGATGGGAATAATTTCTAAGGTCGCTTTCAGTTCTCATATTTTATGACCGTGAAATTAGTGAATTAGAAACTGATTAAAATCTAAGATACTATGAAATAACCCTGCTTCTCTATCTTGTGAATGCAATGAATCTATTTCGCTGCCATTCCTGTGCTTCATTTTATTGCCTACCCAGGAACACTGGTAAGCTCACTGAAATCACATAATGCTGACAAGCGAGTGCTTCTATTATTTTCATTTTTACCTAATATAGATGTGATATTTGGTGGAATTTGTGCCACAAAGACGATCTTGTTTCTAGGTCATGGAACAAGAAGAACATACAATTTTTGTGCATGTCCAAATTTAGAAAGCTTAATTTTATGTCATCCTTGTTGCTTTTGGTAGCTATACAGGCTTTTTAAAAAAGTACCCTTCAACTTCTTCAGCAATTACACCTGTTTTATTCCTTTGCTATTTAAGAATAACTATTGGGAAGGATCTTTAGGTCAGAAATTCTGCAGTGTGTTACAGCTGAAAATAGAAAATAAGGGCAGAGTAGTTTAGTCCACATCAAAGATGCAAGTCTTATACATAACAAGGAAATTAAATCATAGCCACATGTCTATAGCTTTCTCTGGGGGCAAGTCATGTTTAGTTTAGGAAAAACATGCATTTGTGTTTTGTTTTGCTTGCTGTTGATTTTCCAGGCTCCCTGCATTCTATCTGCTTATGTATGCTGGTACCTGCACACAGACACACCTCTCCACCATTACAGACATTGTCAGCCTGGGCACTGAAGGATCAGTGTCTGTCTTCTCAGTGGAAGAGGCTATTAACTGAGTTAGAAAAGCTTTCAAGATATTTCGTTACCCTTCCTTTCCATCCTTCCTTCCAGGTACGCATTTTAAACCTCACTGCTTTTCTTAGTTGCTTTTTGTATACTAATACGTGCTAGTGGCTATAAAAAATGCAAAAGGTTTTTAGTCATGTAGCTCATTATATATTTACATTCATAACTGTAATTGGTTCAAACTTTTAGAAGCCGAGGCATCTCATAGAAAGTCATGCGAAGATTGAGTCCAAATTCTTTTAGAATCTCCCAGTAGAGACTGACAGTAGCAAGGTTTCAAAGACAAACCTATAGGAATGGCTTAATTCTGACAGCATTCGTGAAGCTCCAGCCATCCCTCTCCCTCCGAGCCTCGTTTTTTCTTCCTTTGTGTCAGACAGTTCCATGTTTAAAATTCCTGAGCCTACCATGCATGTGCTGTCTTTGTACATGCGTGCATGTCTCCAGAGGGAAGATTTCAACCTCGTGGCAAAACGGAAGAAAGCATGTCAAAATGCTGTCGGAGAGAGAACCTTCTTTTCTACAACTGTTTTTGGATACCAGCCAAAATCTCCCTCTCTGGCTTTTACTCTTGACACTATCTCCCTATAGACTAGCAGGGATATTTCAGCAACTGGCAGGGTTTAACCATGCCCTCCAATGCTGCATGGGCACTGCTGAATTCAGAGCCCCACTCTGTCTTCGTGTCGATATTAAACGAGTGTGCCGTTTTAAGACAACACAGGGCAACTTTTCTTTTGAGGCTATCTGGGGAAATTTTTTTTTATTTTATAAAGGGTTTTATATAAGACATCAAATAGTTATGAGGAACGTGGCTGTGCTTTTTATAACAGGAGAAAGGTTAAGAGCAAAAATTTTTATAGACACTGTAAGAACTTTCAAGGGACTAAAAAGCTCAGAGGAATCTGAAGACAGACTTCACCTTCAGGAAGAGGATTCAAGTTCACCCAAGGAATGAATAAGTACAAGGGTTGAGAAACCAGGCGATATCCCTGGTGTCTGGTGAGCACTCCCACTGAAATCTGCTTTGCAGCTAATTGAAAGAGGATTGTTTCCTGTGGGGAGAAAATTGTAACAACACACCATGCAGGAGGCTGGTGTTTGGAAATGGTCAAGCTGTACAGGTTTTCTGGAAATAATATTCATTTTATTTTGTCTTTTTCAGGGCCGTAAGCCATACATTGTTGTCCTGGTATATGCGAGGAGAGAATGCTTTGCAAAAGGCATTTGCTATGTCCAGATAATTTTTACACTTGTGGAGGCAGAGACCTCTCAGGGTTTGCTTTTGAAGCACAAGTTACATTGAAGAGATTTATACTGGCAGATAGAAATTTCCAGAACACATGGACAACGTGGGTGCAAAGAGGAAACTATTTCCAGAGAAAGTCTCAATTAAGAATGAAAGGAAAGTATGGAATGGAACAAAAAAAATGGAAACAAAGAAATGCAACATGAAAGAAAGAGAGAGATGAGTCAAATAAATTAAATGGTGTATGGCTGGTTGGAAGGCTGTCTTCAATACCCAGATATTCTTAGAATGTAAATTAAACATGATGATATATCGGGACCCAAATTTTCTTTTGCAGAAAGAATGCAGTCAGAAGCCTTCGATGCTCTCAGAATTTGGCTAAATGAATAGTCTAATTTTGTTCCAAACCCAGGCAAAGGATGAGTTAAATTTTCAAGAGAAAAATATTTACTCTGTCACTAGAATTCTTATTCCACAGGATAATTTAATTAATTTCTAGGAATCAAAGTCCAGTAATTCAACTACCATAGATACATCCTTATAGTGCTAACAAAACGCAATTTGTTACTGAATGTAGTACTGGAATAAATTCATGGTTTTAACTGGGGATCATTTGATTTTTTTCGTAACTCCATGAAGAGAGGCCTAACACATCCTGTGAGAAGTCACAGCTCTCTTCTGCTTCTTATTAAGCATGTATCCAGTATATTACAAGCATATTTCTAATATTTAAAAATTGTTAATCAGTAATAGTTTAATGATAAAACAATATGTAATCATTTAACATCATTTGAAAAACAGGAATTATGAGAAATATAATAATCCATAACTCAATTTTATAGACATAAGCATGTTAAAGTTTTTATGTGTTCATAATTCAATTTTTTTCTGTATTTGTTTCTATATATTTTACTTGTAATTAAATTATACTCACTAAATATTTTTAACAAAATTTATATTTATAATCTATCAAAAACCAAATATATACATTTTATTTTATCCAATATCTGCGTGTGTGTGTAACTGTACATGTGTATGTGTATATGTGAATGAAAAGTCTGTGGAGATCAGAAGAGGGTATTGGATCTCCAGGATAGGAGTTACCAATGGTTGTGAGCCCGCTCCACAAGAGCTGCAGAATGTAATCTTCACTTCACTGTGGAGCCATCTCTCCAGCTCTAGATAATGTGTGTTTGATAGTCACACATCTTTATAATTATGCATGACTCTGTAGTGCAGTTTTTTAAAATTTAGAGTCAAGTAAATAATTGTTAACTTTGGATTTTTCTAAAAAATCACACATTGATAACATGTCAGTAAACGCTGCTAAGGGGTGTGTGTTTATGTATTTATTTTCCTCTCATTAGTACATAGGCTTGACAGTTCGTTTCTTTTCCCTAGCATATATAATCGTAAAATAATAATTCAGTTTATTTATGTCCTAACTGGCCAGTGTCTACCTGTGCCCTTTACCTGCTCTTCTTCTATATGACTTGATGACATATCTATACAGGTTTTTATTCATTTTTAATTTTTTCTCACATATTTGTGTCATTTTATTACTTATTTTTCTAATTTGTCTCATGACATGTCAAAGTCCAGAAGCACCTTATTTTTATACCACCATTAGGATTGTTTTCCAGCTCTCATATTCACCTGGTGACTTTCTTTCACAAGCTTTGTGCTGAGAAAAAAAAATTCTTGTCCTGAAAGTTCACTGATTTCCTCTAAATGTCTGCTCTATGATCGTGGAAAGGACTGACTGACCCTTTGGTACGTGTAGAATTTTCCACCTCAGTTTCTGAAAGACATTTGTTCAAATAATTCAGCCTTAATGCAATTGATTTACAATGTTAGTTTAACAGATTCTTCTTCAGTTATTGCTACCTTAGTCTCTGGGAAGTTCTGCTGGTGTCATTTCATTTTGCTTTTTCCTTTATCTTTGTTTTCTAGAAAAAAATTATGAACCACACTAGTTTGCAAGGAGAGGTCTGGCTGTTGCCATTGGCCCTGCACTGCTAGCTCTAGCAGCAGCTGGGAACACTTTTGGGTCCTATGGTTCTGCTTCAGCACACAGACTCAGTTGGGGCCTCATCTCTCAGAGACATTTCTTCATTCAAAGCTCATGTTCTTTCTAACTGCCAGTCCCATTGGTCACTGAAGAAATAAAACCCACAAGAAGCTCTGATCCCAAGACTTCTCATCTTTTTATTAAAAAAAAAATATTCTCTGGTACGTGTGTGTGGCGGGTGGGAGGGGAGAATGTATATTGCCATGGTAAGAACTTGGAGGTCAGAGATGGCAGAGAGAGCAGAGGACAATCTCAGGTGCAGTTTCTTTCTCTACTTTGCTTGAATCAAGGTCTCTTGATTTGCTGCTAATCCATGATTTCTGCAGGTTCTCCTGTTTTAACCCAGGAGGGCTGGGATTGCTGAGGTGTACTATGTGGTTCTGGGGATTCAAATTTAGTTCCATACACTTGAACAGCAAGTGCTTGACCCATGGAACCATCTCCTCAGACCATCATTTTCTTTCTTCTGCTAACTTATCCATGGTATTTGTTCTTCCTGCAAGTCCTGCAAGCATAAGGAGAGCTTTCCTTTTGAATGCCATTTACTGAGGTTTGTACACATTCTAAAACCCGTTTTGAGACCCTGCTGGTCTCCCTCATAGTAGATCTCTCCTTAATTTAAGTCTTTTACTAACAACAAAGATAATGATAGGAGGAACGAAGGTCCTTCTGAAAGCGCTCACTGCGGCTCTTTCCTGGAACCTCATGGTACCCATTCGTTCAGTATGGCTCTGGGAATGTGACTAATCTGCAGAGAGATGTGCTTTAAGTGTAAAATGTCTGTTATATTTCTGTAAAATGCAAAATATCTCATTAAATTTTTATACTATGTTTTAAAATGATTGTGTTTTGGGTATGAAAGCTTAATAAAAGTATGTGTTTAAAATTAATGCAATTGATTTCTTTTTATTTTTAATATGCTGACTGCAAAATTTTAAATTTCGTATGTGACTCACATTTTGGATGGCAGTCTCTCTCTTTCTCTGTCTTTGGAAAGCAATGTGTAGAAGTTTCACAACGTTCATTTTTAGTACCATGGCTGTGTCCTGGCAATTGGGAAAACATCTTTCTATGTTCTGTAAGTAGGTTGCCTGCTAATGTTCAGCTCCTCGTATGAGCATCTGTCCTGAATCTTTATAAAAACTGATGCTCACAATAAATTTGGTTTTTCTCAAAAATGTGATCCTTGGTGCTGATTTCTGTTTTATTGGTTAAATAAAATGATTTTTTGATGCTACTTCTCTCAGTTTTTAACCCAGAGATTAACTGTGTTTGCTCCTGTGGATGTGCTTCTGCATTATTTCAGCTTGATTTGGCAGTGGATATAGAGACGTGCTTAGAATCATCTCACTTGGATATCAACCATATTTGTAAAGATGTTGATCTCTCCACCTGACATCATCTGCTCTGAAAAATAAGTAAGTCCTTTAACTTATTGCACCCCCCAGATAGTATGTCTCTGACCTTGAAGCCAGTGGTCCAGATCCCAAGCATGACACATTTGAGCTTTTGTGGTCACTGTCAAAATCATTTGCATTGTGTTAGCATCAGTTAACGGACCTCAAACTGGCGATAGTGATTTTATTGGAGAGTTCTATCACCCTATCCCTATTAGCTTAGATCTTTGCCTTCTTCTCCTTCCCATTAATTTTTTGCATTTAAATCCACTGGGGCAGGATAAGCTGTTACCATGTAGGATTAGGGATATGTTGCAGACAGGAAGGGTGGTAGTGGGCAGCTTGCTAAGCATGATTACTCTAATGCCTGTTAAAACAGGACCTGATTCCAAATGCAACTGTCAGAATTTCACATATTTTTATGCAATAGATTACAGAGAATAACAACTGAGCCCGCCAACCTTGGCATCAGGATGCTTTCTGCCTTGAGGGTGATGCAAGCCCTTTAGGAGATACTAGGAATGAATTTGCCTTAAGCCTCTCTCTTGAAAGAGGCCAAGAAATTTCAAAGCCTTACATTTTTGCCAAGTAGAGAAGTGATGCTGAGTTTCTTACATACCCACATGGAAAATAAGATTTCAGCATGGCATTTGACAAATTATCATCAATGTGCGAGCAATAACTGCTTTAAACAGGAACTGCAGATTGGCTGCCAAGGGTACAATGTGTAAGGACCTGATATTGCGGGCAGGTGGTGGCTGTTGTCAAGTCAGGCAGACTTTCTGGACAGAGTGAGTAAGGACTTAGGAATGTAAAATCCTGCGGTGGGGGCAGCACCCCATAAGGGTAGAATATTTTTCATGCCTATCTGAAGCTCTGGGCTTCACGTCTTACCAAATACGTCTGCAAAAGCAGCACCTGCCTATTTGGGGCTCTTTATTAATGCTTGCCAAGTTACAGAAGGTGAAAAAATTAGAAAGCGTGGATTAGAAGGAGACACTGTTTTTATCATGAATTTAGGGGGGAAAATCTCGGTTATGAATTCTAAATATTCCCTACTTTTAAAAGAGGGAGACTTTTCATTAACGGCAGGCAAATGAAGGGGACTGTTGTCTTACACTACAATAGTGGTTCTCAGTCTTCCTGATGCTGCAACAGTTCCTCGTGTTGTGCTGACCCCAGTCATAAAATTATTTCACTGCTACGTTATAACTGTAATTTTGCTACTGCTTGAATCATAATGTAAATGTCTGATGTGCAGGATATCTGAGATGCAAACCCCAAAGGAGTTGAGATCCACCATCTGAGAACCACTGTATTAGAGCACTCATTTGCTTTCATATACAACATATTTACATTTATGTTTTTTATTTACTATCTCTCACTTGCTCTGGGTATGCTTCAGCTTTCAATATTAAATTGTATACAGAGTCTAAAGTTTAAGATATTTGCACAGGAAGATCAGACATCTTGGTAGCGCAGGACATTTGTATACATAAGGAATCCCACAGTGTAGAAGCATCAGAATGTCAGGTGAAGGGAAATGTTCAGGGGTTTAGGATCTTGGTTATGCTATAAGACAGCCACTAGGTATTTCAAAATAGGTGGATTATCAAGTTTAATATATGTAACATAACAATGGACCTGTGATATTTGCAAGCACACAAAGGTGCCGATGTATAGGAAGCCACTGACACCCTTCTAGTCCTAGGTATAAACTTGCTTGGCCTATCTATACACACATCCTTGCTTATATATATGCTCCAAAACATAAACACAGGATATTTGTGAGAGAGGCCATTTAATTTTTCTTTCTGAGTCTACTAGATTAATATAATACTTTACAGGTTCATTAATTTTCTGCAAATTTTATTCCTTTTTTAAACAGCCGAATAAAATTCCATTACATATAGACGTCCTTTTAAAAATGGTCTATTTGTCTGTTGATTTATATCAAGACTGGATCCACTTCCATTCTAGAAACGAGAACACGATGGGGAAAGCATATATGTTAAAGAAGGGGATGAACAGGAAGAGGACATATGAGACATCCAAGTGAAAAGGGAGCTATGAAAGGAGAGCATGAAAATGCACGGGGAGGGTCTACTGAAATAAATTTTGTTGGAAAATGCCAGAATGAAACATAGTGCTGTGTGTTGTGAGTTTCTAAAAAAATGTAATAAAATAATAAAGTAACATATGCAGTTGCCAATTCTGTTCGAGTAGAAGACTCCTTGAACTGGACGTCTCTTCCCAAATGCTATCTTCTACTAGTCTTGCAGAAATCATGCTTTGATTATGCAGCACCCATATTTCTGTACATCTGTTAGTAGGGTGATTGTGAACCCCAGTTACCTTTCTCATGAGATGGGGAAAATAACCAACCTAGCAAGTTTGAGCTTAAACAATTCTTTGAGTGTGCTATGCCTAACATATGGTACCGGGTTTTAAAAGAGAGAGAGAGGGAGAGAGGGAAGGAAAGTAGCTTATGGGCTGTTTACACTGATAAATTGAAAACAGCTCCAAACGGGTCCATTGAGCCCTGCCAGTCATTTGCCATATGTGAATGGATGTATTTGGTTCCTTTTGCCTTCTGTGTTGCTGAGCCTGAGTGTGGCCATGCAAAAAGAAGGACAAAGGACATCGGCACACATATCCTTGTGAGATCAGACCTGAGAAGCTGGCACAGAGCTGAACAAGGACACTGGTTTCCACAGGTCAGTGTGGCGACCTTCCATCAAAAGCTTAATTTCTATATGCGATCTCATTCATGTCATAAGTAGTTCCTTTTTCTTGTGACCAACACATTTTGGAAGAAGACAATGACTCCCTCATTTTTGCCCTGTGCCCTTACTATACATGCCCTCCCCTATCTTATTTACTTGAAAAAAAATATTAACTTTTCTTCTACCAACTTTGTCGATAAGTAAAATCTACACCTTTTATTTTTTTTTTCTCAACAGGTTTGAAAAGTTTGTATTTATAAAATGTACTCTTGGGCTAGAGAGATAGTTCAGTGTGTAAACTACTTGTCTTGAAAACAAGAGGAGCTGGGGTTTGTTCCTTGCACTCTCCTAAAAGCCTGGCTTGAAAGATATCCTTGAAGACCGTTGCTAGTAGGCACAGACAGGTATTTATATACCTGTGACTTGATGAGAAGCCAGTCTAGACTATCTGATAATCTCCAGGCCATTGACAGACCTTGTCTAAAACAATGGAGTGATGACCCTGAGGAATGAACACCCTAGTTTGTCCTCTGGTGTCCGTATGCATATGTTAATATGCATATGCCTCTGTACATGCATGCATCTGCCCAACACACACACACATACACACACACACACACACACACACACACACACACACACACAGAAAGAGAGGTGGGAATTCTTCTAGAAAAGCCCAAAGAATAAAACCCTTTCTTAGAGGATTTTAACTTCAGTGGCTTGAAGATGCATTTTATGCATTTCATATCTCCTGACAACATATATGACAATATTGTATTGTGAGAGCTTTGGCATGCTCATGGATATTTGGAGAAAGTTCTCATACTGTTTTGCAATAAGAAAAAAGAGTGCATGAAAATGCAGAATTAGAGGAGCATGTCTGAGGTAATGAGATTCTGGAATACGCAAAAGTGGCATTACTAGGCAGAAAGGAGAGACGTTTTATAGTATGGGTGTTCATATCATCGTGGGAGAGATGAGATATGTGGTGAAGTTTATAAAGAATCTGAAGCAAGAAATACTTAGCTTTTCGTTGCTGTGCTAAGATAGCCTGGAAAAAAGAAAGCAAGGGGAAAAAAGGGCTTGTTTCAACTTATAGTTCCAGGGTGTATATGGGAAGATGAATATAGTCCACGAAGGCAAAGAACTTTTGGCAGCTAGGGTGAGAAGCCTGTCTGGCAGAAAGTCAAGTGATCTCAGTTCATCTGCATGCATATAACATGGAACAGGAAGTGGGGACAGTCTATCAGAACAGGAAGTGGGGACAGTCTATCAAACTTCACATCCTGCTTCCATTGAAATAATCCTCCATCAAGTCTCCATTTTCTAAATATTTCGAAACATTGCCAAATAGTACCACCAACTCTGGCCAGTGGAAGTCAACATGAGCCTATCACTCAAACCATAATTTTCCACCCCTGGCCCATATAGGCCTGTGTGGTAGCATGATGTAAAATGCAATTATTCTAATTTCTCAAGTCCCTATTATTTTAAGCAATTCCAATTCAGTAATAACATCCAAAGTCTCTTCTGAGAGTCAAGTTACAAAATATTTGCATTGTGGATGAATGAGATTGTCCCACATCTAGTAGTGGGAAAGATCAACCAACCCGTGGTCTTCTGAATGCTAAACCCTGCCATCTCAGCGCAACTGTAAAAGTGCTGGGTACACACATCCTGATGTCTTCCTACTGCTAGTGCTCAAGTCTCTGGACTGTAGACACAATTGAGCCTTATGCAAATTGTCTTCATCCACACTAATCCATTTCCATAATACTCAAAACATGTTTTCCAAGGTTTCTAAGGAAAAGGCATCTTAAAAATAATTTTCATCAAAAATATACATTTATCTATTTCAAAAGTTAGTTTTAAAACAACGTTTGAAAACATCACTCATCTCTAGTTCCCCGTTACTCAATGTTCTTTGTTTTTAATTCATTCAACTTGGTTCTTTCTCTCTTCATCTTTATTTACAGAGAGATCACTTTTGTTCTGGTATTTCTAAAGTAAAATTCTAGGTAAGTAGATGAGAGTCCCTTTCTAGCATGTTTTTGATTTTCATGGTTTCAATTTTCTATGGTCAACTGTGACCTGAACATATTATATGGAAAATTGCAGAAATGATTAATCTGTTTTAAGCTGAATGCGACTCAGAGTAGCATAGTAAGAGGCTCACCCTGCCCAGCTGCCCCTGTCCAGCCTCCCTCACACTTGTCTCTCTTCTACCACTGATTGCCTGTGTTCAAGCTATTCTTACTTTAGTTTACAATGGCCTCAATATGCAAGAGCAGTGGTGCTAGTAATACAGATGCAAAACAGAATCAAATTGTGCATTAACTGAGAAGGGAAAGTTCTCAGTGGGAGCAGAAGAAAAAAAGCATCTGGTGGAATTGCTGAGAGTTCTGTTAGGAACAACTCTTTTACCCACAAGAATGTGAATAAGGACAGAGAAATTGTTTCTAGTTTTACTGTCATGCCTCAAATCACACAAGTTAGTATCACTGTTTGATAAGTGTTTGGTTAAGATGAAAAGGGATTGGACTTTATGTAGTAAGCTTGGAAAAATTACATACCTGTGTATTTCAGTATTTCTATGGTTTGGGTATCCCAAAAGTCAAGGAATATATATCCTAATTTAGAGGAGAGAGACAGTCTTGTATGGTTAATGTTGATTTTCAGCTTGACAAAATCTATAATAACCTGGAAGATGGGCCTCCAGGTATATCTGTGAATGATTGCCTTAGTTACAGTGATCTTTAAAATAAAAGAAAATAAGGAAAAAAACAATAAAGAATACTTATTTCTATGAAATAGTGGCTGGGACTTTGCACTCTGTAAGCGGAGAAATGGGTTCTATAGGGAGAACAATGAGACTGAGCAGCAGCCATACTGATTGTTCTGTTTCTTGAGGGTGGATGCAGTGAGACAAGGTGTCTCAGCTCCTGTTGCCTTGATATCTCTGTCATGATGGACTGTACCTTTGAAATGAAAGGCAGAACAAACCCTTTATCCATACATTGTTTTTTTTGGAGTACTTTATCATTGAAACAGGAAAAGAAGCTAAGATAAATCTCTTCTGATACCTCGTTTGCAAAGCTAATTTAACTCTATTACAAGCCTACACACAACAGCCCCTCCCACTCGGCTCTCCTTCCCTACTATCTCTATATAATTATGTCATAGTTTTGAGCTCACAAAGCAATGTTCAGTTTATTATAAAATCATTGCTCATAACTGAACTATGTGAGAAAATGTTTTCACCTATCTTCAAAGTTTTATTTTTCTTTACAATTTATTTGGATTATGTGATTTCTTATATTTAATAGCTATAACCTTTAAGTGTATTAATCAAACAAAAATAATGCTCATCTGACCATTATAAAAATCTCCTCAGTTGATTGAAATGAGTCAGCTACCCTTTCTTTTTCCTGTTTCTCCTTCCTAACTTCCAGAACATTCTCTTCTGAAGCTCTGTCCCAAGGCATCCTTTGCTTGCTGCTATCCTGGCATCTTGATTTATAGGAACTCATAATCTTGGATACATCCCTCTTTTCCTTCTCTTATTTGTTCAACAACTTATCTTAGAAGCAGAACTATCCACCTCTTAGTTTGACAAAACTAATCTTATTGGTGAGAAGATAGATGACGCTGTGACTCCTGAAATGACCTTTGTCCTACTGTGGAGTCAGTTAGAACTGACTGTCACTGTCCACAGTACTGTGGGGTCTCATACACAGACACCTGGATGTACTTTTGTACTTTTTCTTCCTTCTTTCATTTTTTTTCAACCGTCATATTGAATATTAGGTGGATTTTTATTCTTGTTTTCTAGAAACAAGTATTTTATTTATTTCTGGGACTAGTAAAATGTTTTAAACATAATCCATTATCTTCAGGATTTTCATTTGTTTTTATATTTGTACTTTGAATTAACTGAATTCTAAATTTGTTATTAAACTTAGAATTTTAAGGGCTCTGCTTTTGATTGCTCTATAATCCCTTTCAGTAAGCTGCTCTTTGTATTTCATATCTACACAAAGCCCTACTGTTCTGCATTTGGTGCCATCAGGAAACCATCCATAAAAAAGTTAAATGGTAAGCAAAGCAAAGCCTTTGTAGAAGGACATGAGCCAACAGAGGAAGCAAATGCCAGGGATTCTGAGGTAAGTGTGAGTGAATGCAGCCTGGGCTAGTTGCATAAGTTCTTCCTTTCAAATAACCAAATACTCTGGCAAAGTTGTTCTTAAAGATTTGAGGGACTATTTCAACTTTTTTTATTCCTGAGAATTCTATACAAATGAGTAACAAAATATAATTGATTACTCATTAAGCCCCCTCCACTCTCCCAACTTTCTTTTTTTCCTTTTTCCTCCTTCCCTCCTTTTCTCCCTCCCTCCCTTCCTCCCTTTTTTCTTTCTTTCTATCTTTCTTTCCATGTTTGTCTGTCTCTTTGTCTTACTGTTTTAGCTATGAAGAGGTAACATGACCACAGCGACACTTATGAAAGAATGCATTTAATTGGGCTGTCTCAGAGTTTCTGAGGTTTAGTCCATTATCAGCATGCCAAGCCTGGTGGCACACAGGCAAACATGGTGGTGGTAAAGTAGCTGAGAATTCTACATCCAGGTTTTCAGGAAATAGGAAGAAAAAACACTGGAACCCACCTGGAATTTTGAACCTGCAAAGCCCACCCCCAGGGATACACTTCCCCCTATAAGGCCACACCTCCTAAGCATTTTACATAGCGCCACTTCCTGTTGATTAAGCATTCAAATATATAAGTCTCTGGGGGTCATTTTTATTCAAATCACCACACTTTCTTTTTACTATTTTGATAATGAACTAAATCCAGTTAGTGCTATCTTTGTATCTGGATATAAGACGATCCACTAGGTCATAGAACTCACAATGGGAACCAAATCCTCAAAGAAGAATGATTCTTCTTTCCCCAACAATTCTATACTGCTAATATCTCCTCAGAAAGGGGTATAGCCTAGAAATCAATCAGTTCATGCATCTATGCTTGAATTTGGGCTAATTTTGTGCAGATATCCACAGCTTTTGTGAAATTGTGAATGTGAATAGCCATGTTAAGTCCACAGATAGCATTTCACCACTTTTCTCCCTGTTCTCCGCATTTAACGTATTTTACACCTCGGCTTCTGCCATGCTTCCTTAACCTTGGTAGTTGTGATACATGAGGTGATACAGGTTTCCCATTCAGGGCTGAACCCTCAGGCAACACTCTCAGCACTTTTATACATCTTTCCATGGAATGCTATCCACTACAAAAGGATACTTCCTTTGAGCACCATTGAGAGTGCCCCAAGTCTATGGGTATAAACATAAATACTGAGAAGGCAATTTGACAGTATATGTTCTAAGTATAACAACAATATCAGGTTATACACTAGGGCCTATGACCATCCCAAACACAATCTTTTGACTGACATTGCAGTACCAGTGACAACATTCACTCCTGTGGGGCAAGGGTGATCCAAAGGTAGTCACCCCTATAATAATAGTCATATAATATATAATATAATAATAGTCATGCTCTATTGTACATATTACCTTGCAGATCAATATGCATACATTGAGAAATTAACATGAAGGAATGGAAACCTAGTCTCAAAATATCACACACACACACACACACACACACACACACACACACACTCACTCACCCCCCCCACAGGGAGAGAAATCAAATAATCAAATGGCTTTAGACAATAAAACAATCTAAATCTTAGGATGGAGATATTTATATAAGCTGAGCTTGGAAGATACTATACCAAAATTCAAAGACTCTGCCAACGGCTCCAAGTTTGTCTTAAAAGGTCACAAGGTCCAATCAACCTGTAGAGCTTTGAGTATAAATAAAAGTGACAATGGGAAAATCCTGCAATGCATCTCTGACATGCACATTTTTGAATTTACAAAACTATTTAGAGAAAAATAACCTTATAGAGACTATTTGGAGGATGCTAGATAAATGACTCATTATGAAATTGATTGATAATGGTAAAATTGAAACTTTATCAAACTCCCTTTTATAAATGTATTGCAGAGATATTGCATATACGATAAAAGAAAATTTTATCAATCTATTACAGCTGATAAAAGTAAGGGAAGTTATGGGATTTTATAATTTTGTAAACTTTGAATAAGCAAACAATAATTGTAATTATTCTAAACTCAAGAAATGGTCTCAACTAGGCAGTACATTCCTACTAATTGAAGCACATATCAGACAGAAAACAATTTAATTGAAATAAGTTTGTCTGACTCTCTAAATAGAATTGCTAGTTGAAAGAATTAGCAATAATACAGACATACATTTAGACATCTCATACAAACTGCAAAATACAAACTTTGAAATATTCTACAGGAAAATGAGCATATGTTCAAGTACAAATTTTAAGGATAATAAATGAATGGGAGAGGAGAGAAAGACAGGCAGACAGAGGGAGAGAGAACATAAATTAATAAGTTTGACAGGCTCATAAGTAACAAATGTTACATTTTGAATTCCTATTTAAGTGAACACAAATTAAAATAATCAGACAAACAGTGATCTCTAATGCTACTAAACAATGATTTCTGGTGTGATGGCAATAGTGTAGTCATGGAAGAGCATCTTTTATAAATGTATCTGAAATTCACAGAGATGACACCATGTCTAGGAATCCAATCTGAGAAACAGAATGAGAACTGAATTAAATGCAAAGTAGTTGATTTTACTTTGATGATTTTTGAATCATAGAGCTAATGATGCACAAAGCTCATGATATTTTTTCTCTTGCTTGACCTGTCCTAAGTTTTCAAAACTCCCAATTTGCTTCATAGAAGAGTTTTACAATTCCACTAACCTTTATCTATGTTAATTATAAGAAATTTTAGGCAGGCAGTGGTGGCACACACTTTTAATCCCAGCAATCGGCAGGCAGAGGCAGGCAGGTCTCTGTGAGTTTGAGGCCAGCCTGGTCTACATAGTGAGTTCCAGGACAGGCTCCAAAACTACATAGAGAAACCATGTCTTGAAAAATAAAAACAGAAAAATGAAAGAAAGAAGGGAGGGAGGGAGAATATATTTTGCACATTTTTAGAGTCATTTTGTGTTTCTGTTGGAGTGTAGGCTTTGGTCTTTACCTTTGTATTGAAGGGCATTCTCCATGATTGATGTTAACAATTTAATTGATCTGTGTGCGGATAGGATTGAGATCAGTGGTTATTCCCCTTCCAGGTCTCATTCACCAGAATTACTCTCTTCATGCCTATCTTTACCCTCAGTGCCTCTATTTATCCACCTATCTGTTTATCATCATTTATCTGTCAGCTGTCAATCAAACAGCTATTATCCATCTAACAGTCCCATTTTTATCATCTATCACCTATGAATTATTTACCATTTATCTCTCATCATTGATTTATATGTATCTATACTTTCCTTTCGATTTTGAAAATTTCCTCAAAGAGATTCTATCAGTGTCTCACTATGGAAGAAATGCAAGAGTTTAGAAGGTATTACAAGAGTTTAGAAGGTGGAGCCAGAGCTCAGGAGACTGATATGGAAAATTCATGTCTCAATACATAGATTTAACCCATTTTTTCTGTTTTTTGATATTAACTCAAATTATTAGTTAGGTCAAGCCTTCTTGTGTACAAAATGAACATCTTTTACCTTTCCTACAGTTAGAAACATGGAAGAAATAATCTCCTAATATTATTTTAGCATATAAAATGCTTTTAGGATTCTAGGGATAGAAAAGATTGCAGAAATAAAAGATTAAAGCTATTATTATCTTTTTTCCTAAGGAGATACAACTTTTACTGTCTCCTGGACTCTGTAAGTAAACATTGCATTGCTGCTGTTCATATGTCTAGCCTTCCTTACTCCTTACCAGGGCAGAATTGCCTAATATTTCCTTCTGTTGTCACTTTAGCATAAGAATACACAAATCTGAATTGATAGCAAGTATACTGGGAATTAATTAAATAATTAGTTTTGCTTGGACCCGATGCTATCTGAAATATTTGTTAATCTCATCAGTTTCAAAGACCTTGGCAAAGGCCTGGCTCATCTATACTCTCTTTACTACAGCTCCGCTGTCCTGGGGCAGAAGGGATGTGGACGTTTGTTTAAAAAAATGTCCTTCGAATAGTGTCTTAAAGCTTAGAATTTTCACAGAGCCTCTGTCTCCCCTTACTTCGCTGTGACAGTGCCTTCTGTGTGTTTGTTGATTTGAGAAGCTCCTGATGCTACTGATTTGATACCGTCTGTACTTTCTACAGTTTACTAAGCACAGGGTTCACCCTCTGTCCACCAACATCTACATCACTCTCATCTCAGATCCCGGCTTTTGTTGGAGGCTTGGCTGATGCCTAGAAGATAGAATGCTAGCTTTTATAATAGTCCTGGAAAGCAGCCCTCCCCATATATCTCTTATCTTTCAAGTATATAATTCAATAATGCATTTCTGTTCTACCTTGCTCATTGAAATGATACCTTTAGAACGTAATTAATACCCTGCATTTGTAGAGTGCCTCACACTCTTCAAAGCAGAAGTTCGTCTGTTTTCATCCCTCATTTGATTTTCTATCGAACCCCAGTGAGGCGGTAGGAAGAGGCTCTTGCTGTTCGGAGATGCAAGTGTTGAAGCAGAAAGAAAGGGGCTTTTCTGAGACACCGTATATGTCCGGCGAGCTTGCCATGAAAACCCACTGTTTTGGTTCCAGCATTGCCCTGCTCTTTATCTGTCTTTTCTGTCCTACTGAATACTTTCTTTCCCTCTCCATTTGGATTCCGTCCTGAGGCTGAGTGGCCCAGATGTCACCACCCTGAGCCGCTATCTCATTGCTTTGCTGTTGAGTTATTTCTTCATTTATCATCGCATGGTAGACCCACAGTGGCTCCACACCTCCATGTGGGAAGAGACCTTTTACACCTGCCATAAATCAGATACATTCTTACCTTGCTGTTGGCCGTGCTCTTTGAAAAATCTACATTTTAGGAAAGACATTTTTCTTAGGCAAGTCCAAGGCTCTTTTAACATTAATGAAAACATTAAGCTCCTTGTGATGTCATCTGCCTTTTGCTCTGTGGAGTGGTCCATCTGTGGGGTGAGTGCCCAGCTCCTGATTGAATTCGCTGACTTACATTACCCAGTCCTTCCCTCTACAAGACTCCACTCATTCATATTCTACGTAGTCGCATTTGTAGAAAAGCATGGAATCATTTGGGATCAGCCATCCAGTACTGCATAGATTCATCACGTTCCCTGTTTGTCTTCATCTGTCTTTGTCCCACTTACCTGGAAGGAAAACAAGAGTCAACACACTGATTATGCCATCAGTTAGAGAAAACAACGACATCTCTCAAGAGACTGTCATTCTGGCAGAAAGTCAAATGCCCATGGTTGTGAAAGACTGTAGTGCCCTCAGAGACCCATGTCTGACCTCAGGCAGGTCACACCTCTTTCCCTAATGGGACTCCATCTGAGCATTTTGGTGTTTAAGCTTCCCACTGAGTGACAGTTTTGGCGTCTAGGACACAGTAAGCAGCAAGAACATAAACCAGTGCTTTTTAAAGGTACCAGTTTTAATTATGTGGTAGACAGTGGCCCAGGTCATTTAAACCCAAACCACACTCGGTATTAAAGTCGCATAATCAAAGCAGAAAGTTCCTCACTGGATCATGTTTTGTATTGCATTCAGGACTTTGTGCTCAGATGCACAGCAGGATGAGCAAGAAATCACCAACAAAACCCAGTATAAGTGAGAGGATGATCAAGTGTTGTGGAGAAATACTGGGAAAACCAGCACTCTAGTGAACAAAACATTGTTATTTCAGGGTTGAGAGTTCATTTGCTATAGGAAGTCTGTGTCTGGCTAAAGGAGTCAAGACTGCTTTATAGACATTTGCTATTGTTGTCTTTGAAGGGAAATCACATTTCAGGAGGCAGAAAACAAGAAAACGTTGATGGCCAGAGGAACAGCAGAAAAGAAGCTTGGAAGTTAGAGAGACCGTGAGCTGCACACCACGAAGGCAATAGCTGGTCTGAGGCAACAGGAAACTCGTGGAGAACCTTAAGAACCTGTAGAAATGAAGTCTCCAGGGACCTATGCAGTGGTCTTTCTTTTAACTCACACTGGGTGATAACCAATTTTCAGAGAGTCCATTTGAATGCGAGACTTGGAGAATGGCATTCAGTTGACATTTAATAGTTTGCACACATTTTGTAAGGTCTTTCTTTTCCATATGAGAAATCAAACTGGGTGAAGACAAACCAGGATTGTATTACAATTGGTGTGAGTGTTAATCTAAGCACTGTCTTACACAAAACATTCCTTCTTTCAATTGTTTGGTCCAGAGCAATGGGCTCAGATCTATTTGAAGGACAAGGACAATGTTCTTTGGGTCCTGACACGGAATAGAGAGACTTTAAACTTCTCTTGTTATCATGAACAACCCATTTTTTTTTTTTAAGTTTTATGGGAAATGATTGTCCGTTGAACCTAAGGTCCACCGAAGAGTTGACAAGGTATTCTTTCAGAAAAAAGAAAGTCTTTAATTGCCGGTGGTAGACAATTCTTAGGTATTACGAGTGTGCATAAAATTGAAGGGTTTATGAACACAATGGGACAATAGGCATCATGTTTTTCATTATGCCAGTCATAGTAATATCCCTGTCTGCCTGTAAAAACAAGGTGCTCCACTGACCTCACTGATAGGGATAGAAGTTGAGTGTTTATATTGTAGCTTACCATTCTGAATGCGTACACGTGACACTCGTAGTTATCAGTCGTCTGCAAAGGCCTACGTAGAGTTGCTGTTCAGTTTGTTGACATTTATCAAATAACAAAGAGATAAAAAGTTTAAGTATCTGCAGGAAAGCAAGGTTTCTGCATGTCTTTTAATTACATCGTATTGATGCTACTTTGTACCCATCATTTGTTGGTTTTATTCTTCCAGTATGATTTATTTTCTTTCCCTTTATTTAATCTGAAAAAAAAATCAGTATCTGCTTCCTAATCCATACTAATTGTTTTGACCACATCAAGGCAACAAACGGAGACTATTTCAGGCAGTTCTGGGCTTGCTTATTGAGAATTGTTTAACAGTGTCTCTTTAGGCTGGAGAAATGGCTCCACATGAAAGAGCACTTAGAACACGAGCAGCCCCGACCCGTGTTTTGATACCAGCTTCCATGTGAAATGTAAGCCTGGCTGCATGTGCTCATAACCACAGTGCCTGGCTTAGGCAGGAGGATCCCTAGATTTGGCTGATGACCAGCCCAGCTTCAGCTTTTGTAAGAGACCTTGTCTTAAATGAGTAAGTCAGAGCATCGTAGATCAGGATATCTGATGTCTTCCTCTGGCCCCCTTGCATGTGCACAAATGTGTGAGTTCACAACACTCTCTCTCTCTCTCTCTCTCTCTCTCTCTCTCTCTCTCTCTCTCTCTCATACACACACACACACACACACACACACACACACACACACGTATGTACGTAAAACAAAATGAACTAAAATAAAAGAACAGTTCTCTAACTGACATGGAGACAACATGAAGACCACATTGTTTTCAAACACTATTATTTCACTTCAATGACATCTGTGTCATTTAACAAAATGACTTTTTCCATTTGTTTCATTGGTTCCAGCATATGCGAGGCCCAGAAAGGTAAGGTTGTTTCAGCGCAAACACATTGCTTAAGTTCACACTTGTTGGCTGGCACCTGCTGGATTTTGCTGAATGTTCAGAAGCATACAAATTCATTCATTCCCTGAGGAATTTATAGCTTGCTGGGGAAAGCTACATCTTTACAGTTACCTTTACTAGAAGAGAAGGAGAGAGATTGATTGGGTGGAGAGCTGCCAGCTTCGCCTAGTCTACTGTGGCATCATTGGCTGTATGAGTGTTACTGCCTGAAGAAGACTCTTATTGTCGTGAGTTCAACTCTTCTTTACTGTTTCATATGCATTCCTGTATTACTTGACTTGGCAACATTTTCTCCTGCTGGGCGACAGGGAAGTATTTCAGAGTACTGCAGATAAGCCAAAGACAGGGCAGTGTGAGTGTTGGGGTGGCTCCTTAGACCTAGAAGTAGGAAGAGCCCAAGGATGAGAGTGCTTTGTTCTGAGCTCCAGGCTCCTGCAGGGTGGGAAGATGGCTGAGCTTAAGCCAACAGGATGAGGTCAGGGAGGATCACATTCAGGGGCACAGGTAGGAGAGCTGGTAAACTTGTGGCACATCTTGCCCTGCTGTTGATTTCGTGGGTAGTTATGACTATAGGTAGTTCTTAATAATACAGATTTTGTTGCTTCAAGCTGTTGCCAAAATGATAGTAGTCTGGAATGAAAGGAAAATAAGCATGGTGAGGGTTTTGTGTTGTTGTTTTTCTTTCTTTTTTCCTACTAGGACATGCCGAAGGCTATGCTTTTCAGCCTAACTGATTCCCCTGGCTTGTTACAGGCTGTGAAAAAAAGAAGATTCGCTGCGAGTGTTGCAAGTTGCCTTTGCTTATAATCTGCAACACTAAGCCCTTGTTTTATATGCATGTTTGTGATACAACTTTAACAATCTGTGCTGCTTAAGGCTGGGATGGGAGTTGTCATTTTTTTAATCGACCTTCATGGGTTCTGAGTTTAGAATGGAGCTCCAGCCTGTGTGTGCTTCAGTCCAATTATGCCACTGAAACGTGATTTCATTGTTCAAAAGGAAATAGCTTCCTTTTTTAAAAGACCCTTAGACATTGAATAATTCCTTTAAAAATAAATTGAAAACGAGTCAAACCAATACAGAATTAACTCACCCTGAAATAAATGAGTTCCACAATTAAAGAGAAAAATTACTGAAGAAATTATGCAAAGGAGCTTGTCAGTCAATAACACAGAAAACATGGAGTGTCTGCTGTGACCTGACTCACTATTACACTGGGGATGGAAGAGGCGTAGGAAATGGCAGGCACCGCTGAACCATCTGTTGACAGTCATAGTTAGACAAAGGGAACTTCTGACTATCAATCATATTCTCTAGAGCACAGCTCCGTACAAGAGAGAACATTCTGCCATACTCTCAGTCTCAGCTGGAATGTGTTACTCTTAGAACAGGATGATTCGATGTTCGATGTACTTCTCGAATTAGCACTCGTAGTCTGGACGAGGGAAGATGAGCCCTGTCTTCTCAGCTACCTGCAAGACGCAGGGAGCTGAGGATTGGAGAAGGATGTGGCCAGAGGACCCGAGATGAGCCCAAGATGTGGAAACTGGCCAAGAGCAAAAGTGGTCTGAGGTGAGGTCAGCTGGCAGCCAGCTCCACTCGTTCTGTCCTGAGAAGGTTAGGTCGACCAAAAGGCAGGAATCAGTGTAGGGAGCAGAGAGAACACTGGCCTCCACCTTCTTTTCGCTCTTCTTATTTCTGATACTCATCTTCTAAGTCTCATGACAATGCTTGACTCACTGCTCTCTATTTGGGTTATGCTTTAATGAAGGGAGAAAGAAAACATACCCTATCTGAGTTTTAGGGGTTGGCCTGATATGATGGTCTCAGTTGTATCCATATTCCTACAAATGACCTAACTTCCTTCTTCTTTATGGCTGGAAAACATTCCTTCATGTTTATCACCTTCATCTTCTGTATCCATTGCTCTGAGGATAAACTACAAGACTGGATTCACAACTCCACTCTTGTGGAGAAAGCAGCAGTAAACAGCCATGTCTGGGAGCCTCTCTATTCTGAGTGATCTTGAAGTTTGTTGGGTCAATACCCAGAATATACCGGAAGCTAGGTGGGTGGGTTCTGGGATAGGAATTGCGAAACTTAAACTCTAGATGCACACTAATCACCTGACCTCAAAGCTTGCATTTGACTGGCTTTGGGAAAGGGATACAGTTTGACTTTGAGGAGTGCTGACAGCCTAGAATGGGCATAGCATCTGCCCTTAGAGAGACCTGATGCACACTGAGTACTAAGGCTGCTGCATACTGCTACCAGTATAGCACAGTAGGGATGGAATGTGAGAAAACCCTAATCACTTAAAGACTAGATGCTATATCTGCCATGAATACAGACCCAGGACCCTGTGGATAGTACTGAATCTCTATAAACCACATTTTCCTTATATATAGTCATTTTTGATGATCTTTAATGTATAAATTGGGCCCAGTAAGAGACTAAAATTATTTACTACAATACTGTTATAATGCCATACTATTATATAAGTTATTGTGTTGTATGAAAAATAGAAGGGAACTAGTTGCAGAATGGGAAGATCAGTGGAAGTATTAGAGAACAAATGAGGATAATGGGGGTGAATATGACCTAAAAATATTATTAACTTGCATGGTATATTATAACCAAACTTATTATTATGTACACTGATACATGTTAAAACAAAAACTTAAGAAAAAATACCTTATTTAAATATTTGGAACTGTTATGGAGAGAGGGTTTGACGGTTGAGAGCACTTGCTGCTCTCTCAGAGGACCTAGGTTCAATTCCCAGCACCCACATTGTGGTTTACAGCCATCTATCACTCTAGTTCCATGCCATTTAATATCCTCCTCTCACCCTCACAGGCTCTCAACACATACATACACACATAGGCAAAACACCCATACAGAAAATAAAATGAATAAACATAATTTAAAAATAAATTGGAGTTCCATGGACCATGGGTAGCTGAAACTACAGAAAATAAACCTCTAGGTAAGGGATCCTCTGAATGTTGAAGTGCACAGATAACAGATTTCTGTAGCGTCACTCAGGATTGCCTCTCTCCAAGACCATTAAAATGTGGGTGGACCTATCAGATAATATTGCAGGAAAGATTCAGAGTATAAATTATCCGTCATTGTAATATATGCTTGCTGTACATTCTGTTTGTTCCTGGGCCTTTTTTTGATAGAGAGTAGACTATATGGGAGAGGGAGGTGCTACAGTCGAAGGGTAGGCATGAGGAGAGCCATTCCATGGAGACAGAACTGTGCTGTAAGCCGGGGGCAGTCAGTGAGCCCCACTCACCTTGCGATTTTGCTACCAGGCAGACTGAACCTAGATATGAACATTAATAACACTTCTAGTAACACATAAAAAGGAAGGGGCTTGTGGAAATGAAGGCTGAAAATGTTGCAAAATAAATTGTTTTCTCCTTTTCATCCCTCTTTAAGTCTTCAGTTTCCAAATGTGTTTGGTCATTTTTTCTCTCTTGGATGCTACCGTTACTTTATATCTGCTAGTCGTTTGTGCCTGTGCTGAATATTTATAGAGAAACTCAACACACCATAGATCTTGGAAGTACCTCGAGGGCAGGACCTGGGTTAATAAAGTCATAAAATTATTCATAACCATTCTGGGTGAGAGCCACATAGTATTACAAAACTATATGAATGTTAATAAAAGACACAGAAAGAGACTTAAATCACAGATCGCTGAAGCAAAATGGTGGCCATAGGAGGTTTTACTGCTCAACTCAACCTGCTGTCTTATTTCAGAAAATATGGTAGTTTTATAAACTACTTGGATAGTAGTTTTCCTGTGAGAAGCAAAAATCTTAGCTGCTTAAAGTCCATGTAACTTTTCAATTGCCTTAAATTTCTATTCGGGGTCAACCAAGAGCTCTGCTCATGTCATTTTTGCTCTGCGATCCAGGCTACTGGGCAATGGCCACAGGAAGCCCTGCCTTTTACCAGGTCAGAGTGAAAGTCCTGTGCCAGTTTTTAAAGTCACCACCTCAAAGTAACATCCTTGACTTAGGCTCCATATCTCTTAAGCAACTCTTTGATATCTTTAACTTAACCTGGCTCAACAGCACAGACGCCGCATGTCTGACAGCTAGGGACAACATAGGCTAACATTGCTGATATGACAAATTCATATTTCAGTGCTAAATTACCTATGTTTACTTGAGGTTTCACAAAAGTAAAGACACCTGAGCTGGTCAGGCTTTAGGCTTTTTTTTGGCGAACATAACCTGATATAAGAATATTCACATTTACTTCCTAAGCATCCATCCCATAGTGGGAGGTAAATGTGGCAGGCTCCATTGGTTAAACAAGACATGGCAGACACTTTGTACAGAATAAACTCTCACAGTACAGGGTCAATATGGTATGCTCTTGCTCAAGCAGCCCAAACTAGCCAAGTGTAACTTCTTTCACGGTACAAGAAGCCTGGAAAGCCACATTTCCTAGCATGAGCTGTGCTGTTATCCCTGCCATAGAGAATGTATCAGCTAAATTCTCTGTGCATTGATGCCTGAACATGGTGGCCATTTTCCTTCACATTTGGTGATTCTGGGTCATAGATATTCACGGAAGGTCAGTGCATGCTTTCTTGACGAAAAAGTGGAGAAACAGAAGTAGAAGCAGTATCTACTGTGTCTACCACTTTAACAACAATCAGAAGACTTCCAGCAGGCATCCATTTTTAAAGCCAGGTAGGCCATTAAACACAAGAAACCCCAGTACCCAGTAACAGGGACAAAAAGATGCTCAAAGTAGAATTGACTTTTTCAATGTTCTGGGACAAAAAGAAATATTTAGACCTAAAATTTAAATGTGAAAGCCTCACAGAATGAGTGCCAAAATGGTAGACAGTCAATAGACACTGTACAACCACAAATGGGATTCCAAGATCAGCCAGTGTGGTCAGCAAAGGCTTTATCAGGGTGGCACCTGGGTAGTGGTACACTTCCATAATGGAATGGTTTGTGGGGGCCACTGTACGGAGGTGTAGCTGACTAAGTATCTTCTACAATAGAAACAGGCTTTCTCCAAGTTCTGGTGATTAAAAGTGAAAGACGAAGTTCTTGAGAGTGGCAGTTTTCTCTGAAGTGTGTGAAGCCAGGCATGGTGGCTCAGACCTTTCCCCAGCACTTATGGGACTGACACAGAAGGATTGCTGCATGTTCCAGCCAGTTTGAATGAGAGAGTAAGACTCTGTCAAAAAGAAAGGAGGAAAGGAAGGGAGGAAGGAAAGAACGAAGAAAGGGAAGAGGGAAGGAAGGAAGAAATGGAAGAGGGAAGGAACAAAGGAAGGGATAAAGGAAGGAACAAAGGAAAAAAGGAAGGAAGGAAGAAGAGAAGGAAGGAAGGGAGGGAAGGAGGAAGAGAGGGAAAGAGGGAGGGAGGGAAGGAAGAAGTGAATTATCTCTCTACTTTCTGATTTTTTTGTCTGCTATCTCGGTGATCTTGGTGTTCATGAGTTTAAAGGAGGGATTCCTGTGCCAATATCTCCCTAACCTTCTCCTTGGGTAAGTTACCTGTTCTCCTGGATTAGATCCCATCCTAACTGCTCTACTTTAACTCAGTTTCATCTGTAAAGAACCTATCTCTAAATATGGGTTTACTCAGAGGTGCTATGGTTTAGAATATCGATGTTACTTGGGGCTGGAGGTTAGAATCAGCTTTTTTAAACTTTTAATTGTTTCTTTGTGCATTTCCCATCTTGTATATGATCCCATTCCCTTTCTTGTCCCTTCATATATGCCCTCTGCCCTTTCATTCCCTCCAAATAAAATAAAATTTAAAAGAAAAAGGAACAAATAAACAAAAAATGTCTTGGCTTGGAAGCTGTAATGTGACACAGTGAGTCATACAGTAAACCCTTGAGTCCTCACATCTTTACTTGTAAGTGTTCACTGCAAGAAGTCATTGGTTTGGTGGAGACCTCTGGCTTCTGCTACATCCGTGATACTGGACCCTCACTGGGACTCATCTAATATGCTCTGTTGTTGTCTTCTGTCATGGAGACCCTGTTGTATTGGATCTGCGGGTCTGGTTCCTTCACATGCTCTAGCTTCACATAGATAGGGTGGGTGTTGAGGTAGGTCAGCTCATCGCCCTGGTACTGGGTCTGGGTGATAGCTCGTATGGTCAGATTGCCAGCCCTCCCTCATCATCACCACCAGAGCAAGCTCTCCAGTACAGTCGAGGCTAGCTCATCCATTGCAGCAGAAAAGAAGGGGTTGTGCCGCTTCTGCTCTCATGCCCTCTGGCTGACTCCCTGGCACCCACAACACTAGGACCAGCTCTACTGTTTGCCCAGGCGAGGTGCAGGGTAGAACATGTTCTTTGCAGGAGGGATAAACATGAGCAAATCAGAAAGACAAGCCCATCTTATGTCAAATAATCACCTACGTGGTATAATATTGATTGAGGTGAAAAACAGAAGCAGGAAAGATTTCAGAGTCTTGCGACCCAAGCTGATTGTCTTGCTTACTAAATGAGGCAACAACAGATCCTACGCTGGAGAGACTGGAGAGCTAGCTCAAACTGGGTGCTCTTCCAGAGGACCTGGGTTTGAGTCCGAGCACCTCCAAGGTGGCTCACAAACACCGGTAACCCCAATTTCAGAAGGTCAGACACTCTCTTCTGACATTGCATTAGGAACACATGTGGTGCATAGACATTCATGTAGGCAAACACAACATTATAAGAGTAACACAAATAAATTGAAACAAACGTTTGAACTACACAGGAGGATACTTTGTGAGAAGAAAATGGAGAAAACATGGGAATCTGCAAAATGTTGGAATGAAAACAATGATAAAGTTCTAAAGTGAAGGTGGTATATGCAGATACTGACAGCAGACGCAGCAGGCATGCCAAAGTGCAAGCATTAGAATTCAGTGATGTAGTGCATGCACTGAAGTCATGAAAAAGAAACACCAAAGAAAACACCAGGAGTCAGAGGAAGGTGAGAATGCAGAACTTTTCATCTTATCTCACACATTCCTTACTATTTAAAGCAAAAAAAAAAAAAAATAGACAAATGAGGAGTGAGCACGTCTTTCTGAGTTTCAGGGATTTTTTTTTTTATTCTCTCTCTGATGATGTTTTGCATGACACGGATTAAATTGAGATAATTATAAGACATCTGAGAGGGAGTGCTTGATTGGAGATAAAAGCCTTGAAGTCACACAGAAATCGTTCAGGTAGAAGTGATGGATACAGTAAAACATTAATAGCAGAGTGCTGATTGTTATTTAGATGCTTGAATAATAATAGTAATTACCCAACACCCACTGGGTGCCAGGACCATCGGGCACATTGTTTCATCAAATCTTCACGAGGACTCTGTAAAATAGATGTATTATTTCTGCTTTACAGATGAGAAGGCTGAATCTTTGAGACATTAAGCAATTTTCCAGGGATCATATAGCATGCAAGGGTTGGGGGAGTGAGCCTTCAAACCCTTCCCTGTCATACTTAAGCTTTATGTGCTTCCATTCCACTTTGCTAGCAGATAATTACCTCACGTGTGGATAATGAATTCCTTTCTTAGGGCAGCATACTAGGAACTGCATAGGAAATAAAACTTAGGTGCTTTCTACAGGTGGGTGGAAAATTACATTCCCTTGTCTTTATGTGACATGGGCCAGATAAGGGGCATTCAGAATATGAGATGCCTGACAGGAGGGAATTATCGCCTATTAAGCTACAGAAGTTCTACTCAAACCAAAGATGAAATTGTTCTTGAGTGGTTAGTGGGAATGGTGTTGGCAGAAGTAGTAAAATTACTGGGCACAACCTCTGAATTCCCTACACTGAATGTGTTAATTCAGCAATTCCTGATTTGGGGAGATATCTTGCATCGTATTATGCCAAAGCTATTTTGAGCAAGAATTAGCACTTTGAAATGGGCATGCAAATTTCTCATTTCAATAAAAATGCCATTGCTCTATAAAGAGACATGGAGGGCTAGGATAAATTTGCTCAGTTTTTGGAATGGACATGGGAGGAAGAAACTAAAGACTTACTCTATTTGTGTCTCTATTGAATAAATAGAATAGAAATCTGACATGATCTCAACAATGGGATGGGTCTTGGCAGCAAAACTGGAAAAGAAAAAGGGACCTTAAACTTTCTGTAATCATGATGTTGAACCTTGCCTGGTTAGTTATGTGGTCAAAATCTTAAATGATAATTATTCTCTTTTTTTTAAAAAAAAAAGCTTTAGTCTATTCTTGATTGCATTGACCAAATTACTTGAAATTTCTTTGTGCAGCACATTTATATTCCCTGAGGATGTATCAGGCGCCATCTAATCACAGAGTTAGCAAAGGACTCTGGAGGAGGACTGCGTGGTCCATATCTAAATATTAAAATAACTATAACTTAATAAAAGAAGGTATTTAGTATATTGAAGACTCAGACCATCAGCTTTGAGTAGAGAATATAATGACCTAAGAAGAGGCTAAAGCCCCTTCATGACTTTTGACCCTCATTTTCTCTTCTCCCATCCTAGGTCTATTCACTTCAGCAGAGTCGTTTGTTTTAGTGTGGTTGCCTCATTTTGAATTTGTAAGCTCCAAATACTGTAGTAAGGAGGCTGCTTGTTTGTTTCCCAGCTTCCCAGACTCCTGAAATAATCACACAGAAACTGTATTAATTAAATCACTGCTTGGCCCTTTAGCTCTAGCTTCTTATAGGCTAACTCTTACATATTAATTTAACCCATTTCTATTAATTTGTGTATCGCCACGATGTTGTGGCTTACTGGGAAAAGTTCTGGCATCTGTCTCTGTGGAGCTACATGGCATCTCCTAGACTCTGCCTCCTTTCTATCAGCATTCAGTTTAATTCCACCGCGCCCCCCACCACGCCTAGCTATGTTCTCCTATAGCTCTACTATAGGCTCAAAGCAGTTCCTTTATTAACTAATGGTATTCACAGCATACAGAGTGGAATCCTACATCAAATTACAACAATGGACCATCTTTGAAGCAGGAGGGGGAAATGCAGCCCGCTAGGTTATGACTGATTTCTGGGAGGAGAAAGATGAAAGAAAGACATTGACAATCCTTGGATTTAGGGGAAAACTAGAGAAATCATTCTTGGACGATAGTAGAAGAGAAGTTTAAATGAAAAGAGTTAGGAAACAGAGCCCTCACTTAGCTTGATTTTAGAAATCGTTAGCTCACCACCTTTTGTCCTATCTCTAAGAGGACCTGTGTAGAATTCTGGGACCATCAGACTAGTGGTACAAGTTTTATTAAAATACAAGTGACAAATCATTACAAAGTACAAGACCATTGTCCCAGAGCACACAAAATGTACCACCGTGTTTAGGGAAGTTCTTTAGAGATGGTTGTGTTGAGTCAAGTCTCATTTTTCATTTTTGTTCTGACATTAATTTGCTGTGTGATTTGGCCAAGAGGATTTTCCTTTTTTGTTTCTTTCTGAGTTTTAACTGGAGACTATTTATCTTGTTTTCTATTAACTGGTGGTATTAGGTGCATATTAAATCCAAAGAGGACACAGAACTGACTACATGTGATGCAGCTTTGTAGGAGAGTCACTCGCCTTGATGAGTATGAGTGACTGGGCACAAAGACATGGTGAAGTGTTGTTACTAGTTCTGTGCCATGGATAGTGCCACGTTTATCATGGTATTTCCTTTTCATGATAGCTGTGAGTTGAAACAGGAAATATTCAATAACTAGACAGATGATGAACATGAAGTAAAGATGTTATGAGCTACCTGTAACATGAAAAAGAAAGAATATAACATGCTCAAGATGAAAGCTGTCCTGGATATATATAGTGTAAGTCAATAAATAAATATTTTTTTAATGACTGTGGATTTTAATCATTTACCATCAAATGCCACATTTACTGGTTTTATACTAAACAGAAGTCTGTAGAGTTGAATATTAACAATAATTTAGTATTAGTTAAATTTGATATGTAACACTTAGAACCATGTCACAAAGTTTAATCTGAAAAGACTGAGAGTTTTCTACAGTAGACAATCTTGTGTATGACTCTAAAGACTTAGAATACTTGGTGCTTCTAAAAACAAGATAAAATCGCTTTTGAAGGTCTTGTGATGTTGTTCATCCTTGATTTGAGTCCTGTTGAATGCAAGCCAGATGGGACATACCGATAGGGGCTAAACAGCTGATGTCAGTAGATATCTTGGCAGCTGTCTGATATCCAGCCACATGAATTATCAAAATAAAGCCTTATCTTCAGGGATTCTGACAAGAATGGAAATGTTGTGGGATAATGCTGCCACAGTCGAATCTGCTGTGAAGACAGATCTAAATGAAAGTTTCCTCAGGCAAAAGAGGGTTTATTTGGTGGGAAATGAAAAAAATAAATAAGAAGGTTCTTCATGTTCCCAATGTGGTACTGAATACAACAACTACAGAAATTTAATTTGGCTTGGCTGAAGAGAGACATAAACTTTCTTCCCCTTGAGTAATTCTGCAGAGCTGGAATTCCCTGTGACCTAAGGAGTAGTGAAAATATTCTCAGGCATTCTCACCTTGAAGAACTAACATTGTTTTGAACATCAAAATTGTTTTGGAGAAAAACAGTTTTAGAACCTGTAACTGCTTTTTTATTATTTTTTTAAACACCCACACAGATATTATTTATATCTTTGGAAAAATACACCTGCAAAAGGCACTTCAGGTACTGAGTAGCTCTTCCCTCCTCTATGAGATGATTTCCAACTAATGCCCTATTCTTCTAGCATGCATTTCTATTTCCCAAGCATTTTTTAAATCAATGAACCCTGAAGAGAAGGTCGTTTCTACAACCCTTTTCAAGACCTGAATATGTAGCAGTTCTTCACCCTTCAATCAGTGATCTTTCAAATTTGGAAGAATCACTGTGTGGGCCATGCTTGGAAGCCTTAGGCCTCATGTTCTTCAGTAGCTCTAATTCCTGCAGGAATTCTGGAACACCTGGAAACTGGATCGTTGAAGCAGGCTGTGCTTACCTTTCCCCAGCCCTGTGTTCAGTGATTCACAGCTAAGCACTAGAATGAGCCTCAGAAGTCCAGTTGAGGAGGGACTATATGAGAAAGGTATGTGTATGGGGGGGGGGGGTCGAGCAAGGTGAAGGGTCAAGATACTACAGGGAAATCCACAGAGACAGTTGACACAAGCTCATGGGAGCTCATGGACTCTAAACCAACAGCTAGGGAGCCTGAATGGCACTGACCTAGGCCCTCTGCGTGTGGGTGACAGTTGAGTACCTTGGTCTGTTTACGGGGCCCCTAGCAGTGGGACCAGGATCTGTCGCTGGTGCATGAATTGGCTTTTTGAATCCTATTCCCTATGGTGGAATGCCTTACTCAGTCTTGATGCAGAGGGAGGAACTTGGTCCTGTCTCTACTTGAATGGTTTATTGACTCACACAAGAGGCTTTATCCTTTCTGAGGTGCAGATGGAGGTAGGGAAAAAGAATCTGGGGGGAAGGAATGGAAGGAGAAGAGAGAGGGAAAACTGTGGTTGGGAAGTAAAATATGTTTTAAAATTTTAATAATAAAAAAGAACACACACACACACACAAAGATAAACATCAAACCTAATTAACAAGAAAACTTGAAATCCAACTATTGGAAATAAAGGATAGTCTGAAAAAGAGTTTTGACAAGGTGGCCCAGACAACAAAGAGGTCACATACACATACATTAAAATGACAAAATCACTCTTTTTGTCTTTCCTACGTTTTCTTTCGCTGGAGATTTGGGAATTAAAGGGTAGCGCCATATGCATTTCAAGCAAGCAATTTACTATTGAGGCCTTTTTAAATTTTGGGGGCAAAGCCTTACTTGGAGTTTCAGTCCTGATTCTGACTTCTGAGTATTTGGGATTTTTAGGAATATGCCATGGCACTGGGCTAAGAAGATACTTTTAATTATCAGATCTAGAAAATGATCAACTGTATGTACTAAGGTAGAAGAATATTTAGAGATAAGTCCTCCAGTTCCCAGTGTGGAAGTGAGCAGAACTGAAAGCAGCATTTTTACAGGTTGTTTCAGTAGTTCCTCTTTTATCCTATGTAAACCTCTGTGTTTGCCAGTTTATTAACACAGGAGAACTCTTAATGATCTGCCAGCTAAATGAACCTTGGTTTCCTTTTGCATTTTGATTACACAATTCTAGGGTTGTCACTAGCCGTGAGAAGCAAAAGCTTTATCTTTTTCTAAATGAATGAAAACTATGCCAGTTTTATTTAGAATGGAGGACATCATTTCTAACGCAGAATTTGTAGTTTTAGGCTCTATTTCTCATTCTAAGTTGGAGCAGATGGTCACGTACACAAAATATTGCCTTATTTATCCTCAAGGGTGATTATAATGATGAGCCTTGAGGTCACATATACAATTTCTCTGAGAAATCAGAATGCACATTAAATATGACAGAAAATTTAAAAGAAAGCTGATATTGAACAATACTTATGATTTATTTTTATACAACTGCTTTTAAACACAATCTGTTATTAAATAATAAACAAAAATATTTCCAAGGGTGTAGCATGAGTTACAACATGAGTTAAGGAGGCAGATAGGTAGTCATGAGTCTTATCGTGCCTGCCCGATTAATGTGGAAACAAAACCAACCAGAACTCTATGGAAAATACAATTAAATTATAAAATAGACAGTGATGATTTTAAGAATTCAAGGAGTTAGTTTGAAGAAAGAGAAGAGGCTGAAGTTATTAGAGGAGAGGAGACACACCTCCCTGATTTAGGGAGAGTAGAAGAGAAACCCAGTTGCCATTCACATTTTGACACACGGGTGACTTCCTGTTTCAAAGAGCAGAAGCAAAAGTGATGATCCTTTCAGATAAATCCTCTCAAGAGGTTTCTACTTAGAACCCAAATTCTGTATTGAAAACATGTACCTGCTCTAGTGAAATTATTTGGCTTCTGTGGTCCTATAGAAAGATCTTACTTATTTCTCAGTTCCAACTTTCAGTGTGTTCGGACTCCCAGATAAAACAGACTGGAATAAATACTGGAAGAAAGAGTCTTCACCTTTAGTTAATTCCTTGGCTAAAATGATGGCATTGGAATCTTGGTGGAATGATCTCGCTCATCCTGAAATAGCAGAGGCCGCCAAAGCAAACCAAGACTGAAAAACCAAAGGGCACATCAACATAGAAAAAACAAAGGGCACATCAACATAATGTACATATTGTGGGGATTGTTGAAGGTCAGAACATGATCTTTTGCTTCTTAGTGACATATCATGCCAATATTTGTCAGCTCTTACTGAAGGCTAGAGCTCACGCAGTGAAAAAAATGCATCGCGTGGCATTTGTTTTCTGTCCTCCTGCTTTGAATAGCCTATTGTTATAAGCACACTGGTGTGATGATTAAATAGTTGGGGTTAAAGCATTTTCATGCATCACTGTCCAAAATACATTTATAATGAATTACAAGAAGTCAGCCCAATGGAATACAATGAATCATTTTTTAAAACTACCACTAAAGAATTAGAGGAACATAAATGTTACATTTACTTTCCTTAAATAAATTTAAAAAAGGGTTGTCACTTGAAATAGATTATTTTTCATGTTTGGGAGGATATGTTTTAAGGTCTCACAAACATTCAAGTTATGAATTCCGTGTTGTACTAGGCACAACTCCTCACTTAAGAAGGATGTGTTCCATGATTATTTGTGGGGATCTTTTCTAGAGTTGTGTGTCCAGGAGAAAGCTTTTAGTTTAAAAACCATATTCAGAATTACAGGAACACTTGGTTTTGTGTTGTGGTTTTTCTATAAAAAATGCAAATGTGGGTAAACCTATGCCAGGGATTCACAGACATAAAGTTTAGTCAAGGAAGAACTTTGTGATTTTTAATGTCTACCCATTTTATGACGAAAACTTGAACAGCAGTTAAGGATTGCCAAGGACAGTCACATTTGCTGAGAAGAGTTGACAGAAGATGGGTGTGCTCTATAATTAATTATATAGATAAGTATTAGAAAGCAGAAGTTTATAACATGAGTACGGACAGCCTTCTTGGCTGATACTATGGTTCAGCAGCCAAAGGATGTGACCTGAGTTCATCCTCCAGCATCCACACGGTGGAAAGAAAGAACTGACCCATAGACTGCCCTTTGACCTGCACAGGTGCACCATGTACCATGAAGTTTGTGAACCTGTACACTTAGAAAGACAGACAGACAGACAGACAGATAGATAGTTGATAGAATAAAAAGACAAGCTTGTCTCTTGTTATCTCTTCCAGGTACATTTGAGGCACTAGTGACTCCATTTGAACCCTGAGGCTTAAATATACCTTGCCTATTGCAACAGGGTTTCCCAGCAAAACAATTTTTTCAAAGCAGCTTTGGGGACAACTGTGGGCCTGAACATGAAAAACCACATAATAAAAGTTTTTCAAGTCGTACTTTCAGCATTGCATTCTTAGCCAAAGGCACATTGCTCTCTTAGCTTGAACACAATAGAAGACATTGGTCTAAAGATCTTTAGATAATAAACTCTCCAGATCAAAATAAAACAGCCAATCCACAAATTATGTCCTACTTCCCCATTGACTTCTCCTGATCTTGGCTGTCTGTCAGAGTCTGGAAAATCCTTATTTTAAAAATCTCCACTTCATCTTCTTGTAATTGAACTCAATCTCTTTCCTCAGAATCTGTATTTTCCTCAGTTGCTATTACTTGACTTGCTTGCAAGTGGGCAAGGACACAGGCTTCATTAGGAGACAACACTTTAGCTCCATATTCCTATTCCCAGAGAGCTAACAGGAAGATGTGCAAATGCTAACATCTCAGCCACATTTTAGTCACATTTTCTTCCCAAGATTCCCACAGTTCTGGTTCTGGTCACATGATATCCCAAGTCCTGATGGCCCTTGTTTAAATGAAGCACAGTTTTCAATAGGCCCTAAAAGGCACTGTAGGAGAGAACAGAGGGAAAGAGGAACTGATAAAGAAAACAACAAAAATCCCTCAAGAAGAAAATAAGTTTCAAAGAGGAGTATGCTTTACTTCCTCATTTCTCCTGGCAAAGAATGAATCCTACATTGGCCTAATTGTAAAACTTCATTAGGATCACGGTCCTATCAATCAGGAAAGGTAGCTGATGACAGTGATCAGGACACTATCTAGAAATAATGTGTGATTAACATACATTCAGCCCAGAAAATAGTGGAGAATTACTCAAGTATGCATTAAGCTCTTAACTGTAATCCGATAAGCAGTTTAAAATAATTTTTATGCAGGACTTGGATTCTACTTCCTCAGCAGAATTCTCCTTTCCTCCTAAATGTGGGTTGCTGGGGAATCATTTCTAAATTCTTATGCATGAGTAATCTTGCCATATTCAGTAATATATTCCTCTTGTGCGAATGTGATCAAGTACAATACAACTGGTGACTTTCCTCATCAGGGAATTGTGATCAATTTTACCACACGGTGACAACCTGGAGTAGAAGTTTCTGCTAATGTGTTTGATGGTTTCATTTATGCAGGGCTAGCCAGCTAAGTAGAAAAGGGTGCGTGCTGAAGAACGCCCCTCCTCCATGAGGCACAGCACCAGCCTCGTGGTGTTACTAAAAGGAAAATTGAAAAAGTTTCCGGGAGATTAAGCAGAAAGCTTACAACTTGCATGAGACTCTCAATTTTCCAGTGGCTCTGACAGGAGGATAAATCTTCAGCCATTTTAACTAAAATGTAAGCAAAGCCAGTGTCTAACTAGGGTAAACAAAATTTATTATGATTTGGACACGGCAGTGGTGTTTACATCTGGGTTTGACAAAATTGCCAATGTGTGAGACCCTTAGTTAAGAAAAATATCGCCATGTACTTCTCATCTGTCAGGCAAAGGAATGTGGCTTTCTTGTGTGTGTGTGTGTGTGTGTGTGTGTGTGTGTGTGTGTGTGTCAATTGTGGACAAACGAAGTGACTTTGAACACAAGACTTGGATATTCTGCGCCTTTGAAATTTGGATCAGTGCTAGGGACAAGTGAAGCATCTGTGCGTAGTGTGGATTGTACCTACCTCCCACCTTCATTTTAAAATAAAGTTCATTCAAAGTACAACTTCCACAGAGTGAATCTGTTCTCAAGGTGTGGTTTATGACTCTGTTGTTGCTCATAATACTTTAATGGAAATGAGGTCCCAATCTATTTCCCTGTCACCTGAAGAAGTTTGAGAAATGATTCAAAGGCAGATTGCGAGCAGAATTTCATATTTTCTAGAGAGCCAGGCTGCCTTGGCCCATTACACAGTGTGAGGACCCTGAAGACTTGGAGGCCCTGTGCAAATGGGATGAAGTGGAGAGTTGCTTAGGAAGTTCAGTCTCTCCTGCCCCTTCTGGCTTGGTGATTCAGTTTTGTCATGTGCTGGAGCCTGGAATTTCTTAATGTTTTCTACTTGTGCTTGTGCAATAAGACCTTCCATCTGTGACAATTTCTTTGATAGGAATGGTATAAAGCCATAGTTCTCAGTCTAAGGCCACTTCACAGGGGCCACCTAAGACCATGGGAAAACATGGATATTTTCATTTTGTAACAGTAGCGAAATTACAGTTACAAAGTAGCAATGAAAGTGGTTTTACATTAGGGGTGGTCACCACAGCATGAGGAACTGTATTAAAGAGTCACAGCTTTAGGAAGGTTGAGAACCATTACTTTAAAGAAACATCACACAGGAAGATCTGGGAAATTACCAAGTCTTCATTGTGCTTGTGCTGGTGAGGGCTGAATTCCTTTTCCAGGTAAATTTTGTTTTACAACTACAAAAATCTTAAATTCCAGTTGAGCGTTTTTAACACAGCAATTTCAAGAGAAAATGGGAGATGTTTTTTTTCCTCCAGACTTCAAACCAGAACCACTGGCTAACCATGTCACACTTCTTTACTTTGATCTTACTTTAAATTGGGCCAGGAAATCAAAGGTTGATGTCAGATGGAATATACCTAAGTCTGGTTGTTGAGTCTTGGGCTCCGAAATACTTCCTACCTCAAATTGGGAATTGTTAATAGTTGTAACCAAAAGTGACTCTACGAAACAGAGTAGAGGGTGTTTTACAAAAGGAGGAAAAGAAACACTGTTATTCAATGTTGTGCACGGTTTTATAAGGCCGTTTTCATGCATGTGTGCAGCATGCTTTGAGTCCATCTAATACACTAAGCTCCCTTCTCTTCCCTTCCACCTTCCCATTAGTTCATTTTGTGCCTCAGGCAACGTCTCTTCTACTATTGTGTTATCTGTTTGCATATGATTTTATAAAACCCCCAAACTGGGACATACAAATGAGAGAAAAGGTGATCTTTGTACTTTCAAGACTGAATTCATTATGGGATCAATTTTCATGTTTTATAACAAGAGAATAAATAGGAAAAATGGAACTTATTATACATGATGGACTTTTCTTCAGCAATAAAAAGGGTGAAGTTTTGCTGTTAGAAAGAAAATAGATGTCACAGCAAAGATTCATTTTTCTAGTGGTGTGATTTGGGCAACAAACTCTCCAAAGCTTTCTCTACTTGTGAGAACTCAGTTGCAGCTTTGGTGTTGAGCTTTCCACACATCTAACTGCTTCCTAATGGACTCTCCAATATCTATACTGTCAAATTCAGCTCCTTTCCCCTTACGAGGCCAATCTCGGATATCCTTTTGGTTAATTTGAAAACACACTGTAAAGTCCAATAACTGTTGCTAGAACCTTATTCATCAGAAATTTTTACAGCAGAGTGTGTTTTCAATGTAACACCAATTAGTTCCATCCTGACTTAGATATTTTCCCACCATGCATCCTTTACATATGTACTTTATGTCTCCTGTTTTGTCATGTCTAGTTATGAAGCTTGACAGGATTTAAATCAAATAACTGTATATGATAAGCAAAATAGGTTAGGTATAAATTAACATATACTTAACATTTCCTTTCTCTCTTTCTTTCTTGTCTTTCTTTCCTTTATTCATTTTTTGCATGATAGTCTCCTACTTTGGATTCTTGTCCTGTCTGGGCTCCCACTTTAAGTGTTCACATCTTCATGGGCTATAGACTCATTGTTCTGATGGCTGCAATTATTTTCCAGTATTTTATGTACTAGTTATTCCAGAATTGTGGTTTCATTTTATTATCTAAATAAAATTTTTCTCATCCAAAGATCTTAAAGAATTAATAGCTTCAGCCTTTTCTCCTTGACTTCTATCTAGATTAGTGTCTGTTCTTCAAACTTGCCATTCTCTGAGCTTATATATTAACATCTTACATTTAAATTTTCTGAAATCTTAGACTCATCTCTTACCATGTTGATTCATTTGCAATTATTTGTATTGCTTATTTATTTAATTATTAACATAGAAAATTTACACATCCATAGGCTTGTCATCCATGTGCAAGATTTAAAATTAACAACTTAAAAACATAGACCAAATTCTTTTAGCCACTGATCCTGAAATGTATACTGGTAATACTTTTCCAGAGAAACATTCATAAATACAGGCACACAAACAAACACAGACACCACTATTTTCTGTATTTATTCACACATACAGCATATTATAAATTTATATTATCTGTAAGTGTATACATCCATCTATAAAATCATTTCTTCACCATCTTGTTCAAAATCTGAGCCTGCTTCACATTCTAATTATAAACATTTTTCTGAAGTTTTTTAGCCAATGCCAGTTTTGCCATCGATATAAGATACTAATTTTCAAAATGCAAACTTAAAATCTTAACCTTATTACCACACTTAAGACATCTCAAATGCTTGAATACACATTTACTATTTAACATATTTAAATGTTCACTTTCAATTTCCTCTAATTAAGATAATTTAGCTTGAAGTTAAATAGCTGCTCTTAACTATCAACTGATAGTTTTTGATTGATAGATGGTTGGTGCCTCTGGAGAGTTCCCTAAAGTACTCTTGTCAGTCACAGTAACCTTTCCTAAGTTTTGAAGAAAAAAATCTTTGGCGGAAATTGAATAATTTTGAAATTTCTATTTATTAGAGTTGAATTAAGTTTCATGTTATGTGAAGTAATTTTTCATTTTAGTATTTTCATATTATTAATTCAATAAAATGTATTGAATTGTGAACACTTTTACATAGTATTACTAGTTCAACCACGGCAAACAGATGACTCGCAAAATAGCAAAGTCTCTTGATTTTACATGTTCTCTGTGCTAAAAGGAGAGGCCAGGCACTACCTGGGGCAGAGTGTGCAGAGAGGAGCTAGAGGGAACCAACCAGGAGGCTTGTTCCTCTCCTGTTACCCTGAAGATGCAGAACACATAAAACCTCTCCTTGGAGAGTCCTACTCTACTTGCAGACAGGCAGAAGAGCATCCCGGTGAGCACAGTCACTGTCTAGTCTGGCCATGCCAACACAAAAGTGCTCTATTCACAATTTTTCATGTGATTACCTAAAATGCGATGAAGTATTAGGAAAATAATCATATGGAAATAAGGTGTTAAGTGTGCCATACTTAGAAAATGTTTCTCTAAATCATTCTTTGATTTCTCCAGCAATATTTGTCAGACAACTACTCCATGTCAGGGACCATGCTTAGTAAAAATTATAAATATACAGTAACCTAAGTCATAATTAATCCACTCAGCAAATATTTGAGTGACAACTGTGTTCAGGTCTTGTTTGGTTCTAGGGATCCTGAGCCTAGATACTTCTCTTTTCCTTTGTGTATATTGCATAAATAATGTGCTTATGAATAATGGACTGTGGATGCTCATTATGTATGTTAGAAGACATAGATTGGAATGATGACATGTTAAATTAAATCCTCTTAGCAGTAAGTAGTAATGTCAAAAGTTGAACTCAGTTCAGTTCAGTACCAAGTATAGTGCGCTTGATATTTAATCACTAACAAATGTTTCTGCCTTGTTCAATAATCTCCCAGTTTCTTAGAGGCCAGCACACGGATCAAATTCATTGTTTTGTGCTCCTTGCCCACTGCTTAACACAGTGTAATCAGCTTCTCTCATTAACTATTAGTACATTAAATTATTCACTCCATAATAATTTTACATAAGGATTTCTTGAGCCTTCTGTTCCAGGTGCTATGGTGGGCTCTACCTACACAGGGAAGAAATTTTGATATCATTGTTGCTGCACAGATAGAGCACAGAGCAAAGGTAAACCAGCCTATTCTGTGGAATGTCTGATGGTCTTAAGTACACTAGTAAATATTTGATCTAAGTAAGGCATGGTGTATAAGATTTTGTCAACTTCTTTGATTGAATTCTTTGGATGCATGTCCTGAATTTTCAAGGCTACTATAAAGACATGACTTTTAGAACTTTGCATAAAGTCTACATCTAAAGACACGGTAAAGGTATGAAGGAAGTTCCCATGTAGAGCGATGCTTAAGGAGTTCACCTAGATCTGCATCCCCAACTTTCTTCTGATGACTGGCTCCAAAACAAGTATGGTATTTTTAGTTTAGGCACATACCCAACTAATGTCACAACCAATTCAGAAGGTGGTTAAGTAGTTCTTTCAGCTATAACACTCTCTACCCTAAGTATGGAAAATTTTCCACACTCAAAAGTAATACACAAACATACAACTTAATACGTTTTGCCTACACATATCTTTTTGCTCATATGTGTGACTGTTGTCCACAAAAGACAGAGGAGGTCATGGGATTCCCTGGAACTGGAGGTATAGACAATTGTGAGTCACGATGTGGATGCTAGAAATAGAACCTGGGTCCTCTGAAAGAAGAGCAAGTACCTGTAACCACTGTGCCATCTTTTTTCAATCCTTAACTTAGTGTACTTTATTTTTCAAGACAGGGTTTCTCTGTAGCTTTGGATCCTGTCCTGGAGCCAGCTCTTCTACACCAGGCTGGCCTCGAACTCAGAGATCTGCCTGCCTCTGCCTCCCAAATGCTGAGGTTAAAGGTATGTGCCATGACCGACAAGCTTAATGCACATTTAATAAATTAATATTGGAGAACTTGACTCCAAACTGCACTCTAGTATCCTATTGGTAGATGTTTTGTTCAAAGCCAGTCTCTTGCCAGATTCCACAAGGGTTGGAAGAGCAAGAGACAACAGAATATAGATGATGTGACGCAACTGCTGGGGACATGTTCCCTGCAGTGGATACATTCTACATTGCCATGGAGCAAACCTTCAGGCTTGTGGCTTAGGATCCATAACAAAGAGATCCTAACCTTTTACAGGCTACAAGACTATTGCAAGAGCCATCTGTTCACTTTATTTGCATTAACTAAAGTAATTTGCTGATGAGAAGAATGTGTGAGGAATATTATTTTCCAAAGAAATGCTGCAATCACTAAAGTAAATGAAAAAAATAAGAGATTGTGAGTCCTTGCATCAGGCATTCTATGTTTACATAAGTGCCAAATGCACACTAATCCGAGAGACAGCATTGAAGCACTGTCCTGAACGTGTTGCTATTTGTTGAGAAACACTGATAAGGTTATAGTCATTTTATATGCAGACTTGTTCCCACACACCCCCACACAGATCCAAGGGACATGCAATGTATCTGTGATATAGGTGTTGTTCTGTCTGCACACTTATGTGGATATTGATCTTACGTGATGTGTGTTTCATGGTTATCCCCCTTAGGCACATGAAGTCAGATTGAAGGTCTTATCTGGTGACACAGCTAGCAAGTGGAAGAAGCCAGGTGGAAAACTGCCCTTTCCCCCAAAGAACATGTGTGCGCGCTGTTGTCTTCACACTGCTTTCATGTTAGCTAACATCGTGACCCTTTTTACTTCAGCTTCTTTCTTTGTTAAAGAGCAAACTAGACAAATTCCTGCATGTCCAATTCAGTCCAAAGTCTCTTCGAAGAGAAGTGTAATTCCCTTTAGCCACAGCTTCTCCTGTGAGGCAAGAAAAAAAAAGTATATTTATATCATCTATCAATTCTCTCTCCCGATTTTTATTAGTTTTTTTTTCTTTTCCTGCATGCCTCGGCCTCCTGGGTCCAGCATCCCTGTCTTCCTGTCAACTTCTCAAGTAAAGTAATGTGTTTCATTACATTTTGGATGCCACACCAGCTTAATCCCATTGATAGAGGGCTATGCAATCAAGCTGACAGTTGGATGATGATTCGAATCGTCCCTGACTCATTACTTTGTGAAGGATTTGGCATGCCAATCAATGGGGAATGATGTGGCGTGCCTTGAAGAATGACAGTAATCCATTTTCCACCAATTGACGTGATGAGTCTTTGACAGACTCACAAGTTATGGGGCCAAAGCCAAACACGATTTGGCACACACCTCCCAGCTCTGCCATTTTGCAGACCCTGAGGGTATTTGTCAAAGCTGTAGCCTTCTTGTCTTCCACAGTCTTCAGCCCGGGGTCTCAGGAGGCAGACAGCATTAATAGGTTTTCGCAGGTTAGTAATGCAGCAGTGTCCATGACCCCACCTGGTGTACTAGTCCAAGGTGAGGAAGTAAAGAAATAAATTAGACTTCCTAATTATATCCATCCACGCAGACTCCCCTAAATTTATACACCCCAGTGAGAGCTGTCTTTCAAAGTCATCATTTGGGGAGTGCATCCATTTATTATAATGAGGCTGTCAACCTTTAAAATGCATTTGCAATAACCTTTAAATTTTTTCTTCAGAACTAATATTTAAGCCATGCTATTTTCCTGTCTTGACATCAGAAATGTAGCCTCAGCTTGATCTTGTTCCATATTAAGCTAATTTTCTCCTTGTCTCTTTTTCTAAACAATTCACTCTAAAGTCATGTGGGATATTCTTAAGAAACGCTGTGGCTTCCAATGGAAACCCAGCTGAAGATCACAAGTGTTTCTTGCATATTGTCTCTGGACTTAGCGTCTGAATCCCTAAAGTGATGGCTTTGGAAACATTGGCATAAGCGATATTGAGGTAAAAATTTCCCCATATTTTTAATGTTAGTGACAAATTTCTGAAATAAGATATTGAGCAACATCAAACTTCCCTAATATTAAAACCTACATTTTGATCTTGCTAGAAGACATGATGGAACGGGAGAAGTGTTCTTCCCCAGAGATAATCACACACCAATTGGCTGTGCAGTGCCTAACGGTCAGTGCTGATAAAATACATACAAGTTACATTATATGAAATTATCAGATTATATTTTGGAATGAATAACTATACATATATATATATACATATATGTATATATATATATATATAATGACAATAACAGTGACTGTAATAATAGACCATGAATTTGAAGGGGAACAGGGAAGGATATATGGGAAGATATATTAGTATTATTATGCTAATCTAATAAATAAGATTATAGTTATACTAATTATAATTATACTAACCTAACAAAAATAAAGTAAAAAAAAAACTACTCTCTTCTCCATTCCATGGCCTGCTTTGCAAAATATTCCTGAAATGTATATCTCTATGTTTTCTTTCCTACATATCTAAAATATTGACACCATGATAGTTATTCTTCCACTATAATCACAGGTTGGAAGTGTTGTCTTTTAAGCATGTTGTTCAAAGAGGAAATTGGTCTCCCTTCACAAGAGAAGGATTCATTATAAAATCAAATACAACCATAACTAACAAAACAAATTGACAAACCATGGTAGGATCCCCAATCCAACATCTGAAAGAAATAGTCATCATTCCATAGTGTGTGTACATCCACTCTAGGATTACAGGTAAAGCTTTCATGATTTCCTTTAAAATACAAACAGTTAAGAGCCACTAATATCTGAAGAAATAAAATAATATTTTAAAGATAAAAGACAGAGACCAGACAGTACACAGAATGAAATACTGAGAAACAGCTTGTTTTTAGAGAGAAAAACTTTTGACAAAAATAGCCATGGAAAAATAACATTTGACACACACACAGCATATGTGAACATGTATGATATATAAAGATGTAACAGTTCTATGTATGTGTATCTATACATATACAGTTACACATACCTGCTAAGAGCATCTCTGCCATTATCTCTACAAGCCACATTCCAGTCCCCCTTGGTCTGTGATATGTTTTTCATCTTTTTGTACTATCTTTTGTCAGATTCGTGTATGTGTAGAAATCTTATAAAAGCCCTTTTCTTAGTTTTGAAAGTTTCTATATTTACCTCCTGTATTTTCCTGATAATTGTGGCCAGAAGTGAACTGCTTTTACTGCTCACAGAAGGAAAGGAATTAATGTATCTCATTTGTCTTCCACTTCCCTGGCTAGTTTCTGCTCTGATCTTTGCTGTTGCTTCTGTTCTAACTGACTTTTAATTTGTTCTTTCTGTGATTTCTTAGGATGAGGTTTGAGATTCATGTGAGACACCCCTCTTCATTCACACAGATGCTCTGGTTTCTGGGCTCTTCCTCAGCGCTCTTTCCCATGGCACCAGGAGTGCCAGTGTGTAGAAGGAGGCTGCTTGTTCGTCCTGGCCACCCAGAACCAAAATAACCACACAGAAACTGTATTAATGAAATCACTGCTTGGACCATTAGTTAAAACTTCTTATTGGCTAACTCTTAATATTAATTTAACTCATCTCCATTAATCTGTATATCACCACAAGGTAGTGGCCTATCAGCAAAGTTTCAACATGTCTATTTCCTGTGACTCAATGGTGTCTTCCTGACTCCACCCTTCCTTCTCCCAGCATTCAGTTCTCTTTTTCCTGCCTACCTAATTTCTGCCCTATCAACAGGCCAAGGCAATTTCTTTATTCATTAATGGTAATCACAGCACACAGAGGGGACTCCCATATCACCAATGAGTTATTATATTCATTCTTCTCACAGTGCTTTCTGACTCCCTGTGACCTTCTTTCAACGTGGGTTTAACATATTTCCAGTAACCCCATTTTATGATTCTTTGTAATTTCTTTCCGTTTAATCCCAGGAAAGAGTTTATGTTCCCTAAATCTTCTATTATTTATTAAGACTTGTTTGAATGTCCTGGATATTTTGTAACTTAGTGAAAGTTCTGTGAATACTTGAAAACTTAAGTATGTTCAAAACAGCACTTTTCAAAAGCCTCTTGGTTAAGAGGTTGGTTGCAATCATAAAGTTTCAGGATCATGCGTGGATTATTATTTTTTTTCATTTTAACTTTTATATCCATTTTATTTAAAATGAATTTCTTTCAAGCAGCATATAGCTGGAATCTTTTTAAATTTTTCATGACACAATAGGCTTTTGATTGCCAACTGAAGCACCTAGAGTATTTGCATAGAATGTGATTCTCAACTTTTAGAATTTAATGTTTTGGTCTTAATCTGTTCTCTGTTTTATTTTGCCTTTAATTTGACCTCTTTTCAATTAGCTAACTTTTAAAATTAAAATCACAATCTATTTAATTTTCTTCGATTGTTTTTAGTTATCTTTGTGCTCTTATTTTGATGGTTGTTTTAGAGATTATTACAAGTATTTTTTAAATGATTTTAGTCTGTCCTCAACTGCTACCGCATTAATTCCCGGAGGCTAAGAATGTGCCAATATTCTCTTTTTTCTTCTTCAGGTTTGGATCATGTTCATGTGTTTTATTTTACACTATAAACATTTCACTTAATGTCCCATGGTTGTGGATTTTACCTAATATATGTTATTATTATTTTCATGTAGGTTTTGAACTATCTTCTAAAGAGATTTTAAAAATGAGAAAGAGGCCTTGCACACCTTCTCCTGTGTGTTCTGATACTGTTCACTCCTGTGTGTGGATCAGTACTTCTCACTGCGAGGTTCCTCATACCTGCTGAATTCCTTAATATCTATTTATTAAACTAAAATCTATAAATAGAACTTAAGTCAGTCAGGGAGATCTAAATTTGGTTAATTGCAATTTCATGAGAAGAAAGGGGAATCTGGAGAAGCAAGTAAGGTCCAACAAACTGGGTTTAGATTCAATGGGTCCCTCAAATACCCATGGATTTAGATGAAATAGTGCTGATGTCAGGGATTAAGAGAGTATTCAAGAAGCTTCTATACTTAAGAGAAAAATAAGACCATTTTAAAAATGATCATGAATCAAAAGCTTGTAGTAGGGGTAAAGGTTTTATCTGCAAGGTGAAGACCAAAGAGTGACCTGATACTTACAATGAAGACTACAAGAGGGGAAATTCACAAGGAATGCCTGCTCTTTTGTATCCTTTTCCTGGGAAGTTATTGATTAATATGTCCATGAGTATTAGTAGACACAAATGAGAAAAGAAAGAAACATTAGAAGTGGAGATGTAATACAAGAGAGAAACAGATGTAATTCCCAGAGTAACTGTGAGAGGAGGCAGGGAAACAATTGCTCACTTCCCATAGTAGGAAGACTCTCTAACCAGGAGGACTGTGGAAAAACCCTGAGATGAAACCTAGAGAATACCTGGTTTGTATAACCGAATGGAGAGATTTCAATTTCCCTGGGAGAGTTCAGGTGCATTAGTGAAAGGTACATAGAGCACTGAGCAACTGGAAATACAGTGTCAAATATTCACTCATGAATAAGCACAAAATTCTACCCCTGAATCTACTCATATTCTAAGTGAATTTCCCTGTGAATATTATCTATTCAGCAAGCAATGCCAAATTGTGGTTTAATGAAAAAAATGTGGCAAAAATGAAAGAGTGAGGGATGCAGACCCTTATATCTGAACATGCAAAGAATCAGTGGGAAAATCCAGATTCTTAGAAATTCAACCAGGAACAATAATTCCTGGATGAGATTAGAAGAGAGATGTTTTTCAACTATATGGAAAGATTGATATAGAATGATGTAGGCATTTCTGTGAACAGAAACTTTGGGTTCAGGGGACAAACACTTTCTTTTAAGAAAAACCCTGGTTGATCAAATTTTGTACAAAAATAAAATCTACAAATAAAATCTGAATTCTTGTGGAAGGACATGAAACTCTAAAGGGATAATTCCATTTTAAAGGTTGACCATTCAATTCTAAAATTGCTATTCTCGTAGCTGATACAATATGGAAACCTTTAACTTTGTACAGGTCAAATGTGTTTGCAAGTGTCTTGTTTGCTGGTGTTCTACAACCCCTTGACAGCCTGCTTGCATTATCTCACTTTGTACACCATTATGTTACTGGTTTTTCTTTTCACTGAATTATTCTGTTGCTGTCCAAGCAATGTACTTCAGAAGATAAATAGGTGACTTTAGGACATAGAGTCAAGTACTGCAGAGGCAGAACTCTCAGAAGGCCTTTCTGATCCTAAAGTAGAAACCTAAACTTGGAAGCCAGTTATCTTTAAATTATTAGCTATAATCATTATGTGAATTGAAGATTTCATAAAGGCATTGTCCTTCAGTTGTATTATGCACTTTGTCTGTGTTCACCCTAATACCTTCTCCTGCTCCTTTTACTAATACCTTTCTTATTCTGAAATCGTCCCCTTTCTAGATTCACGTACTATATTTGCACACATATTTAAAACTTTTCATTTTTTTCATTTATAAAGATTGTGCTAATAACTGAAAACCAGTTGTTCATCTCTTTGCCACACTAATAATCTTTCTTTGTAGAAACCCCATTAACATCTCTACTTTTTCTGATCACTGTGTTAGTTTATTCCACATTATATTTTTCCTTAAGTCTCCTTGATTGTCTTGATTTTATTTACAACTTTTAAAAAGTAGATTAAAAGGAAATACTTGCTAAGTGGTTCAGCAACACGATCCTCATACATTTCCTTTTTTCCCCTTTACCTCCTTTCCTTCCTTTTCTAGAAAGAAAACAATGACATTTTATGAGGGACAGAGAAAAAGTACCTAACGTTGTACAAATGTGGAAAGGAAGATGGTAAAATAAAAAGAGGAAATAGCACAAAGAACAAAGAGATGAGGAAGAGAGAGGGAGAGGAAACGAGATGGGGAGAGAGAGAAAACTAGACGAATCAAAAGAAATCTAAACTGAAGAGGGAGCTGATATACTTCAAACACTTAGCTGAGCAGGGTACTGATGCTATATTGTTTTCATTGCTTATTATTATATTCTGAATCATGAAAATAATTGTGTGTGTCCATACCTCTGATTTGGAGTCAATTATAAAACATTATCTTTACAAAACATTACAAAAGTCACTTGCTGATTGCTTGACTTGAAAATGTTCTGTTCTGCAAAGCAAATATACTAGTGCCACCTTTGTGTCATTTAAGCACGATAAAATTCTTATGAATAACAATTGTGAATGACAGAAAAATCTGCTAAAATCTTTGCATAACCAGGTAACCAGGCTAAGATCTGTCACTTGTCAAATTTTAGAGATTTATTACTCTTCTTTTTTTTCTCCTCTGTATCCTTCCCCTTCCTACTCAAGGTCTGCATTAAAAAGTCTCATCTGGTGCTAGAATCTTCAAGGACAGGAGCTACAAACTTCAATCCCTTTATTAAAAAAAACCTTGGTGTTGTATTTAACTGAATTTCATTTCCTAGGGATGGAACTCTCAGACCCTTTTATTACTTTGCTGATCTCTTGTATTATATTCTGTCTCCAAAAAGGGCCCTGTGGCCCACACTCTACTGCTTTCAACCACGTAGATGCAGCATCAGAAACAACTCTAGATGTCTGATTTTATATAAAAGATAATAAATGGACACGAATAGATGGCAAGGTTATAAACCAATCAGGATTTTAAGATATCCTCGCCTGAGTTTATTACCAAGGTTTCATGTAATCAGCATGCGTATGGAGTTATGAAGCTTCTAGTCTATTGAGAATTCAAATGTTATGTTGTTAGGCCCGAGGCCTCATGAGATCACAAAATAACTTGATAGAAATGCTATCTGCGGCATACATAAATATATCACCTATTGTCCGTCTCCCATGCACAATCTGCCCCCATTGCCAGCTTTGCTTTCATAAACCCATTTTCATCTCAATTCTGTTTAATAAAAATACTTTTTGTATTTCCTTTATTTCTAGAAATAAACGTTTCTGTATTTCTTCAGTCTCACATACCCATCACCTATTTAATTCATAGCTTTCATTAATGTTCTTCGGAAAGGTTAAAACATTGATCACTTATACTCCCAGGCTAAAATTTACGATAGTATCTGCACAACTTCCACCCAAAGCAGAAGCACAAAGCTTCTTTGTACTGTACATTTGTTCAGAGTGATGTCTCTTCATCTGCCATCATGCCCTGTTTACCGCTTGCACATATGGAGGTATGTTACACACACAGGAATCCCTATATGTCGTATATAAGCGGGTTTTATAGCCACTGGGGGGACAAGGCCAGGTTTCTTTTTCTTTTTCTCTTATTTTCTTTTCTCTTTTCTTTTCTTTTTTAAATAATCAGAAGACTAGCCTTGGGTCCTGAGAGAGAGAAACAAGTCAGGATACAGGGAGGCCAGTGAGGTACTTGATTTCCAGTGAGCACCTGGACCCCACTTCCTGGACCTTTTACTCAGTTGTTGTGAGACACACTCATTTGTCAAGCTTTTGTGACTCGGTGGATGTAATTCATGCTAAATTGTGTTGCCAGTTTAGCTTTTTGATGGGCTTAATTTCATCTAGATTTTAAACCTTAGAGCCCGGGCTATATTGATTACCTTGCAGCTGACAGCTTCCATTTTGATGTCAGGTGCATATCAAAAGGGCCAGAATACCCAGAAGTTCACTGTAAAACACTCTTTCCTATCAATGGTTTCATAAATAATACCAGAACAATGACAGAATCAATGGACATATTAATGTGTAAAGGAAAATTTCACGAGACCCCATCCCCAGATCAAAAACTGTAAGTAACTAATCCTGCTGGAAGGAGAATTAGCCTCTCCCCAGGATGATCACCTTTATTGGTTGTCCAATGCAGGGTAATCAGCCCTGAAACCATACACACACAAACAACAAAACCTGACTTGGCAGGTTATAAATGGATATGTTTGTACATACTCACATATCCATATGTGTAACAGAAACACAACAAAGGAAAAGAGGCTGTAAAGCTGAGAGTTGTGGGAAACATTAAAAGGGGTTTTAAAGAAGATGTGGAGGCATCAGGTTGAAGGAAGTTATGGAAATTATATAGTTTTATTTTGTTTAAAATCGTATTAAAAATGAGAGCAGAGCATTGTAATAGACAGTAGCCTGGGATTGCGATAAAGGATAATCTATTTAGGGAGGTTGTGGTCTGAAAATAGTATCAGAGATAGCCAGGGCTGAGATGCAAGCGGTGATTGAGAAGAAGAAGTGAGCATATGTACACATCACTTGCAGCATATTTGAATATTCAAATGTTCTACTTTCACACCTGGCTTGGTTAAGTAGATACTGTGAAAATGCTGCAAATAACAGTAACTGTCTTTAGTAGATGACCTAAGCCCGCCGAACTACTCCAGGCAACATCTCCTTCCTCTAAGACAGGCGTTAATAGCTGACAATCTGATGGTCAATATGACCTTAGAGTTGAAGCTGCTCCACTGCCACATCCATAGTTAAGCGTTCATTACTTTGAATTACACCAGGATTCCACTTGAACGGTGTGGTACTTCAGATGGAGTTAATGCATTTTGGAGTCATTCATACTCTGCTTTTAAGCTGGGTAAAAAGGTGCCAGGAACTGTGGGAATAATTAAGGAACCCTAATGGAGCAATTCCTAGGTCATTAGAAAATCTTCTGAGGATGGGCAACTGTGTGTTCATAATGAGAATGTGCTGCCTTTCTACTGCTCTCACTTTAGTTGGGGATTGCGTATTTTCTCTTGCTCACTGAACTCGCGGTTTCTTTAATTTCTGAGTATTTCTCCGTGAATATATTTCAATCTATGTTCCTGTTTAAATCTCTGTCTCATTGGAATATTGGGGTACCACCTTGCTCTCTCTGGAGGCAGTGATATACAGTATCTAGATAGAAGATAAAGGTAACATCTTGAGATAAAAGATCTGAAGACTCTAAGCTTGGGGAAAAAAAAAAGAGATTTCAGTTTCATTAGATTGTAGCTGATGTTCCTGTCAAGAAACTGCTAGCCCTAAAACTCAGGTGAGGGAGGTGGCATACAGGAGACTTTTAGTGGGCTAAGAACAATCACTTGGTTTCTGTCACCCCAGATACAGAGCTAGACTGTTGTCCCTTTAGTATCTTGGCCATCAACTTCAGTGACACAGGATAATCCATGGCAACCATGACAGCTTATTTGAGAATTGTGATCATTGTCCATTAGTCATAGAACTTAATTTGTTACTGTATATGACATATTTTGCTTGATTTACATAACTTTAATGTATTATTTAATCATGAATAAATTCATTTGGTTAATATACAGCCCCAAACTTTTCAGAATATTTCTAACAAAGTAAGAATTGATTAACTCTAATCAATGGATTATAACACCATGGAACAATAAGCCATTGCTGGTTTTGAGGCAGGTAAGCTAAAGATGCAAACCAATATGTAATTTCTGAAGATAGATTTATGGTGATGGCTAAGCAGAGACTTCACCGGAGACACAAGAGTACACATCTGTCAAGTGTCTAATGTGCATTCTCTGCTTTAGCCACAGCTGTCTCAGGTGGAGAACATAGTTTAGTGGCAACAACAAATGCTAGGCATGTATGAGGCTCTGGATTCTTTCCTCAGCACCACCTTAAATCAGGGTACTAGCTTTGGAAGGTAGTATTTATGAGGTGTTCAGTCATACGTCAGCCCACAGTTTTGCATGCTCTAGCATCCATAACCACTAAGTACTGGGTTTTAAGATTACTCTCCAGTTTTTTGTTTGTTTGTTTGTTTTCAATGTTGAGCACTAAGACTATATAGAATAGTAGAACATAGAGGCTTTCCTTTGAGAACTTTGAATCTGGTGTGATACAAGACCACATAAGGCCTACTGCAGTGAAGTCAACTTGCTCCTTTATCCTGATAGCCTTGCGACCCATCCCAAAGATAAAACTCATGGAATACTTGTGATACCTTTCTGACAGTCTGAAACGATATTTAAGTGAATAGTTTATTTTATTATCAGCAGTTGCTGGTCACAGAGGGCTCTGCAACCCTATAGGGTTTTCTCCCTGAAATAGAGTAATAACAAAGGCAAGGCCACCCATCCCTTGCTCTCTTGGTTCTGATAAGAACAGTGTTTCTCTCTGATACCAGTTCAGGTAAGTAGTGTCTACAGGGATAAAGGTCGGAGGATTACATATTTATCTAAGTGTGTGTATGTGTGTTGATGTGCACTGTGTAGGGATATTGGTGTTTCAGAGCTGGAAGTTTACTTCAGAGACTGTCAAGTCACATACCACCATTTTAGAGAAAAAGACACTAGGATTTCCGATGACTGGATTATTTGTCCAAAGTCACACGTTTTAGTCTCCAAATAATGAAGATTATTGCCACTCCTGGTACAACAGAACTGAGTACCACCACTAAGGCCTAGAGTTCTGCCCAAAGCTCCTTTTCCTGTTCCATTGTCCTTGTAACCTGCCACTCTGCTGCAAACCCCCAGGAAGAAGCAAGGGAGTCATGAAATCCGCTCCGCTCTCCAGATTCAATTGGCAGGTTAATCGAAAACAATTTTTTATAGCACAATAAAGGGCTTGAGAACAGGGGAACATTAATATTTGTTTCCCAAAGAGTGGACCCTGAGCGAATAAAGCTGCTAGCAGGTGAACTATGGTGCCCAGGTGTGGGGGATGCACTTCGCTTTGCTGCATCTTATCACCATTAACCAGGCAGTGATGAGTACAGGCTGCCAGACACATCTTTGCCAGGGTACCCCAAGAGGCGTGTTACCCCACCCTGGGCAAGGGGAGCAGCTTGCCCAAATAGCCTATGTGACTACAATATTGTTTTCATGGCATATCCTTAATAAAACAAAAGGAGGCCCTCTGACAAAAATATCATCTGGTTTTTATAATGTAAAATGCAGCAATTTTATCAGCATTTGCCCTGATTGGCTGTCATTAGCCCCTTGCCTTCTAATAAAATTTATGATACTGTTCAGGAGTCCAATTTGACAGAAAGTGAGGTGATTGCGCCCTGCTTAGATATCTCTCTGGCATCTATTCCAACAATAATGCGGTAATTTTATGCATGAAATAGCACAATTGGCATAAATAGTTCTAACACCGAGTGCTGTCTAAGGAAGCTGGCTGCTGGAAAATTAGAAAGCGCTTCACACTTTTGAAACAGGTAATTAGGATTTTTCTTCGTGCTCATACAAGGCAGACTGGAGTTTCATTTTATGTTTCATGTTTCATTAAAATATAGGTGTTAAAAATAAATGTTGAATTTAAAACTGCATATATTATGGAATTAAAGGTATAGTGCACAGTAGGGTGCATGATGGGCCCTTGAGGTTTTATATTTAGTGGCTGGCAGTATTCTTTCAAATTTGAGCAGGTAATGCACCCCTGTTTCAAACACGGTACTTTAAAAAGGATTGATTGATGGCTAAGTGGCATTCAATCTTCTGGCCCGAGAGCCAGAACACCACTTTCATATGAATTAACTGGAAATATCTGTTTGTTTTAATTAGTAAGGGAGGAAAGGTTGAGGGTCATGTGGGATTCACTGAGAAGTTTTGAACTTTTCGTTGGGATCGAAATTTCCATTTTTAACTTGGCCGCCTGCTCAGACCTAAGTCAACCCCGGAAAGAACCTTTCTGATGCTTCTGAAGCTCACTGTGGACTGGGGAAAGTGGCAAATGGCACTGTGGTATTAACCTCTGCTCACGACCCAGCTGATAGCAGGTTTTTAAGTTTTCCCAGCTGTGTCATTAAATTGGCTGCTCTGACCCTCTGACCTGACACCATCACAGGCTCAGCTGCTGACTCTGATGGTGACCACTGCTGTCATGGAAGCTCCTGTGAGCTGGGGACACCAGGGAGGCATAAAGGGGTGGTGGGGAAAGGGGTGTGGGAGTGCCGAAATCGGACTCCAGCTGATCATCTTGTGTCTCAGTTTTCTCACCTGTGAGAACTGCACCTTTACTTCACTCCTCTGATGTATATTGTGAAATGCAGAGGAAGTGGGGATGGCACAATGAAGAAACATAATTTTAAATAAACAACACATTATTTCATTCTCGTGAATCGTGAAAGATGGTGCTTAGAGCAAACTAGAGTTTGGCCAAAGGTTTCTTTGAGTTCTCAGGAGCAAATGGGTTCCACAAAAGATAGGCTCCTTTAGGATCTTGTGAGACTAAATTCTGGTTTTTTTTTTTTTTTTGGTCACACAGATTTTGCTTTTGAAGCTATTCTGCCAACCATAAAGAAAACTAAGCATTAAGCCTTAGCCTCAGGACCAAGACATCTCATCTTCAAGGCTGAGTTTCTCTTTGGACACTTCAGCTGGTCTGTGTTTGGGAAAGCAGTCCAGCCAGCTTGTTTATCAAAGGGTGAAGTAAATGCCTTAAACTCACCCCTAACTTTTGGAGAAATGAAAACTAGAGTGTGATGAAAGAAAAATAGACTTCAAGATGGATCAGTGGCATTGGGAGATGTTCACAGACCCCTAAACTTAACTGTTTTGACAATAATTCAAAATTTATTTCTGGGAAAGAAAGAAAGAAAGGAGGAAAAGATGAAAGGCGGTAATAAAGGAAGAAGAATGGGAAAAAGTTCAAGGTGGAAAAGATCAAGATTGATTGTGTGTGTGTGTCTGTACATATATGTGTGTGTGTGAATGTGTGTGTGTGTGTGTGTGTGTGTATGTATGTATGTATGTTTGAAGAGGGCATACAGGACATTCAGATAAGACATGAACCTTGAAGTACATCAGTCATTGGCATAGGAGCAATTGGTAATTAGGGTATAGCTCAGCTGCACACAGTGTAATAATGAAACAGAAAGAAGCACTGCCACATACAGACATGTCTTGGGTGGGGCACGCACAGACTTGTTTAATCAGCCTGTATAGCATGTACAGTGGAAAAACACTTCACAAAAAATAACCCCCTCATTTGTGAGCCTGAGAAGCACGTACAGTGACTCAAATTAGTGAACAACATATCCAGGTCTGGGAATGGGGCAAAAAACACCAAACAAACATAAATAGAACCACTTCCCTCCCATGAGATCTGATTCTTGGGAATACTCACACTGATGTCCTTAGGTGATGTGCTGCGATGATGCTACTTAAGGTAAAAAGATAAAGAGCCAAGTCAAGAAAAGTTATTGAAACTGACAAAAAGGCTACATATTAGATAATCTAATCCCAGGATACCCAGAGAAAGATGCAATTACAGAGACTGAAAAATTACTGGGTATCAGGGTTGGTAGGAAGTGAGGAAAGACACACAAGTAGACTAAACTCAAGTGTAAGGTAGAAAAGCAATTTATTTTAGGTACTATCATGGTGGACTTACAGTGTTATACGTCTGTCAGAACCCATAGAATGTCCAATGTAAAGAGGAAACCTATGTAAACTGTGTGATAAGTTTCATAGCAACTTGTTAAAATGGAAGTACATTGATGTATGCTCTTAATAACTAGAGAGGCGGGACATAGTGGGGATTGACAGCACTTTCTGCTTTTTGTTTAATTTTCATTAAAGTCTAAAGAGCTAAAACATAAGTCTATTATTTTACAGCAAAAATGTTTTTCTTAGAATTTTGTGTGTATGGATGTAAGCCATGTAATGAGTTTGAAAGACAATACAAACATGGAGTCTTACATTGGAAAATGCAAGACGTTACCCTAGAAAGAGCGACTGTTGTCACTGCAACTTGGCACAGTGATGAAGAAGAAAGTTAAACTAACTCCAATCCCACTGAAAATTCATTAGAACCATCATATTTTCTAGTGCTTAAAAACACAAAGATGGGAGCTGGGCAGCAGTGGTGCACACCTGTTATCCCAGCAATCAGGGGGCAGGGGCAGGCAGATCTCTGTGAGTTCAATATCAGTCTGATCTACAAAGCAAGCTCCAGGACAGCCAAAGTTACACAGAGAAACCCTGTCTCAAAAACCCAAACAACAACAACAACAACAAAACAAACAAACAAAACCCCACAAAAACTCCAGAAAACAAAGATGTGTCCAGCTAATGCAAAAATCTATTAATAATTATAAAAAATGTATAGTCTCTCAGAGAGGCAACAATAAAAATGATTTCAGGGGTCCCTGCTCTTTGTCATGACACGAAGTCTCCTCACATTGATAACTAAACAACTTTCCAAACTGTTTCATAAAATCTTTGCAGTTAACACCTTTCTGTTCTCTGTACCCTCCCACAAATGGTGAGAAGCAACTTGTTCATATAAGAGTAAGAGAAGATGCTAGGAAAGATCCAGACAGCTTTCTCCATATCCTTTCCCCTTGCATCCACCTTCTCTGAACCAGTTTCTTTGGGTGTAATATACATCCTGTCATTTATATCCTGTCATGTCTCCTTTTTTCTAAGTTGATTCAAAATTTGGAGAAAAAAAGGACTTCCATACAGCTTCATTCCCAAATAGCATCATATATCCCTAGTTGACAATAAATCATTTTAATTTATTTATAGTATAAACCTCAAACTTGTCAGACTGAGCACCAAGGGCTTTCTTAAATTTCCAAAATCACTCTAAAAGAATAAAAACAGAGCTAAGTTGGCTGGTGTAGAGACGCAAAGATAATTACAGGAGCAGGGGAAGCTAGCAACAAGCCAAGAACAGCAACATTAATGGATGTTTCGAGGGAACACACATGATAATGGCAGGAGCAGGGGAAGCTAGCAACAAGTCAACAGCAGGTTAACAGATGTTCTGAAGGAACACAGATGATAAATCTCTGAAAACTTTGATAGAGTAAGTTATTCATAGAATAGGTTAATTATATGTGCATTTATTAGAACATATTTTAAACAGATAAAACAAAAATCTTTTGTACATTTAAAACATCATTATGTCTGTTTTATTTTTCAATTTCAAAATAGTTTATGGACCAGTGCAATGGATCAGCATGTTAAAATACACTTGCTATACAGGGCTGACATCCTGAGCTAAATACCTGAAAATGGAATTTAGAATCTTTGGTAAACACACACACATACACACACACACACACACACACACTCACATACACACTTACATACACACACTTATTTACATCCACATACAGTCATCACAAACTAACACACACAATAATAATTTTGATTATGATGATGATAATAATAATTTAAAAAGGACAAGAAAGATTAGTTTTATGGACATGTGTTAGCTCCTTTTCACAGTTTAATAACTAAGAATTAAACAGTTCTCACAATGAAGACCCATATTCTCACAATTATAATAAACTGTTACAAAATATAATTTTTAAAGAAGGAGCCAACATAGATGATTGTTTTGTTATTTCAAATCTAGCAAGTTACTGTATACTCAGTAAGCTGTGAGTTACAAGACACAGTACTTACAGAAGTAGCCTGTTCACAACATCCAGAAGCAGTAGTCATATTGGCTGACTCAGAGAATTAGCAATATATCTTGTGTTCTAAAGAAATAAGAAGTAGTCAGCAGATGAAGGTGGTCACAGATATGAATCAGAAGCCATTGCTATAAGATTTCACGGAGCAAAAGACATACAGTGTTAATCATCAATGGTTTATTTGGTATATTCTTCACTTTTTCTCACACACAGTTATGTATATTATAAATTAAAGATAATAATTGCCTCATTGCTGTGCTGCAAATATGAAGCATTATAGGAAAACTTATGTAAAACACTTACAGCAAACCATCCTGCTTATACCTTCCCCTCACTCATCAATCCCTATCTCTGTATTAAGTATTGCAGAAGAGATGAGGTGAATATCTTATGGTTTGATGGTTGACTGTACAATTTAGTCATTGGGTAGTTCAAGTTAAGAAGCATTCAACCACATGGCAGATGCATAGACATGATCCTATAAACAAATGTTTCTGAGCCTCACGCTTCTAAAGAAGATGTTTCAGGATCAATGCCATGAGTTATAGAACAGAATTAAGCTAAAATTTAACTTGGTCAGGAGAATCATTCACAACTAGGAAGAAACTGCTCTTTCACCACTCATTGGGAAACCCATATATATTATCAAGTAATATTTTTCTAAACAATGGAACACACTGGTGAATGAGATATAAAATTTATATTTATTAAGAAGGGGTATAGACCAGAAAAGAGATAAGAAACAGGGTAATTATACAATGTCTTTTGTGATAGTGATGACAAGTAAGGAGGAAAGTCAAGAAAGACTCTGTATTTGTTGATTTTGTGTCGATTTGACTCAAGCTAGAGTCTTCAGAAGAAGGAACCTCAGTTGAGGAAATTCCTTAAGAGATCCAGATATAAGGCATTTTCTCATTTAGTGATCAATGGTGGTGGACCTAACCCGTGATAGGTGGTCCCAACCCTCTGTTGCTGGTACTAGGCTCTATAAAAAGGTGGTCTGAGCAGGCCATGGGTAGCAAGCCAGTAAGCAACCCCCCTCCATGACTTCTTCATTAGCTCCTGGATCCTGCCATATTTAAATTCCTATCATGACTTTTGTCATTGATGAACAGTAATGCTGAAGTATAAGCCTAATACACTCTTTCCTTCCCAACTTGCTTTTTGGATATGATATTTCATCACCAACAATAGAAATACAGACACTGAAGTTTGAAGCTCACAAAACCATAGGAGCGTTGAGTAAAACTAGGAAGAACCCAGTTGAAGTTGATGTGTGGAGTGGTAAAATGGCCTAAGGATTTAGCGATTTAGTGTGTGGTTTACTAAGTTATTTCTAAAGGGTTGTTTAATGATTCCCTTCATCTTTTTTTTTTCAACAGTTCTCTTAAACTCTTTCTGTATACCTGGGTCCATCAGTCGCTCACAATCAATCTTCTGGTTCATCTTGCCTGGTGTGCCTCTCCTAAGTTTCAGTTGAATATTTACCACAACAAGTTGATGATCTGAACCTAACTGAGCACTAAGAAGTGATCAGCTGTTTTGGATGCTATATAAGAGTTTCCTGCTGACCAGAATGTAGTCATTTTGGCTGTTCGGACCTTTGTCAGAGGATTCCCACATCTTGATGGTTTGGCTTGCTTGAATTTTGGGTTGGATATGTACAAATCATTTTATAGCAGAGGTTAAGCAGTCATTCTTCTTTGACTATACAAATTTTTTTTTGGCTGAAGGTCCAAATGAACTGTAGGTCATGGTAAATAAAGTGATGGAAGTAAGTGAAAACCTTGGTATGAAAGTAAACATCAAGAAGACTGAGATACAACACACGACAAGGGCTCACAAGGATTTTATCATTGTAATAAATAATCAGAACCTCAAGAAAACAGTCGACTTTGTCTATCTTGGAGGAAACCTCAGTTCAAAGGAAGGAACTGCTTCAGACATGAAGAGGCAGATAGGGATAGCAAGGCCTGCATTCCAGGCACTAAGAAAGGTTTGGTCAGCAAGAGACATAACGACAACAACAAAATTGCAAGTATACAAGACATTTGTCTTGAGCTGACTTCTTTACAACTACGAAACCTGGACAATGAAACACTCTTCAGAATAACAGCTGATTGTGTTTGAGATGGCATGTCTCAGGAACAGTCCAGGCATCACATGAAGCAATAGGCTGCACAGCGATGACATTAAGAAACATCTCCATCTACAGAAGGAAGTAAACTACAGGATACAGCAACCACGTTTCCGATACATCGACCATGTCCTGAGAATGAATGGCAGCAGATACCCAAAGATAGCACTGCTTCTGCTTGGAGAAGTGCATGGCATAGGGTAAGGAGGAAGGCCCCAAAACGCTGGATAGACTGTGGACATGGACCCTTGGGTATGACAGTAACACAAACATCTAGGACTGCCCAGGTTAAGAAAAACTGGAGAAGCACCTTAACCAGGTTACCCATGCATGCTTAAGCATTCCTAGGGCATAAATGCTTATGATAAATGATGACCATTAATTATTGCTGCAGCCAGTGCAGCCTGTATAGCCAAGACTGGTGGGGGGTGCCAGGATTGAGACATGGAGGCTTCTTTTAGGGTGGAAGAACAGCAACCTTTATTTTGCCCAGCAACCTTTTATACCTTTACTCCTTCTGTGGAGTCCCACCGGCCAGAAAGAACACAAACATCCTTGCCAATTACAGACCCCCAAGGACCGGGGGAGTGAGGGCAGCTGGATCACAACAAATTATTATTCCTAAAGATGAAGTGGGCTTAAGTGTGACTTTAGTGGTCAGATGCTTGCATAATGGCATCAAGGGACTCTTCAAGGCAGAAAATGAATATAGGGAACAGAAAGGAAAGAGAGGGAGCAAATGGGCAAGGGGAAAGCAGGAGCAAGACTGAAGGAGATGGGAAAAGAAGGAGTAGGCAAAGAGGAGAGGGGACAGCCATGGTACCTGGGAAAATAGGAAGTGGAATAAGAGAACAAAGAGAAAGTTTCCGAAGAGTCAAGTAAATAGAGATTCAGAGACTAGGGAGAAGATTACAAACTCAGTGCTGGAATGTGATAGAGAAAGTTCAGCAGTGAGAACCAAATAACAGTTTGAGGAAAATACAACTTCAGGTCTGGACCACAAGAAGAATCCAATGAGCCTGAAGAGGTGGATTAAAAGCTAGAGTGAGATAGTTCAAAAACATTACTGAGACCTGATACACTCTCTTCTGCTTGATTCATTCTACTTATAAGATACTCCTTTAAGTTTTCCAGTTGGGAAACTGAGTTTCTCAAATCCATCTTCATTTCATCCTGAGTCTTATTTGTTGTTTTTCTTTATTCAATTCTACTCTCAAGACTTTGATTGTCTCATAATATCCATATTCCTTTATGTTTGTGTTTTCTTGGGCTTTCTTTAGGTAATTAAGTTTCTTTAAGTTATTTCTTTTTAATGACATTGAACAATTTCTTTGTATCATTTCTAAACTCCTTGAATGATTTGATTAAAATAAATACTGGAATTTACTATGGAAATTCTCATTTTCATATATTTCTGTATCACTGGTCAGTTTGGAAGAGGCAATTCAGGATTGACTTTTCATTTTTGTGGTATCCCTGTGATGAGTTCTGGGAATGTGAACTTTCTTTGTAAGTTCTGAGTTTATTATAGACGAAGAAGATTGGGAATGAAGAGAAGGCATAGAGGTAGATTGGATCTAGGAGGTTGGAAATGACATGGGGGAACAAAGTCTGGTGGGAAGAGGAAACTAGGCTGGTATACAAGAAGTGCTTCATGTTCCAAGCCTGGGAAGTGGGGTAGATATCTATGGATGAAAATGTTAGCTATGACATGGGAGAATCCTACGTTTTGAGGATATAGGTAGAGATGATCCTTGCCTAAGCCTAGAATTCCGTTGCAGTGAAGGCAAGAAAGGCCAAACTGGGCTGGTGTACTGGTTGTAAGACCCAGGCAAACCCTGTGGGTTACAGAAAAGTTGTGGAGGAAGAGGTCAGGGGCACTTGCCAGGCAGAAAGACTATAAATAAGAAGCAGAGGATCAAGAAGTTTGCTGTGAACTTGTGTTTCCTTGCAATCAGAAGCTATACCTGTAAAGTCTCAGCAACATTACTGCTTAAACTTAGATGAACAAAGACAACACCAATGGACTTCTCAACCTGAATTGAAAAAAAAAATCCCACAATTTCTCAACTATACACAAAGAACTATTTGCAACTGAGAAAATCTGGAAGTGGAAGAAATGATCTTCTCCAGGGAAGAGTATATCAACTAGTTGTCCGCTGCCAAATACTTAGTCCTGAAAACATACATGCGAGGGACAGTATATACTGAACATATTCTATTTAATATATATATGTGTGTGTGTGTGTGTGTGTGTGTGTGTGTGTGTGTGTGTGTGTATGTATACACGTACACATATATGTATGCAATAACAATTAGTAAAAAGAAGAGGCCATGAATGTGAAGGAGAAAAGGTAGGGGTAAATGGGATGGTTTAGAAACACCATTGAGTAAAGAAATGAAAAGAAAGGTTATAAAGGCTTTTATTTTGTGGTTTATTTCCTACAATGAGGGGCAGGGAGTGTGAGGGGAATAGAAAGCTGAGGAAACTGCTAAAATGAGAGACCCCCCCATCCATTATAGATAAGTGAGGACCAACAATACACAGAAGTGTGCTGTGTTCAGGAACTCAGAGTCTGGCCAATCAGACCCACTCTGGAAGGAGAATGTTTGACTTTAAAATTTGTCTGAAAACTGTGTTCAGTGAGACAAAGTCAAAATCGTGGAATGAGAGTGCAGACACATTGGTTACTTTTGTGGTAGAAGATGATGATGGCTGGTTTCTGTTTTTTCTTTTTTTTCCATATTCTTTTTTCTCATGGAAATTAAAGATGATGATAACAGAACAAGGAGGCCAAGGAAATGTTGAAAAAAAAAAAAGCAAGGGAGAACTGAAATGTTCTGAAGATGTTCTCAGAGAATTGAAGGGTGTGGAAGTGGGAACAAAAAACACACTCTAAGGATAGTTCAAAAGCCCACAGGAAATGAATGGATTTCATTCTAGTGAGGAAGAAGAAAAGGAAAGGGTGTTATAAAGGAAAGAAGAAGTAGTAATGCCTGGACTCTAAGTAGCAGTAGAAGAGAAGGGAAGTTCAAACCTGGGTCATTGATAAGGGAAAACTGATGAGTTTGGGGTTAAAGAGAACTTACTGGAATACTGATTAAGAGAGGACGTTGTGCACATGTTGATGGCTCATTCAGTGGGCATAATGGGAAAGTCCTGACATGTAAAATGCTGTTTCTAGAAGGTCAAAGTCCAGGGTGCAATATGAAGTGGGAGGCTTTGCTGATCAAAGTTGACTTACTGTGTGTGCTTCTGGAATGTCTGTAATTTAAAAGGGTAGATGTGGCCATGCAGTGGTGGAACACACATTTAATCCCAGCACCCAGAAGACAAAGGCAGCACATCTCTGTGAATTTGAGGCCACCTTGGTGTTTCCAAGTGAGTTCTAGGACAGTCAGAGCTGTTACTCAGAGAAACCCTGTCTTGAAAAAAAAAATTTAAGGTAGATGTGAATAAACATGAACACTGGTTGCAACCAAATATTTATTTTAAAAGATATATTTTGTGAAGGACACTTTAATTATACCTTGCTACTCAAGTAGCAACACTCTTACAATTAAGTGCTATTATATTTCGGCCACAGAGGGTTATTTTCATTAATGATAATTCACATAGTGGACACACAAAATGTTGTTTTGTAAATATAAATGTTCTATTTATAAAAATAAATTCATATTTTATTTGAGAAATCATAGTGATAGTTAAAGTGCTAGTTTGGGTAATAACTGTGCCTTATCAGGTGTCTTCTGAACATACTCTAGTAATCTACTCCAGACAAGCTCTGCTAATCTCATCAAAGATGCTGTTCCCCAAGTGACGACAATGATGATCTAGGACAGCAAGTTGCACTGAACTCCTGTCCAAGAGCCTCGTGTTCCTAGGATATCTATGTGTGAGGTCCAATACAAAATAAAACTTGCTTTAAATGTTGTGATATGGCGTATGTATTTTAACTTACATGTTTTTTAAATTGATTTTTATTGAGCTCTACATTTTTCTATACCCCCTCCCTGCCTCTCTCCTCCCCTTCAACCCTCTCCCAAGGACCCCATGCTCCCAATTTATTCAGAAGATCTTATCTTTTTCTACTTCCCATGTAGATTAGATCTATGTATCTCTCTCTTAGTGTCCTCATTATTGTCTAAGTTCTCTTTGATTGTGGTATGTAGTCTGGCTTTCTTTGCTTTATGTTTAAAAATCACCTATGAGTGAGTATATGTAATAATTGTCTTTCTGTGTCTGGGTTACCTCACTCAAAATAATGTTTTCTAGCTCCTTCCATTTTTCTGCAGAATTCAAGATGTCGTTATTTTTTTCTGCTGTGTAGTATTCCATTGTGTAAATGTACCACATTTTCCTTATCCATTCTTTGGTCGAGGGGCATTTAGGTTGTTTCCAGGATCTGGCTGGAAACAATGCTTACATTGTTTCTTTTTTTTATTTTTTTATTTTTTATTTTTGCTTACATGGTTCTTAAGCTTGAAACATCTAGATGACAACATGTGTCACTATCAAAATTTGGACATGTTTGTGAGTTTATCACTTGCTGAGTTTTAGGGAAAAGTGGATAAATACATATTAAACTATCTGTTTAAAACATTAAAAATATCTGTTCAGTTTCTTTTATCAGTAGGATTAAAACACTCTTCATTGTATGAAGTGCATACATTTTAACTTAGATATCCTAATAGAATTTTCTGCTTATAAAAATAAATATTCAGATAAAAAAATAGATGACTTACACATGCATATGTATGTATATATGTGAAGTTGTGTGTGTTCAATACATTGTTTGTACCTGCCACTCATAGAATAGGACTTTATAATATCATTAAAGTATAATTTTAATATTTAATCTGTGATTGGAGTAAATATAAATATTGAATAAAATATGGCTGAGTTTCATCTCACTGAGGACTCTGTGCTTTTGACAGGTTATAAGACATAAGCACATTAACCAAAGGATGATGTATGGGATATAGTCAAATAGCAGACTCACCCACAGGTGCTAGGCTACATATGCATGGTAAATTACACACAGAGGGACATAGGGCTGAGTTAGAATTGATGCCCGCATAAGGAGGAACATGAATCTTAGAGGAGGTAATTTTGTAAATCAAAACAATCATGGATAGATGTTTGGAATAAAGTCAAAATTCATATCACAGTATGAATGTGAGAAGAGAAAAGAATGGATTTATATTTTCAACCTTTGAGATGTCAGGAAGATTATCTATTACTCTAGTTCTGTAACCAATACAAATTAAAATTGGTCTAGAAGAGTTCACTGACTGACTAAGATGACCGTTCTGTAAAAATATCTGCTATTATGGGAATGATTTTCCATGTAATATTTTCACCCTGGTGTTTGCTTTATTGTGAACAGCCCTAGGAGGGGATCACCTGCACCTGCCTCAGAGCTGATTGGCTTCTGAAAATCAGGTTTGAAGAAGGGTAGCTGTAGATGTGCTTGGGACATGTGTGAAAGGTGCAGAAGCACAGGACTCGTGGGCATGGCTGGCTCTGGAGCACAGCTCGTCCACTCTTCTAGCTCTGTTTCTCTGAGTAAACTTGTGAACAACTTTCTACATTACTTTCTCGAATCTTTGAAATCACCAGACAAATATTAAGGAAGTAGTCTAAAAGTGTCATAGTGAGGATCAAAGTGAAAAATAAACCATTTTACTGTGCTTCATGACTCATCAGCAATCACAAATGCTTGCTATTATCATTTTATTGTGAATCGAAATTGACAGTGAGAGAAAAGATTGTGAAGGTAATGAATACTTAGGAATTAGAAATGCCACAATGACATCGTCTTTGGAAATCACTATGGCAGTTTCTCAGAAAATTAGGAATCAGTCTACCTCAAGCCCAACAATACCAATCTTGGACATATACCCAAAGGATGCTCAATCATACCACAAGGACACTTGCTCAACTATGTTCTTAGTAGCATTATTTGTAATAGCCAAAACCTGGAAACAACCTAGGTGTCCTAGATATCAATTGAAGAATGAATAAAGAAAATGTGGTACATTTAAACAATGGAGTATTACTCTGCTCTAAGAAACAATATCACCAGCCGGAGAGACGGCTCAGGGGGTAGAGCGCCCAACTGCTCTGCCCGAGGGCCCGAGCTCGATTCCCCACCCAGCACAAATAGTTCCATACTGTCTGTCAGCAGCCCCTGCCAGCCTGCAGAACAACCCTCAGGCTTCCACCGTCCATCGTAGATCTGCATAGAGTATTAGGAAAAAAAATAAAAAAATAAAAACCAATATCATCATGAAATTTTTGGGCAAATGGATGGAACTAGAAAAAGTCATTCTGAGTGGGGTAACCTAGACCCTGAAAGACAAACATGGTAGGTCCTCATTCATAAGCGGATGCTAGATATAAAGCAAAGGATAACCATGCTACGAACCACAGCCCCAGAGAAGATAGGTAACAAGAAGGGCCCTAAGAGGGATTGCCCTGGGAAGGGGAAATAGAAGAGATCTCCTGGGTAAACTGTGGGCAGGTTGGGAGTTGGTAGAGGGGAGTAGATGGGGGATGAGAACATGAGGGTTCTGGATGGTCAAGCTGGGAAAGGGATGGAGCAGGAGAGCAGTGAATGAGAGATCTTGATAGAGGGAGCCATTACAGGGTTAGGGAGAAACATGGTGCTAGGGAAATTCCCCAGAATCCACAAGGATGACCTCAACTAAGACGCCTAGCAATAGTGGAGAAGGTGCCTGAACTGGCCTTCTACCATAATCAGATTAGTAAATACCCTAATTCTCATCATAGAACCTTCATCTAGTAACTAATGTGGCAGATGCAGAGATCTACAGCCAAGCACCAGGCCTAGTTCCTGGAGTATAGTCAAAGAGAGGGAGGAGGGGGTTTATGACCAAGGAGGGACAAGACCACCATGATGGGGAAATTCACTAAGACAGACAGCTGTTCCGAGTTTTTGAGAGCTCAGTTACTCTAGACTGACAGTTTGGGTGCCTTCACGGGACCAAATTAGACTCTCTGTAAATGAATGACAATTGTATGTTTTGTCCTATTGTGGCCCCCCTGGGTAGTGGGACCAGGAACTATCCATGGTGCTTGAGCTAACTTTTTGGAACCTATTCCCTATGGTGGCATGCCTTGCTTAGCTTTAATGCAGTGGGAGGGCCTTAGTCCTGCCTCAACTTAATGTGCCAGGCTTTTTTGACTCCCTATGGAAAACCTTATCTTTTCTCAGGAGTGGATGAGGTTGGGACAGGGGTGGGTGGGAGGAAGGGAGGAAGGGGGAACTATGGTTGGTATATAAAATGAGTTAAAAATTTTAAAACAAAAAAGAAATGCTACAAGGATATGAGTGTAAATGTCAAAATAAAAGGTAAAGAAACAACATGTTTTCTTGTTTCAGCGTGTTGACAGAGCAAAGCAACCCACATAATTATTTTCCAAATGCACCCCTAGAGATTCCTACTAAGATGACCACTGTACAAGTTAGTGACTATATAAGTGCTTTTATTGTTTGTTTGTTTGTAGTTTTTTGTCAACTCAGTAAAGGCTATAGTCATTTGAGACGAGATAACCTCAACCCCTTCACCAGATTGCCCTGTGGGCAAGAATATGGAGTATTTTTTAAATTAATAATTGGCTTAGATGGGCCCATTTCCTGATGGAGTAATGTAACACTTGGGCAGGTTGTCCTGAATTAAATAAGCAAGCAGACTTAACTAAATCATGAGAAACAATCCAATCAGCCTCATTCCTCCACAGTCTCTGTTTCAGTTTCTGTCTTGAGTTCCTGCTAGCCTTCTTTCAGTGATAGATTTTGATCTGAAAGTTATAACCTAAAATAAACTCTTTCTCCCCCAAAGTTGATTTTAATCATGGTGGTATATTACAACAATATAAACCATGATTAAAACAATGAGTAATAAGGTAGACCTCCACATCAGGCCAGGCCTCCTGTTCCTAGTTCTGCCATTCCCTCTCATGGCCAGTTGAACAAGAATTACTATGTTGCCTCTATTGTCAGTGACTACTTGTCAGATACCTCCAGTGCTGTTGAGTAAATTTACACAGTCTCATTAGTGAACAGAATGGAGGGAAGCATGGTTGATGTTGGGAGCGTTGTTTGCTTTACACAGAATTTCAATGTGTCTTTTTTCAGAAGCACAGTCAAAGGAGCTTCTTGAAGTCAGCTTCCTCCCTGGTCTTTCCAGACCAGCTTTTCCTGAATGTGGGTAATATATCTGTTGCTCTTCCCAATTTTTTTGACCCAAGCTTCAAGATAGTGCTTCCTCTTGTTTCCTTTCCAGAAAATGAAGTCACTCCACTGATGCAGAAATATTACTGGAAAAGCAATGATGTTTTATGGAAATGTTATTGTCTTACCATTTTCCCATTAATTTATAATAAAATCTTGCTTGAAGATTATGTTACTCTCAATATCTTAAGTCCTTAACAGAAAATGGGATTAAATTATTAAGAATTGAATTGAAGGAGCTGGAGAGATGATATAGTATGGTTAAGAGTACATGATGGTCCTGCCCAATTTGGTTCCCAGCATCCATATCAGATGTCTAACAACTGCGTTTTATTTCAAGTCCAGGGCATCCTACGTTCTCCATTGCTCTTGTGACAATTGACTTCTTCTCTCCTTTGGAGGTTTGCATGGTGCCATCTGGAAAGATGAAAACTTGTCCTCAGGATTATGTCCATTCTATTTCACAGGTCTCTAGGTCCTGTTTCTAAAATATAGAAACTTTCTTTGGCTATAGGAACTTATCTTTCAGCTCTGACAGAACAATCAAAGGCAATAGCAATAACCTGTAATGTTTGGGGGAGTCTCTTGAACAACTCTGACTGACTAATACAAAGGAGGGCTACTCATGTCTGGTGCTGAAATTTTTTGTTAGGTGATCTTTGGCTCTGTTAGCCAAGATAAAAAAAATTTCACTTAACCTATGTATGCATATTTATGTACAGATTTATGTGTATTATAGGTTGTTTAGTAGATGGTTAATAGTATGAATCCTCATTACTTTTTCACATATCCTTACTATTATTTTACTTTCTTCTTTTCTACACACACACACACACACACACACACACTCCCTCTTCCCAATTAGAGTTCTGCCCACCCCATTTCTCCCATCAGAACACTGTACCCTACTATTTCCCTCTTTATTGCTCTCCATCCCACAACACCAGGAATGGTTCCTTTTTCACTCTCCTGGTTACTGCAGTCAGTCCAGAATATGTACTTACATCTGGAGATTTGCAGATGGGAGTGTCCAATGAAAGAGAACATGCAAGATTTGTCTTAATGGGTCTACACAACCTTACTCAATATCAGATACATTTTAAGCTAAATTATGCTTAGGCAGTTTGGGGATTGATGTATTTTGTATCTAGGTTGGGAGAAAAGGACAAAGAGAAAATAGAGAATGAAAAGAAAAGTTAGAATTCGTATGCTGCATAGAGGACAATTAGGCTGTGGTGATGCAGGTGTGAGGGGTTACTCTCAACCTAATGATCAGCTATAACTTCACAGAGAGTGCGAAACTAAATTGGGCTTTCCCAAATGCGATAGATAAGGAGAAGCTAGAAAGGCAATAAACTGAGACATGACAGTGTTTCAAAGGTGATATTATATTAATATATATATTAATATAAATATATTAATAATGGCAATTGCATGATATGAAGCAATATGGTTGAAATGACACTTAGAAGCAGGAAACAGTCCACCAACTCTAACTCAGTATTGATCATGTACTTCACATGCTATTTTTTAATAAAGTCATGATTTTGTACAAATGTTAAGGCTGGTGCCTAATATTGACTTAATAATTAAGTTCCACTTCCGCTACTCATTAACTGAGTAATCTTGACAAAGTATGTAAACCGAATTACATTAATTTACTCTCTCCATTTCTGTTTCTGTGATAACAATTTGTGTTGATCTAATGAATGTTATGAGAGTAAGGACACCAATGTTAACAAGACATAGTGTCTGCTACACAAAAGAGTCCCTGTGTAGGTGTCAATTTTAACTAGCCGTGGCTATTGGTATTGTATTAGTTATACTAGAATTCTGACATTTAGAATACAATTTGATTGACAGCTAGCATGGGAATATTTGCAAAGTCTCAAAGAGCAGGGAGCTAATATCTAAGGTGACCACACACTTCTGCGTACTTGGATATTTTTCCATTTACACCCGGGGTCATAACATAAATCTTAAAAGTGCCTCCTTTTGTTTCTGAAATATATCTATTCCTGAACATAATTATTTGTCTCTTGAATGATGGAGAAAAGAAAAGGGCATGCAGCTTTTGGAGCAAAAGTAATAATGAGATGTAAGTGGTATACTCACAAGATATCTATGACCATGGCAAGCAATCATATTAGGGAAGGGAAGGGAGAGGTTACAACAGAGAAACTGCTTCTCCTGAGACCAAGGCAGCATTGACCACTGCAATAGTCACTGCTGGAGAACCAAACAGCTAGGTCATGACTCAAGAAGAAATGATACCTCCTACTGTCTAAGCTTTATCTCTGATCTTTTACCTTCTCCATTCCTGTCTAGGACTCAGAACCTTTTTACCACAATTCCTGGACAGAATCACATCTCATTGATCAAGCAACCCACTCTTGCCTGCCTTTATAAGAGAAGTCAGGCTCCCACTGACTGCTGTTGACCTAGGCCAAATGCCGTAAGTCAAAATGGAGAAAGACGTATTATCATGGGTATAATTGACCCCTGTTCAAACACTGTGTTTCAAACTTTGTCATTCCTCTTTGATGTTTTGGAGTAACCTAGACTCAAAGGGACTAAACTTTGCTGTGGAGGTAGGGAAGTTCATCTCATGCCAGGATATCTACTCATGGAAAAAGAGGTAGGTGGGTTACAACATATCAGAGGGAAGACACTCTGATAACAGGAGGCTCTTTCTGCTTGAATTCTTGATGGACAAACTAGGTAGAGTGATGTAGGCACAGTCTGTGCACAACTACATGAATGACTTGGGAACAGACTAGAGGAGAAGAGAGAGCACAGACCAGAAGCTATGTACTGAGTTATAAAGGGCAGACAGAAAAGGACCTGCAATCCTAGAAAAGAAAAGTTGGGAAAGATATAGATAACATCTGAGCATTTCTGTGTCTATGTGCTATAGAGTTTATAGTGTTAACACCTTCCTCCAATTTCTTAATGCAATGATTAGAAGAGTATATTCTCAAAACTGCGTGATGCTTTGCTGCCTGAGCACAGTTTCTGACATCATGGAGAGGGACCAGATCACATTATCTGCATATCTGCATCATATTACAGCTGTACTGGTGCCTACCAAACTGAGATGGAACCTGGACAAGGAGAAAACCTGAAGTGCTGTTTAAAATGCTCTGTTTGTCACTCATATTGGTTTAATAAGATGTTGATTGGCCAGAACCTAGGCAGGAAGTATAGGTAGGGTGACCAGACTAGGAGAATTCTGGGAAGAGAAAAAGTTCAGTCTGCAATCATCAGCCAGATACAGAGGAAGCAAGATACTCTATTGAGAAAAGGTATTAAACTACATGGTTAAACATAAATAAGAACCATGAGTTAATATAAGTTATAAGAGATAGTTAATAATGAGCCTGAGCTTATAGGCCAACCAGTTTATAATTAATGTAGGTCTCTGTGTGTTTCTCTGGGACTGAATGACTGTGGGACCCTGCAGGACAGAAACCTCTGTCTACACTGAAGTCAAACCTTTGGTCTGGGAATGTTGTATTTTAAACATTTTATGCATAGCCTGGCCATTATCATGTCTGAAGGAGGGCAAGCCCACTGTAATGTCTGAACTGGCTGTTTCTTTGAGGAGAAAATATTTTCCAGAAAGCCCTGAGCACATTAAGACTATAAAATTTCAGTTAGCAAAGAGGAGCTCTTAATTTAAAGAATATCTGAAGTAAACCTTCTGGTAAAGCAACGGTTCCTTTTGTAATGTAAATGGACTTTTCTCTAAGCCATTATCTTTTCATGTGAGTTTCTGAATTGGGAAAACACATGCCCACCTGTGCTTTTACTCACCACGTACTAAGAAAGCAGAACAGAATAGATGGGGAGCCCAAGGAATATTTCAGTCCTAGCAGCATGGTTCACTGCTGTCTATGACATGTTGTTAAATTATTGATACCAAGCCAGATTTGGGGACACAGGCTTTGTTGTTAAGAGCTAACAAAGCCACCAGAGAGAAGCCTTAATGAGAGAGCTGGGACTTAACAGTGATGGGGTGAAGCTTCTGGGCTACAAGTCCTTCCCATAATGGGAGAAGGCTACAAATTACCTGGACTGACCACTCTTGCAAGGAGAAAGAAAAAAATAGGTGCATTAATGAAATTCTTAGAACAGATGGCAAACTGTCCTTGGATTCTCCAGTGGGGGAAAGGGGGAGAAACTTCCAAAGAATATTTTATATGAGTGTCTCACACAGAACCACTTACTCTGAGGACTCACGGAGAGCTATCTAAGAGACATTCAGCTAAATTATTTAATAGAAGATGACAGAAAAGAATTAGAGAAAGAAATTTTCCCATCTCACTTTAAAACCACAGTGTACTCTCTATCCATGGGTAAATCTCTGGGTCCAGATGGTTGCCCAACAGAATTTCAGCAAACATTTGGAGAGATAATAAGGCCTGTAACAGTAGATAATTACTCACTTATATATGGCTCAGTGCCCCCTCATCTACATGGGTTTCTATAGCAGTTTTTGCCAAAAGAAGCAAGCAGACCCCTGCTCTACATCCTCATTTGTAGCATTTTCCTGCTTTGCTCTGGACAGGCGCCAGGTACCTCCTCTCCATTCCACTGTTCTGAGGAAGAATTTTGATCCGAATGACAAGGTTGGTAAAAAGGAAATATTATGAAATGTAGTCGCACCAGTGAGGAATAAATACCTCCAGGAAAATGGGAAAGGGTGTGATTTAATTAAGAAACAACATGAAAATAGGAGGGGGCAGAAAGAAGAGGTTCAAGAACAAAGGGAAAGGAACAAGAGATAGTAACACAGAAAAATATGTTTATGATGTCTTATATACTTAGATGTAATTGTCTAAATAACTTCATATTCTATATATGCATGAATCTTCAAAAAATAAATTAAAAAACAGAAGTGTTGTAGCAACACTGCCCTGTACTATATGTGGCAATTCAGCATAAAGTGAGGTGCTCTTAAACTCTAGTACTCAATAATAGATCATCTATATTTGAAGTGGTTCATTAAGTGTTCTCATTGGCCATGGGGAGGAAAAAAAACAGCAGCAACAAATACAACAACCAAAACATCTAATCATAGATCTGACCAGAATAAGTCTCCTCCCCACACTGTTCTCACACCTCCTAGGCATAGCTATGAAAGGTGGCATTTTGGAACTATCTGCTCAGATCATAATAAACAAAGGTCACAGACATTTTCTTCAGTAACTAATTTATGGACATTTTAACTGTAGCTTAATGAAGCCAGTGATCTCAGCAATGGTGTGTGCTCTGGGGGTAAGGAGTAAGGGTGAGGTTCCACTGCAGGCTTCACTGACTAGACTAGCTAGAAATTTCTCCACAGTTACAGATGCTCTGTAGAGATGGTAGTCTTCAGCTCTTCTAGACCTTGATAGAGATGAACTTACTCATCCTCTCACCAATACAGTGGCTTTCCCATTTAGTAGACAGAGAAACAAGTGTGGCAAGCATCATACCTTTTAGCTGTCAGCACATTGAAAACACCAAGTTCACATGAAATAATTGCTAGAACAACCCAAACTGTCTCCTTGTTTCCTTTAGATAGATTGTACCTTCCATGATCCAGAGTGACTGAAGACCACTGATTTATTTTTAAGATTATAGCTACCATTTATTGAGTGCTTATGGCATCTGAGGCTCACTTTTAATGCCTGATGCTCCTGCCTCAAACCTCTTGACTTTTGGGATGAAATGTGTGAGCAGGGATACCTGATGAGGACTCGACATTGCCCTACCACTCTTGAGAACAGAGGCTCTTTCATGGATTTATTACAATCCCCATAAGTCAGCTTTTATAAATATCATGAACAGTCTTTAAGAGATGTTGTATTTCAGGCTCTTTGAGGTTAGAAGCAGTCACTAGTACATTCAAAGGTCTCTTGGTGAATGCAACATCATCCAAATTTAAGAACATTTTGATCAAGGAGAGAAGTCTGGAAATGGAAGAATATGTAAAATTAATGAAAGCTCATCTTTCCTGCCTTTAAAATTTGGACTTAATAGAGATATGAGGTGCTTACTTATCTCACAATACATAGAAAGGGTCACCAGAGATCAGGGAAAACAAAATAAACATGGGTCATTCTCAATGAACCAGCTCCTAGCGAAACTTAAGGGACTGTGTTTGGTCCTTTCCTTTCTCTCTCTTTCATTCATACACTGTCTGTCTTTCTGCCAGTCTATAAATTATTTGAGGTATGGCTGGGCCATTTCTTATTTCCAGTACCTTGGGTTCTATCTGGGATGTAACAGGTTTTTAGATTGGGGGTTCATAAAAGAATAAACTTGAGAAATTTAAAAGACTTCCTAATTGCCTCTCTCACAGAGTTTGTAGAGTTTACCACATTTTAGTAATAAACTAAAAAGTTTATTACTAAATCACTTTTTAGACTAAAACTCTGGAAATCTGAGTTAAGGAATGTCCTCTGGGCCTGGTCTACAAGACACCAAAAACTACAGAGAAACCCTGTCTCAAAAAAAAAAAAGATTCTCTGGGCATTACAGTGTGTCTTGAAACCTTCAGCTATGTGGGTACACAAATTTCATTGACTCATTAGTCACTTTGTTTCTCATTAAACAATACCTGACAAGAATAATCGACTAGGTTGTTACCATCTGATAAGTTCAAGTAGAGGAGTTATATGGCTAAGAGAACAGAGGTCTGCTCTTAGCTGTTTGGGAGGTAACAAGAAGAAAGTCATAATTCCAAGATTGCGTAGTTTGTGTGTGTGTGTGTGTGTGTGTGTGTGTGTGTGTGTGTGTGTGTGTGTGCATGAGAGAGAGAGAGAGAGAGAGAGAGAGAGAGAGAGAGAAGATGGAGTAAAGAGTCAGGAAAAGTTCAATATCACTGAAGTCCAGTGAGACCAAGGTTGGCCTTATACCTAGCTTAGGACCTCTGACCACCAGATCATAAGAAGACATCATTTGTGCCCTTGGCTTCTTTTTTTGTGTAGACTACTCAGCATATCAATGGATGAAAATTGAACATGAAAGTTTGACAATTCTCAGATCATTCTGAGGATGACCCATGCTGTATTGCGGATCCAGTTTAAAGTTACCCTCTGGCCCCAATTTCTCATCTTTCCAGCCTTTTGCTCCAGGAGTTTTATTCCAAGTCCTCATGTAAGCTACTTTGACCTCTACTTGTTTTTCTATCTCTGGATGATCCTGTTTTTTTTCTCTTCTTCCCTTTCAGTCAAGTCTTGATACATCACAAAAATTCATCCCACACAAAGGCCCTATACTGTGCCCTTGGTCTTTCACTTCACAAACTGGTACAACTCCAGGACTTCGGTGAAGCGATTGCTAGGAAATACCAGGCTTTCCTAAAAAAAGACCCCCAAAGCAGAGTGATACGAGTCACTGCCAGCCTCCACTGCCAGCCTCTGCTGGGCCCCTGAAAGGATATGGTCAGGTCATTTCTGCTGGTTTTACCTGATCAGCTACTCTTCAGCTCGACTGCCATTTTTATGAAACTCCTTTTTCTATCATTCTCCTAGCCACCTTGTCTATTCCTCCAGGTTTCAGTGGATGACCTTTTCCTTCATTTTCAGAGGAAGTAAATGACATCACATAAGAGTCAAAAGTCTCACCCTTGTATCCGCAGTAGTCTCTTTCTCTGCAGATATTATTACAGGCGGTTACTGGTGGGTTTTAAAGGCTGAGGCTCTACTGCATGTTCAACTGCCACACAGTCTTTACCAGCAATCCCTTTGTGGAGACCTGCACGAGACCCTTTATCTAATTGGCTTATTCGTTACTGTAACATGTTGGGCCTACTTGTTAAGGTTTCTGTCCTGCCTGGTTCTCATAGTTGTTAGGTCCCAAAGAATCACAACAGAAGTCTACATTAGTTATAAACTGATTGGCCCCTTAGCCCAGGCTTCTTATTAACTCTTATAACTTATATTAACCCATTTTTCTTATCTATGTTAGCCACATGGCTCAGTACCTTTTTTGGTAGGGCGGGTCACGTCCTGCTTCTTCGGTGACTAGAAAGGACTGCAGAGAGAGCTTCCTTCTTTCCAGAATACTCCTGCTCTCATTGCCCTGCCTATACTTCCTGCCTGGCTACTGGCCAATCATCATTTATTTAAAACATAATTGACAGAATACAGAATTGTTCTGCACCATGTTACTTCAGGACACCTGCCCTCCTATGCATTTAATTTCAGATCCAGTCATAATGACACTCATTTGTCCTTCCAACATTCAGATGCTGAGGCAGGAAGATAGGTTGCTTGAAACCAGCCCAAGCCACATGTGAGACCTGGTCTCAAAAGGCATCACAACTTTTAACTCCACTCCCATCTACATTCTACCCTGTGATTCTTGTCACTATAAAACTAGAATTTCAAGAGCTTTTCCTGTTTTCGATTCACCTTTTCCCCAGGAACTGGAGAGATTTGATTTTGATTAGAGTCCAGCATGAGAGTTATTTCCTGTTAAGTATGCATTGCTGTTGGATATGGACATACCTGGTCCAAGATCTCTGGAAATTATTCATCGTGCTTGACAGAAACTTCACGCTCATTTCTCCTCCATACACACAGGCCTTGGTAACCACCATTTTACTTTGATTCTATGGATTTGACAATTTTGGATATTTTACAACAGTAGAAATTATATTATAGTATTTTCATGCTTGTACCTGGTTTCTTTCACTGAACATAATATCAAGGATCACACTTGACTGGGTACTCTTCCTTTATAAGACTGAAGATTATTTAATTGTATAGTTAATTTTAGCATGCTTTAATATTTATATAATATATTGTTTATATTAATATTAATTTTTACATGCAAATCTCACTGTGTAGTCAAGGGTGACCCTGAAGAGACGAGATCTGCTTGAGCTTCCTGAGTACTGGGATTCAAGCTTGTTCCACTATGCGTAGCTGACATCACACCTTTTACATTGCCCACTGTTCTATAAGCACTTAAATTATTTCCACTACTGCTTCTGTAATTCCAGAGAATCCGCAGGTCACTTTTCTCATGTCTCAAGTCCTCTGCTCCACTTGTATCTGCCCCAACGTCTTCCACATTATATTTTTTTCTTTTACACATTTTCTTGACTTCTAAACATATCAAACTCTTCTACTTTCTCGTCTGGAGCCTTCCAGCTATCATTTTCCTTACTTACTTTTAGGTAATCACTGCAATTAGTCAGTGTTCATTCCTGTCTCCTTTCACCTTTTAACCTTTATGTCCTGTCCTTGTCCAAGCATAGAGGTGACCCTGAAGAGGCGAGATCTGCCTCATATTCATCTGTTTGGTAATAACTAGGAATTCTATTCCTAACCTGGGTGTTCTTCTGGAATTTATCCCTGACCACGTGGTCAGCTTTTATGACATATTCAATTGGGTGCTTCATAGATATTGTTGTAAAGTTCATTTGCCAACACATCTACCTCATCTTTAATCTCGAGTGGAGTGCTTCTGAGACCTCAATATTGAGTTATCCAGGAGCAGAGGCTGCCAGCTGTCTCCACAAAAGTCGTGATTTCCTTCTCATTTAGCAGATTTGAAAAAATGCAGACATATGTCCACAGTAAAAAGTTAATCTTGCTTTTTCAAGCTCCATTGTGGCTAAAAGCACAACTCTAGGTAGTGATACAGGATCTCAGGATTCTACTAATGAGTTTCATACACAGCACAGGTGCTACTCTTTCCGTTCTCACTTTATTCTTCCTGACTAAGATGACAAGATGCCTGCGAGAAGAGCATCTTTTAGTGTCTCTGAGACAAAAGCATGAGCCACGCTAAATAGTATCAACCCTGTATTCCCATACTGTCCTGTACTGGGACTTCATACAACCCTGAACTTATTACTATTTATATGTTATTTCTCTTGTAAAAATGATTTGTTTTGTAGGGTATGGCTGCATACACTTTTAATCCTAGCACTAGAGAGACAAAGTCAGGCGAATCCCTGTTAGTTAAAGGCTGTTTGGTTTATAAAGTGGGTACCAGGTAAGCCAGGAGCACATAGTAAGACCTTATCTCAAAAATAGTTTTTATTTATGTGCCTGTGCCTGTATATGGGTGGGTATGCTGCATGTGTGTAGGTGCCTATGATGGAATGAGATCCCCTGGAACTTGAATTATGGGTGGTTGTGTACTGCCCAATTGGATGCTGGGAACTGACCTTGGATCATTAACAACAGCAACATGTCATAACCCCTGAAACATCTCTCCAGCCCCTCATGTGCTGTTTTGTATCCATCAAAGTTGCTTATAGTGCTTGATTTGCCATACCACTGTAAAGATACTTTATCCATTGCCGTATTTTCCTCTTTGGTTTAGTTCTTCTGAAATGTGCCTTCATATTTTATCAACAGAAAAGGCAGGTACTCTTCCACTAAGCCCCATTTCTGACTCTCAAAAAAAAAGTGATTTTTTTTTCTCTAAGATGTGAAATCCAGACCAAGTTACTTCATTCATATGGAGAGCTGATTTTACTTAATACCTGTTGGCAGGTCTAGCCATTAGTGTGCTGGTACTTTGCCGTGTGTTCATGAGTCAATTTGGGAGCCTGCCATTTCTTTTTTGAAACCTGTTTCTGTCTACTCCAGTGCTTTTTGGATTTTATTTGTGTAGGTTTGAATCAAATTTAACATCTAGAAAGATTAAAATTCTCTTCTCATTTATCATTTTGGCAAGAACTTTAGAGACTCATGGCTCTTTATTATATGTGTATATATAGTGTATATAATATAATGTATATTATATTATGTATATAGTATGTACACATATAAACTTATAGATGAATTAGAAAAGTAATCGAAAACTTCAGGTCAGCAAGATGGTCCATGGGGTAAAAGTGCTCACTTTCAAGACTAAAGACCTGAGTTCTATCCCTGAGATCCACATGATGTATGAAAAAAGCCAACTCCTAAAAGTTGTCTTCCACCCTCTGCATGTATGCATGGCTTATGCATTCAAATACACACACACACACACACACACACACACACACACACACACACACAGAGAGAGAGAGAGAGAGAGAGAGAGAGAGAGAGAGAGAGAGAGAGAGAGAGAGAGGTATAAAATGAAATGAAATTGAGGCAATGGGTCTGCGAGAGAGGGAAGGTGTACAAGGAACTGGGAGTTGTGGATGGAGGGGAAACTGTGGATGGGATGTATTGTATGAAAGAAGAATCTGTTTTTAAAAATAACTATAGATAATCACAATTTCGTAATTTTTCTCTGTACAAGTTCTGCCTGTTTTATCCTAACTTTATTCCTAGTTATTTAGCATTTTCTATAGTGTTATTATTTTTAATTCCATTTATAGAGTACGAAAGTGTGGCTTGCTTTTACTTATTTGCTCCACTTTTTTGCTTTTATTCATTTTTATTTATTTTGCTTTCATTTATCTTGCTAAATTCCTTCATGAGTCTAAGATTCTTTATAGTTCCCTAAAATTTGTATGTCTGTGTCCTTATATCATCTTCAGTAATGAGATCTTGATTATTGCTTTCTAAATTCTCAGACTTTTGTTTCAGTCTCCCGAGGTTGGGACTTTTATTCAAATCAAGGTGTTGAGGGCCTGAGAGATGCCCTAGCTGTGCAAACTGTGGACTGCTCTCTCAGAACACTTAAGTTTGTTTCCATGAACCAACAGAGTGACTCCAGTTCTTATGGGTTCAACTCTCCTTCTGACCTTTGTGAACATTTACATTACATTCACATACACCCAGGATGCACAAAACCTACAAGTAGTAAACTAGGTCTCCTGAAAAGAAAAGCAAAAGAAAATGTTGAACAGATGAAAGAAATCATTTTCCTATCTATTAGAAAACTTGGTAGGCAAGTAGTGTGTGTGTATGTGTGTGTGTGTGTGTGTGTGTATGTGTGTATGCATGTGCACCTGTGTGTGTGTGTTTCAAACATTTATATATGACTTTATCTCTCTGTTTCAGCATGCATTCATAAAATAAAACTTAATTGTTCAGTGTGTTTTCTATGAATGGATTCTTATGGATTTGAGGATTTGTCATCTTAATTGTTGAGTGAAATACTATGCTGCCCTTGTTTATGATATCTTAGTTGACTTTTACCGTTCGTCTGATCTCTACTTGGAGATGACTCAGTCTGACTTGTTCTGGTGTTCTGAGCTTCAATGTGATCATAATCTGTTTTGTTTTGTAGCTGCAATATAATATTCTATGTGGATAGTAATATTTATATTAAAAAGCTTTCCTAAATACAAGAGTTTGTGTTATTTCTACAAACTTCAAACATAAACACAAAATACCCAAAATTGTGCCATCAATTGCATTCTTAATCATCTGAAATGTTATAATTTTTACTTATTTGACTTTCACACATTAATTTTAAATGGAGAAATTTTAGAAACTGTCTATGTATAACATTTTGCTATCATCTTTCTCTGCCTTCCCACTTGTGTTCTTTTTATGTTGTCCTCTTTCCTTCTTTCCCTTCTCCCCTTTCCCTCCCCTCCTTTCCTCCATCCCTTTCTCTCATTCTTCTTTTTCCCTTCTCCCTCTTTTTCTGCTCACCTGTCAACTCTTCTGTCCTTCCTTCTTTTCCCTCCCTTTGCTTGTCCTCTAAATTTCTTCCTTCCAGTAACCCTGTCTTTTTTTGTCTTTTCTTCTTCCTTCCTTGGTATTTAATATTTGGAATTTTGGATAATTGGCATGCATTTTGTGGGAACTTTCATTTTTCTGATCTTCTTTCTGTCTTTGTATATCTGTACTGCATATACATAATTATTTTTCAATTAGTTATTCTGTCGTTCAAGACCCAGGTCTTGGGATGATACAGCTATAAGGCTGATGAGAATACCAAGGTCTTCAATCTCTCACTAGGGTTATTAGAGTTTCCAACAAAGAATCCGCATCTGTGTCTTTCAGCACGTAATTGTGAGATGACAACAGTTGCTTAATTTATTTATCTTTAACATAACTTATAGTGCATTTCACTGTTTTTGATGTATAGACAAGATTTAAACAAGCACTTGAACTTCAGCAATCTCTACTATAAAACAATGTAATTCTATTAACATTCACCCAGGCAAAAGCTTTCTTCCCATGCTCTTTTGTATCCATTTCTCATTTGAGAATATTTGAACTGCTTCTTTTCTTTGTTTTGGTGATTATTTATAAAGCTATCCTAAAATTTCTTTCATATAAGCGTATCAGTTTGCATTTATATGAATAGAAATCATTTTAATAACTAGTATTTAATTTCCATAGCCTATTTTTGACAATGGGAGTTTTACTTTCCAACCATAGAGCATTTGGTCTCCTTTGAATAGAGGAGCATAACCCTTGTCATCCCCATTTGCTTTTTAACCATGAATGATAAGATCTGAAGTTTAGTCCTGTGTTTGTTTTGAGTTTGTTTCCTTTTTGTTTCATGAATATAATACTTTTTTTCTAAGTTGCATTATTTGTGCTTGCCCACTCCATGTTTTATCCATAATTAGTATATGTCAAATTAGAAGGGATGGAGGGAGTACTAAACACACAGAATTATCTTGACCAAGAAAGGCAGAATTTTTCCAGATACTCTCTGGACAATGGAAACTTCCTCATCCAACAGAGTACCTCAGACAACAAATCTTTCTCCTAACTCTCCTTCACCCTTGGCTTCTAGATACGACCATGTGCCAACAGCTTGTGGATTTTACCAGGAAACGATCCAAATTTCTGCTCCTTTTTCTCTTTCTATATTGGTTCCACTCTGGCCTAATCTCTCAGCAGTAGTTTTCTGTACATCCCCTCTTGGTCTGAGCCATTAGCCATGATGAAGCTGTGGTATTCTAAGATACAGTTAGAATAACTCCCCTCATGTAAAATGGTCTAGTTAAATATTCCCATGGCCACCATGGGCCATGCTGCATAATGAAATTGAGGTTGGAGGCTCTGACATTCTCCCTTGTGAAATTGTTGCCAAGAGCCTTTTATTTGCCATGTGGTGTGTTCAAGTTCATCAAGTTCCTACATCTCTTACGTGGTATCCATGGGTGTTAGCTTATCTTTCTAAAATTCTTTTCCCATACTTTAGTATAACTCTTTTTCTTAAACAATTTCCTAGAGTCTGCTAGATTTACCAAACAGTTCAAACTCCTTCACATTGTGATTACATGCTATCGTCACACTTCCCTTCAGAATGTTTTGGTGATCTTTTCCTTTCCTTGTTTATTGAATAGAATTTCTTTTTTCTCTAATTAATTTTTTGAGCTCTACATTTTTCTCTGCTCCCCTCCCTACCTCCCCCTCCCCACTTCAACCCTTCTCCAAGGTCCACATGCTCCCAATTTGCTCAGGAGATCTTGTCTTTTTCTAATTCCCATGTAGATTAGATCTATATAAGTCTCTTCTAGTGTCCTTGTTGTCTAAGTTCTCTGGGATTGTGGTTTGTAGGCTGGTTTTCTTTGCTTTATGTTGAAAAACCACCTATGAGTGAGTAGATGTGATAATTGTCTTTCTATGTCTGGGTTACCTTACTCAAAATATTGTTTTCAAGCTCCATCCATTTTTCTGCAAAATTCAAGACGACATCTTGAATTTTGAATAGAACTTCTAACTTGCACTGTTAGCTCTCACCAAAGACTCTTTCAGGAACAAATAAATGACTATAAAGATGTGTGAATACAGATGCACACACACACACACACACACACACACACACACACATACAATCTCAATAGCTCATGTGACTGAATAGATATCTCATAGAACCCTATACATATAAATATTTCTTGCTCATGCCTGGAAGTCTCGGTTGCTTTTGAATAATCTTCTGCCTGTCTGGACTCTTCACTTAAAAGATTATTTTCCTCAGTAACACTTATGTGTGGTACCCTTAAAGACTTAGTATAACAGATTATCACTTCATTTTTTAATTTGTAAGGGCAGATATGTCAGAGAACATAAACAATATGAGAAATTTCCAGGTAGAGATTGTAAAAGAAAATACAGAGCCTTGTTCTGTCATGAAATAGATTGTACTGTAACATTCAGTTCTTTAGCTGTGATTGATATAAAAATTATTTCACATTATTGCAAATATGGAAGTGGCTCCTTTGGTAGAGTACTTGCTTATCATGAATGGGTCTAATCTCTGACACTACATAAAACAGCTGTGCAGCACATGCCTATAAACTTAACCTTTACTAGTTGGTGGGAGAGAATCAGAAGTTCAAGGTAATCTTCTGCTATTTCGTGAAGTTGAGGTCAGACTGTGATTCATATGACTTCTACTCAATAAAGAAAACAAACAAAAACATATATATTCTAGTAACAATAATTACAAAGTAAGCAAAGCATAACTAAGTCATTAATAAACACACCACATTGAACCATATTCACGCAACTCTACTAGACAGATGTGCAAAAAGTATCCCAAATGGGAGAAATTTGGGCATCAGGTGAACAGAGCTTTGTAAGATGGAATATTGAATTCTTCTGCCTTTGTTCTGAGTCTAAACAATGAAGAGAAAAGGCTACAATTTTGTGGGTTTTGTATTTGTGAGTGCATGTGTATAGTATATGTGATTTTTCCTGTTATATCTTTGGCTGTTTTGTTTTATTCCTTTTATTTACCTGCTTGGTTTTCTAAAGAGAGAGAAAGAGAAGGAAGGCATAGAGTTGGAAGTGTGTGTGTGTGTGGTGGGGGTGCTGGAAGATGGGAAGTTCCTGGGGGGAGTTTTTAGAGGGAAAACTGTGATCAAAATATACTATATTAAAAAATGTTCAATCAAAAGAATTCTACAATTTTATAGAAGAGACGATGGTATTTCAATGAAAACAGGAAACCACACCAGATTGCAATTATGTTTCCTATAAACAGAATCCAGCCTCCAAGGCCAATATTTATGGTATTAACTCAAGGCCTGAGTACCCAGTCCTGAGGACAGTAAATGCTCAGCAGGTAAAGTGATGGGGAGTGGAAGCTTCCCAGGCTGGGAGATGCTATTGTCTGGAGAAGAGGAGGGCCAGAGGGAACTTTGGCTAGATGGACAATAAAAAGCAATGACAAACATAACAAAGCAAAAAGAATACCCTTCTATTATATCTTTGTCCAATGAAGTATAAGTGTGGCATTTTATTGCAGGGAGCACACTCTGAATTCGTGTCTGCCTGTCTCCTCTGTTGACTTCTAGATGACTGAGGCCAGGGTTTAGTGGCCTTCCCAGAGTCACAGAGGAGGGATGTAGGATTGAACAGTTTGACTTGATTCCCTTTGGCACTGCTCTCTAGATCCTGAAAACTTATTTCCCTTGTTCTACTTTGGGTTCTCCAGAGAGAGGTTGAGGGCTTGGAGAGATGAGATTTGCGCCTGCCTTCCTTCATTAAAAGTTCGACTAGAGAGCTCGAAGAGCAGGGGGGTTAATACTTTTCCATCATAATAATATTAGCTTTATTGGTTCACTTGTAATAAGAACAAAGAATGTAAATAACAGGATATGAATCTCTCACGCAAATCACTCCTCAAGTGACTCCTCCACCGTAATGAGAATGCAGCCTCAGCCCCTCTTGTCAGAATCCAGGTAAAGAATAGCTCTGACATTTATGTGACAGTGGAGACTGAGAAAAGTGGCAGATGCGGAAACATATTTAGGCCCTGAACATTTCTGTGCTGTGATGTGGGAGGGAGAGGAGAGAGGGAAGAAGGAGAATGTGTAATGTGGAGAGCAGGAAACACCAAGGCAGGTGGGGCGTGGAGGTAGCAGCAGGGGGCTATGCCTCAGACACATTCACCAGGATCACTAGAGCCAGGTTCTCCCCTCTTCTTTCTAATCTCTTCCTTTTTATCTAAGTGGGTTTGGGAAAGTTATTCTTAATTTCAGATGATAGCAAAACTTTCAAACAACTCAAAACTAAATTTAAAAAGTAGAGTTTTTTTTCATTTTTACTAAGTATAAAGTGAGAAGTGAGACACTAATGTTGTTCACAGCAAGGTTAGAAACACATGGAATATCTAATAGTGTATATCACCATTTTTGCAAAAGGTTGATAGCAGGATGTACTGACACAGGCAAATACAGAGTACTTTGTCAATGATCAGAACCAAGTCAGTCTCAGCTACAGTTGACAATTACCAGACTCCTTTATGGCTCTCTTTCCTTCCTACAAATGTGGAGCATGGTACTACACACTTATTTTAAAAACTGTGCCCCCAAAGTTTGATACACTAAAATTCTAGAAGATACTGGATTTGAAAATGAAATAGAGTGGCCGTGTTGATGAGGAATCGGCTTCAGTAATTCCTGTTTCTAATCCAGTACTGATATGCCTTGCTCTCCATACTGTGGATTGCTTTGTGTGCTGTTGGCTGTGTTGGCTGCTCTTAGTCTCAAGCCACAGGGTTTGGAGCAGGAACTGCTAAGTGCCTGTTGACTCCATAGCAGGGAAATACGTCTGCAAAGCTAACAGGGAGGTTGGGTGTCTACCAGCTGAGAGATTTCAATCACTGGTATTGTCAGAGAATGAGGAACGAGGGGGAACATGGAGTCCTGGAGGAGAAAGAAGCCTGCCTAAAAACATCACCCCCAAACAAAGCTTCCAACAAACAACCTTGCCTAGGGAGTACCAGGTCTGGTTGTGAGCCATTGCAGGTGCAGGGCTGCTGGAAGCTGGCCCATTTCCTCCCGTGGAAGGGAAACCCTCCTGCAGGGTCAGGCAGGCTACCACGGTGCCATTGCTCAGAAGCAGGAGGTTAATTAGCCCTGACCTTAATGAGAGTGTCTGGAGGAATTGTTAAAGAAACCCTCAAAAATTAATGAGACAAAGGAAGGACACAGGGAAGGGAGGGATATTCTCTGAAAGGACTGGCAAAGCACATGGCCTTGGCAGATTGAGAATGAGTGACTGGGCCGCTCAGCATCATCACTGCTGAAGGTGCTGTTGTGGCATAAAGTGGTGTGGAGACGGCAGGCGTGGGGAAGCTTGACCACCATGGGGGAGTGCTTGTGGGACGGCTAAGAGTGTCAGTGTTATCACCATGTGATTCAGTCATGGAGGGACAAGAAAAGCTTGTCAGCCATGAAGCATGCGTGGGGAATGGGAAAGAGGTTTTGCTTCCATTGAAGAACCTGGGAGTTCAGATTTCTCAGGCAAAGCAGCTGTTGTCTTCTTTCTCTAGGATTCTTTTGATAGCCTTCTCATTAGGCATGGCATTCAGTCATTGGGGGTAGACATTTGTAGAATAGATTAGTAGGTAAACAACTAAAAGAGGTTTATTTTTGGTGTGTGTGTGTGTGTGTGTGTGTGTGTGTGTGTGTGTGTGTTCATGAACATGTGCTGATGTACATGTGTATGGAAGCCAAGGGTTCCAATAAGCTGTTATTCCTCACATGGTGTCCAATGTGTTCTTTGAAACAGAATCTGTCAGTGCTCTATAATCATCAAGGAGAATAGACTAGTTGGTCAATAAACTCCAGTGATCTGTTTCTCTCTCTCTCTCTCTGTCTCTCTCTCTCTCTCTGTCTCTCTCTCAAGCTTGGATTCTGGGAGATAAATGAACTAGGTACTCGTTCTTGCAAGGCAAACACTTTTCTCACTGACTTCTTGCTCTCTCTCGCTTACTAAATGACTTTGCTAAGTTAATTCCATGTTTTTAGAGCAATTGCATTTAAAGTACAAAAAGTCTGAAAATTGCATGGTGATAGATATGGTACCTTCTTGAACTCATGGCTAATTTTTCTTGGATGTGTGTCTGGCCTTTTGCAGAACTGCTTTCGCCTACACACAATTCATAAGAGCTGGTTTTGAACTTCAGGGAGGGGTGTCCTATCATAGACTATGATCACAGAGTGATTCACATGCCTTTGTGGGATCTGAACTCAGGTCCTCATCTCATACATTACACCCAAGCCATATCCCCAGTCCCTTATGAACATATTTTGGTGTTTTTTATTTAAATAGAAACTTCCTGAAAAATCTTTGTTTCTCTTTGAAAAAAAATAAACTGTTTATACATGTAAATTCTTTGAATCCCTTACCCCCAAACACTCATTTTGTTATTGTTGCCAGTAATATACAAACAATTGTGTTTATACCTACTCAGAATCAAATCCCAATTTTGAAACATCTGTCTGAATTCATTAACATTTGTCTTTGCCTTCTCTTCTGAAGGCACTGCCAAATGTTTGCAAGTCAGTGTTATGCCTTACAATGGGAAGCAATAAATTCAGGTTTGTTTTTATCAAAACATTGTGTTAGTTATATTGATTGAGCTTTTGACATAAAATACTTGGAAAGTACTCAAGAATTAAAACTGTTCATTCTCATCTCCTTAGCTGAGGGGAAGAGAGGACTCCAGAGCTAGACTGCTGTGGAACACTGGTCTGTACCCTGTCACTTATATTTTAAATAAATGCCGATTGGCCAGTAGCCAGGTAGGAGGTATAGGCAGGGGGACCAGGCAAGAAGTAAAGGTGGGGCAATGAGAACAGGTAAATTCTGGGAAGAGGATTCTGCAATCTGCATTTATGACCCAGTCACAGAGGAAGCAAGATGTGGCTGCCTCACTGAAAAAGGCACCAAGCCATGTAGTCAATGTAGATAGGAATTATGGGCTAATATAATTGATAAGAATTAGTTAATAAGAAGAGCCTTATATTCTGGGCCAGTCAGTTTATAATTGATGTAGACCTCTGTGTGATTCTTTGGAACTGAATTCCTGCAGGACCGGGAAGGACAGAAACCTCTGTCAACACTAGAAGACGAAAGAACAGAGTTTAGGGCAAGCTTTACCAAACTAAGACTCTAAATCCACAACAAGACAAATGGCCTAAGATTTTAACATTTCTTCCTTGAGTAAAATAGCTTCTTCTGCAGAAAAAGATGAAGACAATGCTGTCTTGGGGAAGTAAAGATAATGTTTTACTCAGAGAAGGCAGAAATGGGCAGAAGAAAGATGGCACACAAGAGTCCCTGTGCCATAGCTAGGAAGACAGATATAAATGTGCAACACAAGATGACACATTGCTTATATCCACAGAGATGTGCAGGACCAAAAGGGCAGAAGGAAACGGCGAGGACTAGGGGATGGCTTTCCACTAATCCTCTACTTTTACATTCTATCTTAAACTTCTTTAAATGAGTCAAGATACATAACCCAGAGATTTAGTGTTGCTTGATCCTAAAGAGAGAAGTTAAAACAGAAAGTTTAGAAATGCAAGGACTGAGACTTGATGACATGGGGAGCTGTCCTATAGGCAGAGACTTCCACCTCGCCACTCCCGTGAAACCCTATAGTAGTCCTAATCTGAAGGGCTTCTGAGTTTCTGAGTAAACACTGATTTATGGATAAAGTGTCACAAGTTTTTACGTGAGTGTGTGAATGCATGCACAGGTTCTTTCTTGTTCAAGTGATGTCCAGATGCTTGTGAACCTGTACGTGTGTAGTGGTTAGAGGTCAAATTCGGGCATTGTTCTTCAGGAACCATCCACTCTGGTCTCTTTCTGGCCTGGAGCTTGATTGGGCTAGGTCGACTGGCTTGTGACCCTAAGGGGTCTGTCAGGTCTGTCTGTGTCTGCTCCCCAGTGGTGGGATTACAGGTGCAGACCAAATGCCTGATTTTTATTTTTATTTTTATTTTTTGCAAAGCATATGAGGATCCAGCTCAGGTCCTTCCAATGACTATTGCTCACTATTGCTCAAATTCAAATTCTCCAATGACTGATATACGTCCTAAGGCCCCCAAGTTTTACATTCCATAGGCTTTGGGGAATTATTTTAATTAATTGAATATGGTATCTAACTCATAGATATATTTCTTTCCTTTTTGTTTTTGTATTTGTTGTTGTTATTGTTTGCTTGCTTGTTTTTTTTTTCTGAGACAGGGTTTCTCTGTAGCTTTGGACTTGTCCTAGAACTAGTTCTTGTTGACCAGGCTGATCTTGAACTTGCAGAGATCCACCCGCCTCTGCTGCCCATGCGCTGGGATTAAACGCGGGTGCCACCACCACTCGGCACTCATAGACATATTTCTAAATGTCAGTCACAGACATGAAATCATGTGAGACTTCGGGACTGCGTGAGAAGGGCATGGGGAGCATTTCCATGGTCGATCAGTGCAGCACCTTTCCCTCTATTTACTATCTCGTGCACTTTTTCTCTCTGTCCCTCATCTTACTGCTCATGACATAGCAAGTGAACCCTTGCCACTAATCTGGGTTTGAACTATGGTAACAATTTCACTGTGCCTTGGGGTGTTTGCTCCAGACACTGTACTGCTGGCCTATCTCCATATATTACTGCCCCCTTCCCCTCTCTTCCCCCCAGAAGTCTGCAGATCTCTAGCTTGGTTACTGACAGAAAGAGCTCTGAATAAATAGCTCATGCCCTGAAAGCAATCAGATCTTAGATGAGCCTTGTGTGATCAGAGTAACAGTTGGGCTGTATATTTAAATTTTATCATTATGAAGCAATGGAAGTACCTGTCTTGGATGGATCCTTAAAGAATAAACTAGAAAAATGGCTGCAAACTTTAGCACAATGGCTAGCATTTCTCAGGTGTTCAGCAAACATTTGCCCTTTTCTGCCTGGCCATCATCACTCGGTTATCCTGAGTCCACTATGGTGCTAGGCATCAGGAGAACTTGCCTTGCTTCTCGCAATGACCATGCCAGTGCTCACAGCATGCAGGAACTACAATTCCTAACTCAGAATCTTTAAGGTACACCCACCTGCAGAAGTCTAATGCTTTGGATGAGTTTCCTCTAACTTGCATCTCTTATTTTTGAACCAAGGATGTTTGTTAAGGTATTTGCAGAGCTTAGGAGTGAAGAAGGACGCTTAAAAGATATCCCATACTAGCTCAGAATTGAGAATAATTAGAGGGTTATTTACTTTGGGATAGACTCAGAAGTCACTATCCTCTGCTGTAATGAACAACAGCAACCGAATCCCATAGCCGGAAAAGAGGACAGACACATGCTTTACACGGGCATAAATAGTATAAGAGGCCACGCCCAAGTGGGTGAGTAACTTAAAGGCTACTGGCAGTAGGAACTCCTACAGCACAGGAGATTGCTCCCTGGGTAAAAGCACAGCCCACTCTGGCCTGAAAGCCTGAATTTTGTCCCTGGAACCCATGTGAAAAGCTGGATACCACGGTGCATATCTGTGACTACAGCAGTGCCATGACAAGAAGGGCGGTGCACAGGAGGGTCTGCCTAGAGCTCCCAGGCCAGTCGCTGGAACCCATGGCACAGCCACAGCCACAAAAAAGACTCAAGCTCCAGACTCCTGTGAAACTGTCTCCACTCACCTCTATCAATACGGCAGAATGTACAAGTGTTCTCTCTGTCTGTCTCTCTGTATCTCTCTCTCTCTCTCTCTCTCTCTCTCTCTCTCTCTCTCTCTCGCTCTCGCTCTCTCTCACACACACATACTAATATTTTTAAAAGTTATCTCTATGTATATACCTTGTTTCAACTGCTCTAACATTTATAAGAGTAAAAATGACAAAAATCCTCCTCCCCTGATGATGAGTTTTTCATATGTACTTTTTAACTTTTCTTATTTGGGGGTTTTCAGAATTTGTACACATTTTACTTGTAATCCTGTACTAAGATGAAATTTTCATTCATCTTAGTTGTATTCTATTAACCTTTGTCTTTGATACACTATTTTATATTTTTATTTTATTCTGAACATTTTAAATTTATTTTTGTACTTACATATTTTATTATTCTATTTATATTATTTTATATTTATAATTTTATATAATATTTTTTAACTTCACTATTGATTTTTTGGGGTACACATCATGCACCCCAGTTCAGCTCACCTCCCAATTCTCCCATACCCTCCCCTCATTCCTGCCTTGCCCCCTCCAACATAAGGAAACAGATCAAAGTAAGCAAGCAAATGAACAAAGAAAACCAAAAAAAACAAAACAAAAACTACAACAACAGAAAATATCTTTGCTTCTCCTTCTTTCCTGCTTCTCCAATAACTCTTCATTCATCCTGGTGACACTGGAGGCTTCAGTGTGCCTTGTAGTATATGTCTTTGTCCCATCAATTTTATTGTCAAATGTTTATTGCAGTGCATCTCTGGTCTTGTTCAAGACCTCTGGTTTCTGGTACACCATCATCACTGGATCCTCGCTGGAACTCCTCTGGAATATCCGGTAGCTGTCACTAGTCTTGGAGATCTTATGGGTATTGTTCCACAGGACCAGTTCCTTCACCAGCTCCAGCAGGTCCTAGATTGGGGAGGTGCTAGGGTGGGTCAACCCAAGGCCTGGCTATGGGCCAGGATAGTAACCAAGTTGAGTAGTTCAGGTCCCTGGAGTCACCCACCTTAGGCAAGGAGGTGGAGTCAGTTCCCCTACATGCATGTCCTCAGGGTCAGTTCACTGTGGCCTGTGGCAGGGTTGGGAACTGTCTCTCCAGCAAAGCAGGGACCAGGTAACTCTAGTGTCCAGTGCGAGGCAAGCCCAGTTTTCCCAGGGTCAACGAAGGGCGTGACCAGCTCAGCATGACTCTTATTTCACCTCCCATGGTTCCTAGGGCCTCTTGAGGTGGCACAGGCCACAGACATCCACTTCCAGCTGTAGCTAGACCGCGAACCCAGATCCACTGCAGTTTGGGGCTGGTAGACAACCTGGCTCTGCGTGAAGGGACTGGCTACTCTTGTGAGAACAGACGCAGTGCTAACTCTGGGCCTCTATGCCACCTTTGGTGGCAATACACTATTCAAGTTTCAGCACAGACCCCAACTACAATAGAACCCTAGACCCCAACATGGTCCTCGACAGTCGCTGGGTCTGGATGTCTCCACTTCTGAAGTGGCAGTATGGCTCCAAGATACCAACATGGGTCCTCCATATCGGGTGTCTGCAAGGTCTTCGATGGTAACAGGTACATCGGCCATTGGCACAGGCCCTGTCTGCAGGAGGGCCATGGACCATGACCATGGCTGCAGTTCCAGCTCAGACGTCACCATGACATTGAGTAACAGCGCGGAGCACTTAGATCTGGATGTATCCTGACCCTCAGACACCAACCTGGACTCACGTGGCTGGTTTGACCCTGGGCATCCTCATGGCACGGGTAGCAACAGGAACCCCCATATGTCAAACCAGGCCCTGGCTGCTATAGGGCCACAGACCCAGATATAGCCCTCGGCAGCCACCTAGGCCCAGATGGCACCATGGCCCTGGGTGGCAGCAGTCCAGTCATATCTGTATGGCCTCTGCTGTGCTGCAGCCCTTCAGGCTCCAACCAAGTCGCAGGCTTCAGCCCAGCTCCGAGGCCTCTGTATTGGCCCTAGAGGCAACCTGAGCTACAGACTTGAACACAGATCTTGGTTGCTGCTGGGACATGGACCCAGATATAGGTCTCACGCATAAGTTTGATCTGGTCAACATCGTAGCTCCAAGTGGTAACCCTGGCAACTCAGATCAGGATGGCTCTGGTAGTAGCTTGGCCCAGGGACACCAACAAGACCACAGGTTGTGGCCCAATAGGGCCGTGGGTATCAACAGAGACCCTGGCTACTGTAGGACTAGGGACCACAAAATGGTCCTTGGCAGCAGCCCTTCCAGGACATCATGATCATGGCACCAGGTGGCAAGCAGACCTACCCCTCAGCCTACTCCTCACTTCCGTGATGGTGAATTCAAGTGGCAAGCATACCTCTAACATCTGCCCACTCCTCGCCGTATTCATTTCCTCCTTACTGCGTCTTTCCATAGCACATGACTCCTTTGGTTTCTCCATCTCTTCCAATTTCCCACTACATACTTCCTTTTGGAAATAAGGCCCACATGCCAGGTATCGCAAGGTTCCAGGCAGGTCCCTGGCTGTCTTCCCACCAGCTGGGGCCTGGATGACCCAAGGTAGCTAGCTATCTTCCTACTGGCTGGAGTCTTGGGGTTTCTGGCCAGCTAACCACCATCTGAGCAGTTAAGTATCAGGTGGGAGTGGCTTATATAATATTTATATTATTTTGTTGACTTGGTATATTATTTTGTCTTTTTTTATTTATTATTTTTATTCTGAAATGTTTGTAATTTGTCAGTGTTTTGTTTAATGACACATAGTCCTAGTTTTCTTATCTTTATTTGTATACCACAGCATATGCTATGTGATATATATAGTCATAAGGGTACAAAGGAGGGAGCTATAATGATTTTGAAATATTGTCTAAAAATCTTTTAATAAGATAATACTGGCTTTGGAATTATCACCATATTGAAAATATTGTTACTATTACAAGGCTTGCCTTGATCATATTATTGTGTTTATTTATATTGTATATTTATGTTGCTGTATAAATTATCACATAAATATATTAACATATTGTATGCTTATATTATTATATGTTTAGGACATGTAGTTGTCTGTGATCAGCAAACCCTAAGTCAAGTTATATTGTATCAGTTGACAGCAACATACCTGAGCTCTCTAATTCGTCACGCTCCTTGTTGTTTTCTCTCAGACCAACCATGTTCCCCCATTATCCGCAGGACCTTCTTTAAAAATCTATGTGCCCTTAGGGTATTTGATGTTTTCTGTGTGTATTCCTGCAGGGCAGCTCTCTATACTTTTCACTTATGGCTATGGTCATGAGCCATACATAGATCTTGGGTTCTCCTCTCCTTGAATTTCCATCTGGTGTGCCGAAGAGATCTCTGATTAGCAGGTACACATGTGCACTTATGTATATTTTCAACATATGACTTCATTAGAGTTCCAGGGATAGAGTATCATCGTTTTCATGGTCAGTGCTCAGCATGTCATAGCTGATCAGCATTTGATGAGAGAATGAATTCGTTTTTGAATCTTGGACCACAGCAGAAGGGGAGAAGAGAACTGTTAATTCTGTTCTTGTGCATATCCGTTCCTACACAAACACTGTGATCAAGGGTGTACAGATTGCTTGGAGATTAAAGGAAGCCTCTCTGGAGCTAGAAGGGATTCTAGTTTCTCCACAAATAAAATATGTTCCTGTTTCCTTTAGTTGTAGATAAGCAAATGGCTTTACTGAAAATACTGGCATTTTAGGGAGTCTCTCTTACAATGCCAGCAGGTATTTAGCATGTGGTAAAGAAGAAGCCTGTTTTCTAGGCCTCCTGTATCAGGTGATACCAACAATGGGCATACTTTGCTGCGATGTCTACAGTGTGGTCTGTTCTCCCCCTCTGATGGTTACTGAGGAAGTCTTTCACTGGGATACTGGTCCCAGCCTGCTGGGTGCTCGGATGCGAGGCTTTCCAGAGGGCACAGAGACATCATAGGCTCCAGCAGGATGACCTGGTTTCTTTTATAACGAAATCAGTACTAAAGAGATCTGAATGATAGATAACAGCTTATCAATAATTGAAAGGAGAGTCTCCAAGATGTCCCATTATCTGAATAATGAATGCTCACTTGGGTTTTGTAATTCCTTAATAAAACTGACTGATTGATTTGCTTAATTAATTCCTCCTTTGACAGTCTTATTGCTTTTTTTGGAGACAGGGATAGGCAAGAAAGAAAAACAAAGAAAGATAATTCAAGCCAAGAGGAAAATTTAAAATTTTCATAACGTTAACCCCTAAGCATTATTGAACCAAGATCTCTAGTCAACCTTATCCCCAGGCAACTTATCCACAGAGACCCGCCCCCACGCCTGTCAACAGACACCGCATGTCACCTGTGTGTGTTTGTCACTGTGGCTGATGAAGCACTCTGCTACGCCATGAGATCCGGGCCACATCTGTGATGATAAACTCAGCACAACAGTAGACACTTTTGAATGGATTGATCTGGATGAATGGTTAAAGGCAGCTTCCATCTAAAACAACAAACGCTGGGTGAGTCAGTGGCTGCTCCTTTTGCACCAAGGAGCACAAGGATGTGCAGCCAGGAAGCATCCCCGACTCTAGAGGAACCTACTGTGATAAGGACCTGTCTGCAACTAGAATTTCATCCAATTGCAGCCAATTGCCACCATTTCTGTGACTATCGGTCTCTCCCAGGGAGAGATTATACAGCTAAAAGCCAAGCAACAGCAGAAGATGCACAGAAAGAAAGAATGTGGGTTAAGTGTAGGCCAGACAGACAACAGTGAGTGAAATGATAGAATTAAAATACTGTGTGGTGGATGATGAGAACCATAGGCATTTTAACCCTACCTCTCTCATTCATTGTTTGTACTGACAAAGATTCAATACTGGAAACTTTATGAAATGATCATAATGATAAATTATTCAATTGGAAGGAAAGAAAAACAAACCTTAGTGGTAAGCATTCCAAAGATGTGCTAACATTTTATTTTGTTTGAAAAAGCTAGGATTCATACAAGTTTCAGAACTAGGTTCTATATCAGTTATTTATTTCCCACACCAGTGACTTCTGTGGGTTTCTTTGGATGTAGTTAGAGGCCATTGGTCATGGTGTGGGTACAGTAATCCAGAAGGTCAGTCATTGAAAGACCAAGAGTGAAATCTTGTAAACTCATTACTTTATATTATTATTGACCAATCTTATATAACAATGCTGGATTCATATCCCTCTTTCTTGTTAGTATCTAAATGACCATTGGCTTGTCTCACACTAACAGAAAATTCTCTGCTGGGTGATTGGGGGACTAACCGCACCCCAGTTTTAAAGGTAGTATAATCAGAAAAATCCATCAATTATGCCCTTCATTTTGTGTGGAAGCAGACCCACCACTTTTGCTAGGTATAGCACGAATCTTATTGGTCTTAATAATAAAAACTTAGAGTCAGATATTATTAGGGGGTAAAAGTCGAAAGATCAGAAAAGCAGAGCAGCCAGTCGCTAGTTCTTACATCTATGAAATCCTCAGAACCAAGGGGACAAGATCCTGTCCCTATGAATCCTCAGGTTGAATGCCTTAAGCTCCTGTCTTCTCCTGCCTTATATTCCTCTCTCCAGCCATATCCCTTCCTGTGTCCACCTTCTTAGTGCTGGAATTAAAAGCCTGTGACTACCAAGTACTGGGATTAAATGTTTGCGCCATCACTGTCTGACTCTGTTTCTCTTTTAGACTGGATTAATCTCATGGGGGCCAGGGAGGCTTGAACTCACAGAGATTCGCCTGCCCCTGCCTCCCAGTCCTAGGATTACAGGTGTGTGTCACCACCGCTGTCCTCTGTGACTATCTAGTGGCTAGCTCCTTACTCTGAGCTTCAGGTAAATTTTGTTTGTTAGATCATAAACAACATATCATGACAGCTAAGATCATTTCTTTCCTAATTTTCCTTACTAGACCAAAATCAGAAACACCTTCTTAGCTGGATGGCAGCAATCACCCATTATGTGGGCTCCATGATTCTTTCACTACATTAGTTCTGAGTTTGTAATGTCTAAGCCCAGTGAAGCTCTGGGATGTAGAACATACTCTGTGACCTCAGTATTATAGGACGAGGCCGATGTGGGATTCCCCTCTGTATGTTGTGAATATGTTTTATTGTGACTGCTTTCAGCCAATAGCTTAACAGAATATAGCCAGGCTGGAAAAGATATATATAGAGAGAGAGTAGGGGGAGTCACAGAGATGCCTTTTAGCCACTGGAGGAGAAAGATGCAAGCTGCCAGCAGAAACCTTGAGGGCAAACTACGAGCCTTGTGATAAAATAATAGAATATAAAATAATAGAATTGGGTTAATTTAAGACATAAAAGTTAGCTAGCAATACACTTAAGTGATTGGCCAAGCAGCATTTCAATTAATTTAGTTTATGTGTGATTAATTTGGGTCTGGGTGGCTGGGAACAAATGAGTACCCTCAGGTCTGGATGGACAGGAACCATCAAGTAGCCCCTGACTAAGCAAGGTCCTACTTCATCTATAGGTAACGCGGCTGTAACTCTACCAAATTCCACCATAGCTGCACAGTCTTTCTCAAATAAGAATCAACATATTAGTGAAGATTTTCCTATTTATGGATCTATTCATCATTGTTTGGGGTGTTGAGTAATTATGGACAACATACATTCATGATGTGCATGGGCCTAGGCATTAGGCAGGGTAAAAGTGCTCTTGTCACGTTCTTAACTGCCTGTGTGTTTCCTACATACCTAACATGAGAAGCCTTGTAACTTTTCTCCTTCTGCAGACACATTGGGGCACTGTCATGTAGATTGTGATGTAATCAAAGGTGTGACTTGACTAGCTGTTATACATTGATTGAGTTGCGTAAAGCCCCCCAAAGAGGAATGGTATATTTTGTTAACAATTTGAAGCTACCCAAGTTCTTTTAGGAGAGAAAAAAAAAATCACTCTGATTGCAAATGAATTGATTATCCAGAGAACAATACAACCGACTACAATTTAAAGTTACCCATGCATTAGTATTAAAGATTTGATGTTTACTGAATCAAAGGATGGTTTTCTGAAAAGCTGCTTGTAGGTTCCAGCTGACTGTGCAAATGTTTTGTCTTGAGTCTGCAGATATGTTTCTGCTAGACAGCATCCAAGACATCCCCCTCCTAGTACATCAAAACAAGGTCTACAAACTTTAATAGTAGTATTTTATCACACACTTCCCCAAACATGCCAATGTCATCAGAACTGCAAATACAGATGAGAAGTTCCTTCTCTGGTGACTTGGCGGAAATAATAGAACATTCTTTTTCTTTTCTTTAGATTTTAACTGAGACAGATTGTCACAACATTAGCCCTCACTGCTGCACACCTCTGAGACCTACATCTGGGACTGATGTGTTTGTGAACTGTGTGCCTACTACAGAACCTATCTCTAGAGCTATCATGGGAAACAGAAACCTTATTATACACACAGAACAGTAACTTCCCATAATGCTTCCTATTCGGCTCCTAGCCAGGCCTATTCTTTCTGTTTGTGTGATTTTTATCTTCACCAACTGACTCATGCAAATGAATTTGTACTGGATTTAATGTGCTTAATGTTGAGCATTAAATAGAAAAATCATTTTTTACAACTTCATCTTTTGTTATTGAAAAACTTGTTTTCAAACAATATATTCTTATCATGGTTCACCCTTCTCCAACTTCTCCCAAATCCTCCCCTTTTCCCCTTTCATCCAGCTCCATGCATTGTATCTCTCTCTCTCTCTCTCTCTCTGTCTCTCTGCTACCCACAAAGATAAAAACAAAATTTAAAAAATATACAAGAAACACACGAGAGAGAGAGAGAGAGAGAGAGAGAGAGAGAGAGAGAGAGAGAGAATACGAATTTAACTTTGACCCATGCTGTAGTGTAGGCCATGGTGTCTCCACATTTTAAGTCTGACTAATATTCTATTCCGTGTTTATTCTGTATTTTGTGCATCTGTGTGTTGAGCACATGTGCTATTATTTTACATTTTAGGTGCTGATTCAGCACTGCTCTGTTAGACCTCCTAAGCTTAATATTTTCTTGGGCCTAATGTCACAATTTCTTGTTAAAATTCTCAGAAATGGAACTTCTGAGTTATATGATGACTATATTTCTAATTGTTTGAGGTTCTCCCACATCATTTTCTACAAGAGATATAGCTGGGCATAAGGTTTTAAACTACTCTATATCCTTGCTGATACTTGATATATTTTAGTATTATCTTAGTTTTTTATAACAGTAGACTTCTTGGTCTATTTGTAGTGGTATCTTCTAGTTTTGTTTTGAATTTTCATAATTATTAGTGGATGAGCATTTTTATATACTAATTGTAAATTTGTGAATCACTGTGGTGGTCTGAGAGAAAAAAGTCCCCAAAAAGAGTGGTACTATTAGGAGGTGTGGCCTAGTGGGAGAAAGTGTGTCACTAACTGTTATCATATGCATACATGTATACACACATATGTGTATATACATACACACACACACACACACACACACACACACACACACACATTTCTATGTTGACAGAGACTGCTTGTTCATTCCTGGTCACCCAGACCCAAAATCCCAAAATGATCACACAGAAACTGTGTTACTACAACACTGCTTGGCCTGTTAGCTCAGCTTCTTATGGGTTAGTTCTTACATCTTAAATTAACCAACATTTCTATTAATCTGTATATATCCATGTGATTGTGGCCTACCAGTAAGTTTTTGTCTGGTGTCTGACATCTGTCTCCTGAAGCAACTACATGGCTTCTCTTTGACTCTGTCTACTCTCTCCTCCTCTGTTTGCTTGGAATTCCCACCATGTTCTAGTCTGAGCTGAAATAGACCCAAAGCAGCTTATGCAACGGTATTCACAGCATAAGGAGGGGAATCTCACATCATAGCTATAACCTGTTTAGCTTGTATAATGTTTCACGTGTGAATCTTTTCAGAGCTGCTCCCCTCTCCTGCTCCTGGGTTTCTTCAGTTGCCTATAGTTCTTTCCATTGAGGTGAGGCCTTGTCAGATTTCCCCTGTCCAGTTTGGTCTGTCCATTAGTGTTGTCCTTGTTCAGCTCCCATTTGGGCAGTCATGATGGTGAGGCTTTATGGGTGTAGCTTCTGAAGTTACTGGGAGACTCAGTCTTACAGCAAACACCCTGATCCTCTGGCTCTTACAATCTTTTCATCCCTTCCACAATCCCTAAGCTTTAGGTACAGGAGTGTTTTGTAGTTTTATCTTTAGGAGCTGGGTTCCACAATTCTGCATTTTAATTGGTTATGGTGTTTATAGTGGTACCTGTCTATAGTAAGAAGTTTCCTTCCTATAGTGTGAAGACTACACTTCTCTGTAAGTACGAGGGCAGAGGGTTATAGATTATGGTTAGTGATTATGCTTGTTTAATAAATTAGTGGCTGTACGTTCTCTTCCAGTAACTATGACTTCATTAGCACTGAGCAGTTAGCTAGACTTACAGTGCCACGCATGTTGTCCTTGTGGTTGAGTTTCAGTGATTCATGAAAGTCTGCATTTTAAATCTTTGTCAGATGTACACTTAAAAACTTTTGTTCCCATTTCTTAACCACTGTATCCTTTGTAGGTTCACAATGTCTTTTAGACACCAACTTCTACAAAAATCTAATTTTTCTGTTTGAGTGTTGGTTGTGACTTTGGTGTCATAAATAAGACTACTTCCCTACCAAATTAAATACAGTAAAGTTTTGTCCCCATGTTTTCTTCTAGAAATTTTTTAACTTTGTTTTATTTAACAATAAATTAAATATATTGTTCTTTGGTTCATTTTACTTAATTTTGCTGATTTTAGTTAAGGACTCAATTTTATTCTTTGAAATGTAGATATCTAGATATTTCTAGATCTTAAAAAAATAAAAAAATTGTACTTTATTTATGAAATATCTTTGATACTTTGACAAAAATCATTTGTCCATAAATATGAAAGTCTCTCTATATATACCTATATATTTGTATATATTTTATTTTTAAAAAGAAAACAATCTTTTTCATCATACTTACCAATTCCAGTTCCTACTGCTCCCATCCACTCCTCAGAGAAGGTAAGACATATTGCTTTGGGGAATGTCCAAGGCCCTCCCTTGGAGCAAGTTATCCATCAAAAGAGAATGGGTTCCCAAAAAAACAAGCAATGGGGATAAATCCTGGTCTCACTGTCAGTAGCCCCACAGTCTTCCCCAGCAATAAAACTGTCACCCACATTCAGAGGGCCTAGTTTGGTCCTATACTGGTTCTTTCCCTATCCGAATGGAGTTGGTCAGCTCCCATTAGCTGAGGTAAACTGTTTCAACGGATGTCTCCATCATGGTTTTGACATGTTTGCTCATATTTTTACTCCTCCCACTCTTCAGCTGGACTTGTGGGAGTTCAGTCCAATGCTCTACTGCAGGTCTCTGCCTCTATTTCCATCAGTTCATGGATGAAGGTTCCATGGTGACAATTAAGATATTCATCAATCTGACTACAGGGCAAGGCCAGTTAGGCATCCTTTCTTCTATTGGCTTAGGGACTTAGCTTGGAGCATGTTTGTGGATTCCTGGGAATTTCTCTAGTGCCAAGTTTCTTACTAGCCTCATAATGGTTCCCTCAATCAAAATGTCTCTCTCCTTGCTCTTATATCTGTCTTTCCTCCATCTTGTCTATCCTGTTCTCTCAAGTTCTCTTACCCGTCCACTTCTCCCATCATCTACCCCTTCTGTCCTCCCTTTCATCTTCACCCCCATGCTCCTAATTTTGTCAGGTGATCTTGTCTATTTCCCTTTTCCAGGGAGATCTATACATGTTTTTCTCAGGGTTCACCTTGTTGCTTAACTTTTCTAGGGTCATGGACTATAAGCTCATTATCCATTGCTTTACAGCTAGTATCCACTTATGAATGCGTACATACTATGTTCATCTTTCTGAGTCTGGGTTACCTCACTCAGGATATTTTTTTCTAGTTCCATCCACTTGCCTGTATATTTCAAGATGTCATTGTTTTTACTGCTGAGTAGTATTTCATTATGTAAATGTACCACATTTTCTTTATCCATTCTTTGGTTGAAGGGCATCTAGATTGTTTCCAGGTTTTGGCTATTATAGATAATGATGTTATGAACATAGTTGAACAAAAGTCCTTGTAGTATGCATACTTGGGATATACTCCCAAGAGTAGTATTGCTCGGTCCTGGGATAGGTTGATTCCCAATTTTCTGAGAAACCACCATACTGATTTCCAAAGGTTGTAAAAGTTTCCATCCAGCAGTGAAGGAGTGTTCCACTTTCTCCACATCCTCTTCAACATAAGCTATCATTGTGATTTTGAGCTGACTGATATGAGATGGTATCTCATGGTCGTTTTTATTTGCATTTCTCTAATGGCAATGAGTATCTTTCAGGCATTTGAGATTCTTCTGTTGAGAATTCTGTTTAGTACTGTGCCCATTTATTAATTGGATTATTTATAATTTTGATGTCAAATTTATTGAGTTCTTTATATATTTTGGAGATCAGTCCTCTGTCTGATGTGGGGTTGATGAAGATCTTTCCCCATTCAGTAGGCTGCCTTTTTGTCTTCTTGACTGTGTCCTTTGCTTTATAGAATCTTCTCAGTTTCAGCATGTCCCATTTATTTATTGTTGGTCTCAGTGTCTGTGATATTGGTGCTATATTTAGTAATTGTCTTCTGTGACAAACATTCAAGGCTACTTTTCACTTTCTCTTCTCTCAGGCTCAGTGTGATCAGATTTATATTGAAGAAGATACCAGCAAATGGAAAGATCGCCCATGCTCTTGGATATGTAGGATCAACATAATAAAAACGGCAATCTTACCGAAAGCAATCTATAAATTGAATGCAATCCCCATCAAAATCCCAACATAATTCTTCACAGAGATTTAAAGAATAGTAATCATCTTCATGTGGAAAGCCAAAAACCACAATATAGCCAAAACAATACTGTACAATAAAGGAACTTCTGGAGGCATCACCATCCCTGGCATCAAGCTCTATTATAGAGTTACAATAGTAAAAACAACTTGGTATTGGCATATAAACCTACAGGTCGGCCAATGGAATACAATTGAAGACCCAGATATTAATCCATGCACCTATGAACACCTGATTCTTTAACAAAGAAGCTAAAATTATACAATGGAAAAAAGAAAACAACTTCAACAAATGGTGTTGGCATGACTGGATGTCAACATGTAGAAGAATGCAAATAGATCAGTATCTATCCCCATGTGCAAAACTCAAGTTCAAATGGATTAAAGATCTCTATATAAATTTAACCACACTAAACCTGATAGAAAATTTATTTCTAATAATTCCTTTCTGTTCTGTTCAGTTTTCTCTTGTCTATCCACTTTTAAATATGTCTTTATACTAAACCAAGTTGTTTTGGTTATTATACCTTTGCAGTATGTTTTGAGATTAGAATCATTTGTTTTCTTTCTTTGGGAACCCTTTATATTTCATGTAAATTTTAAAATGGTCTCTACTTAAGCTAAAAGTTACACTGTAATTCTGAGAGAGATTTTATCAATATCTTCAAATATTATTGAATTCTTAATGAAATTAAATTGTCCAGTTCATGAATGTAGGTTGTAATCCCATTATTTGCATCCTTCAACAACATTTCTGTAGACTTCATTGTGTCTTTTCCCTTTATGGTTAATTCCTAATTTTTTTTTGACCTTATCAATGCTACTATAACTCAAGCTTTTTTAAAACCCATTTTCAGATTGTTTGCTGTTGATACTTACTTTATTATTTTATTGAACTAATTTAATAAGACTAATGGACTTTTGTGTGTGACATTATTAGAATTTTGTCCATATAAAAATAATCTACATTTCTTTCCTATATATAGATCTTTTATTTTATTTCCCCAGCTTATCTGGTGTGGTGTTCCAATACCCTCTTGCATAGGAATAAAGAAAGCTACCATCTGTGTCTCATTCATGGTTTGGGGAAGATAACTCACAAGCCTTAACTCTTGAATTCTTTGGTGAGTTTAAGTTGATATTGTTCCAGCTGTCCTTCAGTTGTGCTTTAGGTTTTTGTGGAGATAATTTACTATGGAAGACGGTGACTTGTATTACATCCTCTTTTTCTTATCTGTTGACATAGAGTTTGATTTTACGTTCTGTGTAATGACATATCATAAATTGGTTGGTTTTTGTATGTTGATCCAACCTTGAATTCCAAGAATAAATCATACTTGGTCATAGTGTTTAAACCTTTAAATATGTTATTTAATTTGGCTTATAATATTTTATTTATTTTTGGCACCAATATATCAATATTAAAAACTCAATGTCCTCAAGTTTCTTCTCTATAGTTTCTTTGTCTTAATTTAGCTCAAGAAATTTTTGCCTCATAACATGATGTAGTAGGTGTCTCTTCTTTGTTAAGAGCGGGAAGAAGTTCAGGTGTTAGTTTTTCTTTAACTGCACATGGAATTCACCGATGAATTCATCAGGTCCAGAACTTTTTTTTATCCAGGAATCTTTGATTACTGACTAAGTCACTGCACCAATTATAGATACTCTTTAGTTTCATGTTTGTTGTTATGACTTAAAAACAAACAAATAACAAACAAACAACAACAACAACAAAAACCTTATTAAAAGCAACTTATGGAGCATGGTTTATTTCAGTTTACAATCCCAGGTTACCATCAATCACTCAAGATAGCATTGTATGCCAAAGCCACCTCAGGAAGCAGATGGTTCCCAATTGGGCAACTTCCTGCCAAGAACTCTCTCAGAAATTTTGCTCACAACTGTTGTTCAGATTTCTCTTAAAAAGCCTTTTTGTCTGTGTGCTGAGGCCTAAGAAAATCTCCCTGAGATGGTCTGTGAGACATCTGTGTAGGAGAAAATTGCCACTATTGCATATCTCATACTTTTTTAGCAAATCTGAAAGAAGTAAATTGCATATGACAGAACTTCTCCCTGGATTAAAAATTAACTTTGATGTCAAAATAAAACTCTAGAATTTAATTTATCATAAAAGCTATATTCTCGAGTAGAATCTAATGGACCAAAACAGATAAAGCAATTAAACGGAAAATGGTATGAATTAATCTTATTTAAAGAGGCAGTCAAGATAGAATTCATATTTTCAGAGGTATGCCAAGTAGTGGATAGGGGAGAGCTCTCAGCACTCAGCTAGTAATGCCACAATTTAAAATAATAAAAGCATTGTACGTCCCTAATTCACTCACTTTCTCCAGATGCTATTTGTTAATTTTGACATGCCTCTCAGTCTTTATTGCTTGTGACTTTTTTTTTCATGGAATACTTTACTTGTTTCTCTCTGCTACTTTGCTGCACTTTGGTGGTAATTGTGTGCAAGTTAACTAAACTAGAAACGTGTTAAATCTCTGGGGGAAAGTTCAGTTTTAAGGCCAGTGCTTCTAGAATATTCTATTCACTAATTTTCTATAGCATGGCTTTTTGTTTGTTTGTTTACTTGCTTGCTTTTGTGTGTGTCAGGCAGAGAGGATCCCCCCCAGTCAAGAGTGTGGCAATGAAAAGTTTTTAGAAGTCTTTACCATTCTAGTTACAATTGTGTCTGAAATAGGGTTAAAGTATCTGTGTTTTGACAGTTGGTCTTTACTTTCTTGCTGTTATTGACTTTGTGACCAGATTGTCTGGTGGATACTACCATGGGCTAAGGACAGAATCCCTAGGCTCTCATTCTAAACCTAACTTTATCTGAAAAGTAGAGATTATAGCATCATGTAAATTTTTGCCATAATTAGGTCAGAATTCAGAAGGAAATACTTAGAATTATTAAGTGGTCCACAGAATGTATTGCTATGTGCTAGCTATTATAAAATGATTATATATGTGTGTGTGTGTATGTATGTGTGTATGTATATATGTATGTATATATAGAGTTTACAATAATACATTATATTATATATTAATAATGTATATTGCATCTTCTATTTTGAGATAACAATATAATTATAATAGTTTTTTCTTCCTTTTCTTCCTTCTTGCTCTTTTCTTTCAAATGAACTTCTTTGCTCTTTCTCAAACTCATGGTCTCTTTTTATACTGATTGTTGTTGCAAGTATATATGCATATACATATTTATTTCTAAATATGATCTATTCCATGTTACTTGTAGATAAGTTTTCAGTGTGACCACTTGATATTGAATAAGTAATTGCAGCATAATTTATGTGGCCTACCTTTAAAAACATTTTAAAATTCAAAGAATTATTTGTAGATTTGAGTTCTCTTTGTTATTGAGAATTGAAACTAACAAACAGAAGCAAAGAAAATAATGTAAAAAATTCCTTAGCTTTAGACCCAAGGTTTGCAAAGTTCTTCCAGGAAAACACAATGGATTAAAACATTAATGTCTTTAAAAAAACTTTTTCTCTTCCACATGGGTAGAAAGCGCAGGGCCAGGAAAGAGCATATCTATCTGTCCTTTGTCATGGTATCCTCTTTCTAGCCCTTCTTGCCTGTAGTCTCTGTATTCATCGGTTGTAGCTGATCTTTTCTCCCAAGACAACAATCATGCAGAGGAAGCAAGTTTTCTGAACTCAGAGCTAAGGTATATGGCATCTGCCAATTGTCTTCCTGACTCGCAAGTACTCTATTCAATATAGGTTCACCTTCATTCTCTAATTACCTTCGACCACACTGGCGTGGGTGCAGCAGGGTTATGAGTTTGCTTTTCCTTGGGACTCATTGTACTCCTCCATACCTGTGTAACACCACCCACTGTTCAAGATGTAATGCAAATGTGGAAGAGCTTAGCAAAGCCTTCTCTCAGTCTTGCTTCCCTTGAGGTTTCTGTTGTTAGGAACTGCAGAGTAATTAGATGGGGTCAACTTTCCTGTCCGTGCTGCTTTGTCTCCCCTAGTATGTTTTAAGAGGCTTCGGGGATAGATTCCATTTATGCCTAATAACATGAGCTTGCTGTCCTGTGTCATAATGTTATCGTTTAATTTGTTAGAATGGTTATTTTTCCTTAATTGAAATCTTTGCCTTTCTTCCTCCTTCGTACTCCCTCTCCCATTGTGTATCTGTGGCTGATGATAATGTCTTCTTTCACACACACACAAAAATTATTTATTGAAATGAGCTCTTGTAAGTTTTTACTATCCACATATATTGTCTTCATAGTTACTCCTTGGAGTCATATTAAGTTAATGGAATTTCAAAATTAACACTATGGATAAATAGCTAGTTATCTAAAGTCAAATTAGTGTATATAGCAAATCCCACTTTATAATCAGTTGTGTTTCTGCTGTAAGATTTAGCATAGTGTTTAACGGTGGTGAATAAAAGAAGCTCAATGATTATAAGAGAACAATTGGGTTTATTTTTTCCTTAAAATGGGTGGAAATCTAGATTGTTCTACTGAAGAGTTATTTCCAATGCACCTAAGCTGAATGCACCAACGCTTTAGCTTCTATTTGTGAAGGAAAACTGAGAATCATATTATCTCTGAGAATGAAAGTTTGATATTTATCTGTAAAATGAAATAACTAATATAAGCCTGTTTAGTTTGTCAGGCAATGTGATCACAATGGACTTGACTGGTTTAGTCAGAGAAGTCAGAACTGTACATTAGTCATACAAATAGTTGACAGTTAATTATCATTTATTTGAAATAAAAATAATTAACTTAAACTAAAGCACATGTTGCATAGAAGTTTATTAAGAGTAGACTAGGCTTAAAATTAGTGAGTAGAGTTAAATCTATGAAATTTTAATCATATTAGATATATAATCTTATATTTGTGAGATAGTGTTAAAATAATCTCATTAAATTTGAAGTCCAATCATTTTTAATTTCTAAAATTTTATAGTATTTTCAGGTATCCTTTAAGGATTTTGGATGATGCATTTTAATCATTTTTCCCTTTCCCAAAACTTTTCCCAGAGCCTCTCCCAAAAGAAAAGAGAACAGCAGACCCTGTAGTGTGTGTTGTCTGAGAACTCCTGAATGTGGGGCCTTCCCTGGAATGTGGTTAGTAAGTCTATTGCCACTCCATTAACAAAAGCTCACTGTACGTGACATGGCCACAATCAACGCCAAGAGCTTCTTACCTAGGGATAGTGCCTTATACTTGACACCATGCTTTGATTTCTCTCTGACTTGCGTGCTTAAACTCAGTGGCACTTAATACATCTATAGGGTTGAACAATCACCACTACTACCTGTTTACATCTATTATATGCTTATTCCCCTGATCTTGTAATTTTGGAAACATTTGAAACTCCTTTCTGTCCAAATGAATCTGCCTATTTTGGCCTATTTTAGATAGCCTGAATAAGTGGACCCAGACAATATATGCCTCTTACAGTAGTACATCTTATCATACTTTCAAAATTTGTTTTGTATCACATAACAACATTTAGTTTAAAGTTAAGAATGGATAATATTCTACCATATGTATATATCACAGTTTGTTTATACACACTTCAGTTATAGACCCTTTGGTTGATTGTGTTTTACTATCATTGGCAATACCACTTTGATGTGGTATCAAGGGTTGCCAAAATCTCCCCTTCCCAAATATTGTGTATACCAGGAAGTAGAAATGGTAATTTGGTTTTATCTTTTAATACACAATAGTTCTAAATTCTGTACTGTTTGAACAAAACTCATGCACACTTCTTTGGTACCAAATTGTAATTAATGGGGAGTAAAATGACCTATCTTTTATGTATAAGCATGAAAAGAACGTCAATGATATTCTAACTGGTTAAAAAGACACTTGAAGGAAATGCGTTTTAACAACAAAAGGAAGGATATGACTTCTTCTAGGTATGATGTAGCAGAAAACTTACTGTGGATGAAAGGGAGAGCAAAGGCAGGAGCATTTGGGAGAGAACAGTGTAGACATGACTCTAAGCGATGTGAGTACAAGGGAGAAGGGAGAGGGGCAAACCAAATCAAGAAGCAAAGAGAGTAAAAGACAGATTAAAAGGACCAGGCCATCAAAATGGTTGTATTATATAGGGAAGGGCAACTGGGGGGAAGGGCTTTCCTGCCCCTGGGATGGAGAATTTAGGGTAGGAGATGGGGTTTGCCAATCAGGAGGGACTTGTAATGTAGGGCCTGAGGACTGCAGGGAGAACTTGGCAGTCAGTGTCTGTTTTGATGTGCTCAATAGGTGTCTCAGCCATTTGCTTGAGATCTAACAGTAAAGTTATAGCAGAATGTTCAAAAAGTGTCCAAACTCTCCATAATTTGTCCTATCCTTACCTCCAAATAGTAGTCACAGAAAGGATGTCTCATTGGGAGGAGAATATGGCTAGATTTCCCCACAGCTTTACCTTCCCCCCTGCTAAATGCACCCCTCTGGGGTTATGTGTTACACAACATTCCATTCTGTGACAGTAGCTCACTGTGATGATGGTTGTTAGAAAGAAGGTGTGTGCTCTCAGGGGACCTAGTGGAGGTAAGGAGAAGGAATGGATGAAGACAGAGATTATGTGACACTCCATATTAGCAAGGTATCACCACCAGTCTATGGCCTTGGTAGGCTCGTTAATCAAGAAAGAAGCTTCCAGGTGATGCTCGTTCATTTTCCTACACCAGAGTCCTTGTTAATTTTGACTTCAAGGACCTCTTTCTCCCTGTAATCATTGATGTGATCAGCTATCTTCCTTGCTGTTTATTTAGAAATATGTATCATGTGTCTCTAGAAAAAACACAAAGATGTATGTATGCTATCTGTACTTTGGCAGACGTCATGGTCTATGAAAGCAAAACCAAACTAAAGAGAACAATATAACAACAAATGATTAGGAGCTGGAATGATATGGCAAATGTATCTGTGCCACAGGAATTTGGATGAAGACGAATTAAACTATGAGGACTGCCTTAAAGCAGAGATGGGAATCAAGAAGAGCTTGCAGGATGGACAAGATTTAACCAAATGCAAGGGGGAACGATGAGCATTCTGCTAATGACAAGATTCATGAACACATGCATGGGGATGTGTGGTAGGATGCTTGCAGAACTCTTATGAGAGCAACTTAACAGAGCTGAAATAGGCTTCCCAGGAGGACAAAGAGAACATAGAACAGGAAATCAGTGTGTGATCATCTGTGATTATTTACATTGTGTAGTTGTGAACAGGTTGTTTGAGCAGGACAGGCCAGAGGTGTGACACCTCCCATTTGCTAATGATGGTGCTGTACTAGAGGAAAGACAGCTGTCTATTTTCTTTTGTGTTGGTTGAATCAGTGAAATCAAATACTATTTACATGGAAATGACAATTACCTGCTGTGAATAATGGTTATGATGCTTATCACGTAGCACTATGTTTTGCTTGAATAAAGGGAAATGCCCCCAGCAATGGGGATGAGCAGTGGTCCATGACTGATGGTTCATGAAGAGGAAAAGTGTCTCTTCTCTTATGAGGAGATGATGGTCAGTGGGTCTAAAAAATGTCCTTTTGGTGGTGGTGGGGCAATGGTCCATGGCAATGAGATGTGTTCCTTCTTGTGACGATAGAAAGTCTTAGCATCATTTGAACATGATGCTTTGCCTCGTTCTGTTCTGGATATTTAAAATATGTTCAAGACACTCTATAATAACAAGCAAATGAAGTCCTTATAGGACCCCAGCACTAATGCAGATATGTGAAATAGTATTGCAATTCTCCTCTTCAAAAAGAATATTACTTTCAAACAAAAATTTAAAGACTTATATTTGGTAACGATGTTTTATTCAGTGATGAGGGTGATGAGGGGACTGGAGAACTGAGAGCCACAGTAGTGCCAATCATGACATGGAAGAACACTACTGTGCTTTCCCTCTGTAGCTTTAGAACTTGTCCTGGAATGAGCTCTTGTAGACCAGGTTGGCCTCGAACTCACAGAGAACTTACTTGTCTCTGTCTCCCGACTGCTGGGATTAAAGCATGCACTTACCGGCCCCTCTGAAGTTTTAATATTTGACAATAGTGTCATGGCTTGCTCATGGCTCTGATTTAATTCAGTTATAAAATCATGTTTATTAGAAGTATCTAAGTGAAACCTTTTTGAAGCCCAGATGTGGCCTTCCTCCTACATGTGGCAGACTGTTGCAAGTGTTCATAGTGTACCGTCTGCTTTAGCCCTTGGCTACAGAACATAGGTGAGATGCAAAGCTAGGCACTCAGATGCGTTACCTAACTCCTTCTAAATATGAGCAAATACCAGGTTTTTGTGCAGAGAATGCCAAGGAACCTTTGTAACATATAATATAAATAATACCTGACATGTGAAAGAAAAATAGGAAGTATAAACATATATATAAATAAGTATAAATATATATGTAAATATATGGTATATGTTGACTTATAGGGCTCTATCATTCTTGTTGAAATGTACACAGCATTCATTACATATTCACTTACATGCAACTTAAATAAAATACATTTCCAACAGTTGGTCTTTGCTGTCTCTATAATTTCCATTTTAAAATTATAACATGAAATTGATTTCCTAGGAAAATTTGTACTCTGTGAAGAAATTTAGCCCAACTAACACTTTATGGCAAATCTCCAATTATACAAACAGTTGTGTTTAATGATAATGTATGATTAGTACTATCAGGATACTTGTCTACTTTTAATATTATAAATGTGATAGTACATGATTTTATCTGTATGAGTTTTCTGTCAGATAAATGAAAAGGGAACTATTTAGATACATGGTACACATCTTCATATCTTGAAGAATATAACAAATTATTCTCCAAATAAATTTTACCAATTTCTTACCAACAAGTAAATAATTTAAAGGAGTAATTGTGTTCCTGAATGCTTTTCATACTATGCACGATGTTCTAACTGTTTTCAGATTTTTACAAATGTTGTCTAAAAATGATGTTTTCTGCTTTGATTTCAATTTCCTGTCCCTTTAATTTTTCTCTGAGATTAGTAACACTAGAAGTTGTGTAAGCACTTAGCAGTTACGCACATCTACCCAGGGCCTTCAAATCTGTGAGCTCTTGGACTAGAATGGGATTCTCTAGATTTCACAAAAATGATTCAGCAGAGTATCTGATTACTCAATATTTCTCAAAATCAGAAATACTTTTGAAAAGGTAGTGACACACACCTTTGCAGGCTGCACTTATGGGTCTCAGAGTGAGGACTGAAAATTCAGAGGCTGGCCTGAGCTACATGGCAAGACTTCATAGAAAGAGAGAGGGAGGAAGGAAAGGAGGGAGGAAGAAAGGAAAAAAGGAAAGAACGAAGGAAAGAAAGGAGGGAGAATGGGAAGGGAGAGAGTGAAAGAGGGAGGAAGAAAAGAATAAGGAAGAAGGCAGGAAGAAAAGAAAGAAAATAGAAAGAAACTTTCGTGGCACATGTTGTCAAAATTCCTGACCACCATGACCCTGATCTCTGTTGTCTTAACTTTCTCTGAATTTCCAGAAATAATCTTATTTATCTTTTTGTGTTTTTCCATTAGGATACATGCTGCTCAGTTAGGGCATAGATTGCACTTACTTTATTTTTCTAAATGTATAATTATCTTCTTCAATATTATTTATCAAATAATCAGTCATTTCTCCTTATATTAGAACTGCTGTATTTTCACCTTCTAATTTTTCTTAAACTTATTAGGCAGCTTCTTAATTTATTCCTCTTTCCAGGCGGTTAGACTGTATTCTGAGATATTACTCCATTTTTCAAGTTACTGCAATTTTACTCTCATTGACTACCCGATGGAGTACAACTTCCGTAACAATTCTTTAAAACATCTTTCACAAATCATTTGTAATGTTAAATAAAATTTTAATGATCAATATCTATTACACAAAACAGTAATAGAGGAAAACAGAGTCCAAAGTGAAAATCTTTATTTTAGAAATTAAAAATACATGTAATTATAATGTAAAGTTAAACGTGTACTTGCCAAATTATGGAGAGAAAATGTAGAGTAATGGGTAAAATGCTGTCTATTTATCAAAGAGAAAAAATAAAAAGTATCATAAGAATATAAAGCAATCATTAAACATAGAGATAAGTTGTGTAGACTAAAAATACTCATTTACCCAATATAGTTAGCAAGAAATTTATATAGTTTATTATATAATATGGTTTAAAAAAACAACAAAATCCTTTTGTTACAATGCTGAACTTTGAGTGAATCCTGTTCTAGAAAAAAAGCAAATGGAAGTATTTTCCTTCTCATTTCCCTCTGCACAGCTTCCTACTACAACAAGTTTCACTTACTTGAAACATAACTCCCAGATAATTCTCCTGTTTACCTAAGACAAAGCCAGACACGGACAGCCCCTGCACCCCACCCCAAAGCATCTACTCTCACTCATAAATGGTAAACTGAAATGTTTTATCCCCAGATTCTGCTGGGGAAATAAGGTTGGCTAACCAAATTCATTAGCTTCCTTTCTCCTGTTGTCTCAACATCTTAATACGTTACCAGCCTCCGAGTTCAGCCCTCACCACCCTGAAATATACTCTGGCCTCAGGTAGAAAATCCATCTGTTTTCTCTCCTGTCACTCTGCCGCATTTCACCATATCCATTCTTCGGGCTTTTCAGCTTGTGTGCCCATCCCTCACATGGGAGACACATGCGTGGTGGGAGAACTGTCCCTACTCCTACAGCTCCCTTGTTCCTGCAGCCATCCCCCTTCCCACCTACTGACTCACCTGAGAAAACTTCTCAACAAGAGATTTGCTTCTCTTCCAGTTTTGTGTTCCTTCTTATTCATTCACGGTGGGCTGCAGTTACTTTTTAAGTCAAATTCCAAGTGATTAGCAATCTGTATAGTCAGATGGATTCTGCCACCCCTGAGATGTAAAAGGAAACATGTTAGCTCTGCCCTTCTGAACATCAGTAACAGTGACGAAAAGACTTTTCTTCCTAGGAAATTGTGAATCTGTGCGTTTATCTTGACTGGCGTGTATCAAAGCTTTACGGAATTAAACACATTTCGTTCTAGTAATTTCAGTTATGGAAATTGTTCTAAGGAAACTGCATAGTGTAATAAAAATTTATTTAAAGTTTGTATTATATGCTTGTAATGGTATTTCAAAATGAAAAAACACTGATGGGTCAGTAACTGAAGCTTAACAAAAGAAAAATATTGATAAATTCATAGAAAGGAGAAACTTGCAATAACTTATTTGTAAATAAAATTTTCTATGTGAAAAATGTCCACAATATATAAAGTATAATTACATTATAAATGTAAAGAATAGAGTTTTATTAGGAAATGATTTATATACATGTTTAATTTGTATTTGGGGTTTATATATTATCCATATTTTCTTATTTAAAATTGAATATAAATTTCCTGTATTTACATATATTCTTTTGCTTTTGAAAACTACTAGGAAACATTTAATATTTTGGCTATCTGTAAGTCTTCCACATATAAAACATACTGACATCACCAGTGCCATGCACAGCTTTCTGTCTTATGTGCTTCTATGACTATCTTTGATAGGCCTCTTTTTCCTCTGGCCCCTACGTGAGTTATCTTCATATTTACAGTGGCAGTGATAGCACAGATGGGAAACATTGGTAACAGCAACGACATTGTTGAAATAACGTGAGAAGGACCCATGGTTGCTTATGGCATAGACAGAAGATGCGGAGTCAATAGAAAGCACATCGGTCATATGTGGCTTGATAAAGTCCTCACCTTTGTGTGTTTGATCCTGGAGCTCTTGAATGTTTTCACTAAACAGAAGCTGAGCCTTGGATACTTGGCTTTTCAGGAAAAGACACCTGAGTCTGTCCACACTGACTTCTTAGTAGTCCTAAGCTAAGTGAATACTTCTCTTACCTAACAGAAATATACAATAAATTTATATAAAATGGAAGCTGTTATTGCTTACGCCAAATCTGGAATCTTTATAAGAACAATACAGGCTTGTAAGAACAGCTCCAGTTTCTACATCTAAAACAAATATTAGGTGGCAACCTTCAAATAACCAAATACATTGAATTTATTTGGGGAGACACAGAGCAGTTTTCTTCCTTCTTTCTTCTATACCTCTCCTTCCTCCTTCTCTTAATGTGCTATTTCCTTTCTCTCTTTATTCTCTCCCCATTCCTACTTTTCCCCCCATCCCTCCTTCTTTGTTTCTCTCCCTCTCTACAGTCTATCTTGATAGCATTCTTCTTCCTTTCTCATGCCCCATTTCTGTGGCTCCTGCACTACCAGGAACTGTGGTCAGGCAAGGGTCTAATAAACACACAGAGACATGGGTCACTCTTGACGCAGGAATGCCAATTTTATTGCTTTCCAGGGCAGCATATATAGCGCTCTCCTTGATTAGTTGGTGCGGGAGAATTATCTGTATTCTGTCAATCATATTTTAAATAAATGATGATTGGCCAGGCAGGAAGTATTGATGGGAAAACCAGACAGGAAGTAGAGGTGGGGCAAAGAGAATGGGAGTATTCTGGGAAGCAGGAAGCTTCCTCTGCCATTCCTTCCCAGATCACCGAAAAAGCAACATGTGAGCTGACAGCTGGAAAAGGTACTGAGTCACGTGGCTAACATAGATGAGAACAATGGGTTAATATAAGCTATAAGAGTTAATAAGAAGACTGAGCTAATGGGCCAATCAGTTTATAACCTAATGTAGACTCAATGTGATTTTCTTTGGGGCTTGCCGACTGTGAGGTACTGGGTAGGATAGATACCCCAACAAGCGGGCCCTCATGTTATAGGCCCCTTCATGTTACAATTAGTGGCCACGCTCTTGCTCTCAGAATTTTCTACTGCAAGCGCACCAGAAGCCATCAGGAACTCATGAGGGTTTCGTGCTCAGAGCAGCTGCAAGCATAGAAAAACTAGTTGTTTACTCGGCAGGCAAAGGTTCATAGAAAATTCAGGGCCTGAGGGTCTGCAGCTCCTAACACATTTCCCACCCTCCTTTCGCCCTTCCCTTCATTTTTACTGTTTCCCCTTTCTCTTCTTTATTAAGTTTGATTTTCCTTGTTCCTTGACTAAAGAACCATCTTTTCCAAAAGAGTGGCAGTCCCTAACAGACTCATTGGCTTTAGAGTTTTCCGCAACTGCCTGTGATCTCCATGGGCACTGATTACCCAGTGCAGCTTTCGCACAGGTCCTACAGGACCCCTCTCAGGGAAGCGCCTGTTTGTTCTAGTGTCTGAAGAGCTGTGAGCAGGTGCCCAGGATCTCCCTGCCTCTCTCAATATGAGTAATTTATGAGTCCTCAGCAAGACAGGAGGGAAGCAGAGATGCTGCATAGGGGACCCTGCTAATGACCCCTATCAGCTCCTGGCAGGTGCCTCCAGTGGGAAGCTCGCTGGACTCTGACTTTTTATGTCCTTTTCAAGTTGCCATGAGACAGTGTAGGACAGCAAATTAAAAAAGAAAACGTGGGAAACACTCCTGGCCCTAGCAAGAGGCTGTCGTGGCTGGCTTAGCCCAGCTTTGGGGGATTGCCAGATAAAATGGACCCTTACCTTGGCTTTGTCATGAAAAGCTGGACCTGAGAGCAAACATTTCCATCAACAGTGAGTTGAGAGGGCTCACTAAGCCAGACTCAGACTTCTGGAGTAGGCAGTCCAGAATAGGAGGCAGTATGGCTGCGACACAAACCTTGCCTGGCAATCTGCATATCTATACCATCAGCTATAGATCAGGATATTCAAGTCAATAGAGAAACCTGTGAGGAGGTAGCAGGGAGTTTAAAAGGGTTGGTAGAACATGTGGCTCCATCCTGACCGACTCCAGTATCTTTCACTAAGATACAAGAACTAACCTGGTTCAGATTGTCTGGCTAATTCCTGTTACCCTGCTCCTCTCCCACATACCCTATTATCTGACAGTGTTATTTGTTTGATTCAGTTTGAGCTGAATGAAAAAAAAAATAAAGCCAATTGGAGTGAAAGTTTTTACAGAATGATTCGTCAGTTTCCCTTTGGGCTTTTGGACCAGGGACTCAGTGAGGAAAGGTGAGCTTGGTTGGGATCACACTGCTTCGTGGGTCCTGTCTCTTTCCCAGAGTTTGTCGACTCACAAGAGGCAAGAGAATAACTACAAGAGCACAGGAAAAGAATTTCAAATATTTTTAAGCCATATTGGCCACTAAGCAAAGAGATGCTGGATGTCTGCAATGATTGTGATTATCGGCTTTGCCTTGTGGAAGCAAGGATGGACTGGAGGGAAGACCGCTGTTTTCTTTTTGATGACATTATGGCCAGAATGATTGGCTTGGTGTAGTAGTTACACCAAGAGCCATGAAACATGAGTGTGATATCAACAGAATCTCTTACTCTGCCTTGTATTATCATAGTGCACTATTTTGGAGGGAAAAACACTTTTTAATTTCTTTTCTAAATCTTCTGCAAAGCAGTACATATAAAGCATACTGTTCACAATGGGAGCACCAATTATTGTTCGGTTAAGGGCAGTGTGCCAACCACAATGCACAGTCATTAAGATTAAATACAAATCAACTCGCTTAGCTTTGACTTCTCTGGATGGCAAGTTTATAAATCTGAGAGAAAAGATTTTGAACCTTACCAGGCTAGTAGCTTTGTGGCTATGGTTAAGACAGTCAATGTTCCTGAGTCTCCAATGCCTTCTCAAAGATGGTAATAGATGGGCACATTACACATGAGAGCCAATTCTTACTCTGAAGAGATGAGGCAAGCATAGATGTTATACATGAAAAAACTGCAGGTCAGAAGGAGTAAGAAACTTGTACGACATCTTGGAGCCCATACACCCTGATGTGTGAATTTGAGTCATGAATTTCTGGTGTCTCATATTATAGAGAATGTCTTCTTCATCTCCTCCTCTCCTCAGGAGCATCTCAGAGGTTAAAATTTTCGGTTTGTAGCTATAGTGTGTTTCATGGCTTGAGACACAGTTTGAGATCTATTCAGGGTCATGGATAAAGATAGAATTAACTTTTCAGAAAATGAACTTTGAAGTGATCTACTTACAAACATACTTTTTCCATTTTTGGCAGAGCCCAAACACCAACTTCCTATATCTTTTTGTCACCTCTTTGTGGTAATTATGCAGAGTAACTTATAAAGGGCCATGGAAAGATTCAGGCTGAGGGCTTAGTTCAGTCCCTACAAGTGGTAGAGGATTGACTAATAATTATCATCATAATACAGAGTAGGGTTTTGACTGCCTGGCTACATAACTCCTGCCAATAGTGAAGATAAAACTCAACCTTTACCTCTGTCTAGGGGAAAATACTTCTAAAAGAAGAAACACTGATTTCTGTTGTCTGTACTCTTGACCCCATGGTCATGTTTTATTGAGCTACCATAGTATCAAAAGAGACAAAACAGCACTCATATCAGTTTGCACCATTAGAAAAACTGTCAAGAGTTTCATATTATATGCTGGTTGTAGGCTTATGCCATGTCCATATATTGATTGTTTTATATTAACTTACTGACTGGGTATCTTCAGCACAATGTACATTATATGCTGATGGGCAGTGGCACAGTGGGGTCATAAGTACTAGAATGCTTGCTGCCTTTGAATATCTAGACTAGCAATCTTAAAACAGCATGAAGGCAAAGAAAACAAAAGGGAGTGGGGAAATGGCCCAGGATCAAGATTCTCTTCTCTCACATTCTCCTTCGCAATTTCTCAAAGTCCAAAATGCAATTAATCACTCCAGTGAGGAAATTTGAAGTGGATCAATATATTTCATCAGAGCTTTAATTGTCCTTAAAGTTGTGTGAGGACCAATGTTTCCTGCATTTTGAAAATAAATGAATAAATAGACTCTTCATTAAGACTCTACTCACTCTGCCTGTCACTCAAGATAGAGCTGTGGGCACAGACATCACAGACAGCACTTTACTAGTTGCTCTTTTGTCCTCCATCACCTTAACTTTTCTTTCTCTTTTCCTATCCTTTTCCCTTTCTGTTATTTATGCCTTTCATATTCTTCCTGCTCTGTCCCTTTCCTCCTTCCTCCTTCACTCCATCTCTACTCCTTAAGTGTATATCTTTTGCTCCAATCCCTTCCTTCCTTCCCTCTTGTTGGAACTAGAATCTTAAGTTTTTCTGTGAAACAAGTAATGTATGTATTCTTAATGTTAGTGGACAAAAAGACCTCAAAGGAGAGTGTGGAGCAGGTAAAATTTTGAGAAAGCATAAAATTTCAGAATTTGCCATATCATCTGTACACGAGATAAAAGGATACAAACACAGACCACACTGAAAGGAAGTGTGGTGTGTACACTCAAACTTTAAAATATAGACCGATTAAAGAGTTAAGCCTCTCGCAGCCTCAGTTAATTATTCAATATTTAAATAAATAGGTTTATTTACACGTAAAACAGTGACCCTCACACACTCAAAACGAATTAATTATTTATATAAAAGCAAGTATTCCTAACTGAACAGCCAAATTCAGAAATAAAACTTTGCCAAAATGCCCGATATTCTAACCTTCAGCCTCCCCCCATATATGCACATGCCAAAGATAATGACTTCTAAACTGTCATGGATACGTGGCTAGTTCTATTATGCATTGCTTTGTGACCCTGAAAGACTAAAATGCTTAACTTGTACAACACTGTTCAGGGTTTGTGTGCTGCTGACCACAGTCTGCAGAGATCAACAGTTCAACTCACACCTGTGTGTTGTGAATGTTCTAGGAACTGGGAGCTACACGAAGATCAGACCAGGGCAAGCCTTTTCGTGTGCACATGTACTAGCTGCTGCTAAAGACATATTTAAACCAAAATATGTGGTTTGCTACATGATTTTGATTTTAAATTATGTTGATTTGGATAGAGTTGCAAATCCTTTAATCTCTGCAATTCATGTCCCCTGAAAGCAAAATATTATTTGTCAAATAATCACTCCTTTCTTCAAATAACAGGTGTGTATTGGGGTTTTACTAAGTACTGGTCTAAACCTGCAGAATGCAAGCTATTCCAACGAGTTTGGTTTTTAATTGGGGAGGCAGACAATAAGCAAACAAAAAATTAATGATAGGCAATAATAAGTAGATGAATATACCATAGCATGATTGGGGAAGTAGGAGATAGAGGTAAATAGATATTTTATTCATGGACGCAAAAAGGTGTCCAGCTTACAAGGATTCTGTGAGTTATGTGGACATTAGTTGGAAGATATTTCTAGCCCCAGCAGTTCACTGAGGTGCTGATTTAGAGGTTCTGGACTGAAACACGTGTCTTTAGAAGCTGGTGATGAGCATGGGAGCGAATAAGAAGACACTCGTAGTAGGCAAAACAATGCACTGACAAGTGTTTGTCATCTACTCTGGCAGAGCTTGTTTTGGACTTCCTGCTTCTGGACCCCAATTCTGAGTAGGACTACATGAAAGTCTGGGAGAGAAAATCCTAGAGATCTTGGTTCAAGAAAAATTAACCCAACAATTAAGGAGTTACAATGGTACTGAGTTCCTATTGAGTAAAGTTATATCAAAATGATGGAAGTTCAAGAAAGGCTATTTCTGAATTTATATTATGAAAGGAAATAAATAAAATAAATATAAATAAATAAAAGTACATGAAATTGACAGGAGATTGGGGATAAAGGGTAGAGATTATAAGAGTTAGGAGGAGTTGGGGGCTCAATATGATGAAAATGCATCATCTCTGTGTATGGCATTCTGAAAGAATTAATAGTATAAAATATAGATTTTTGTTTGTAGAGAGTGCTCATTCATTTCCCAGCTTCCCAGACCTGAAATAATCACACAGAAACTGTATTATTTAAAACACAGTTTGGCATATTAGCTTAGGCATATTCCTGGCTAAGTCTTATATCTTAAATTAACTCATTTCTATTAATCTGTGTATTACCATGTGGTTGTGGCCTACCAGTAAGGTTCTGACTGGTGTCCAGTATTTGTCTCCTGTGCTGGCTCCATGGCATCTCCTTGACTCTACCTTCTTTCACCCAGCATTTAGTTTAGTTTTCCCACATGCCATAGGCCAAAGCATCTATATTCATTAACTAATAAAAACAGCACCTATAATAAGAACTTCCCACACCAATTTTTGAGTACATATCCAAAATTACCAAAGTCAGATTTCTACAGAGACACCCACACACTTCTGTTTACACAGTACTATTCACAGTATCCAGGTTATTCAATAAGCCTAGGTATCAATTCACAGATAATTGGATGTAAGAAATAGCAGTATATGCAAACAATAGAGTCTTCATCAGCCAAAAGGGAGAATAAAATTGTATTGCATTCAGGAAAATAGATGGAAATGTGTTAAGGTAAATAAATCATATGTAGGAAAGTAAATTGGGATTGGTGAAGAAAGACGAGCAGAGACACAAGGAAGAGTTTGAATAAGATCAAAGTGCATTATATGCATGTATAGAGCTATCATAATGAAATGCACTACTTTTATAGTTATTATAAGCTATAAAAGACAGGAAGAAAGGAAAGAAGGAAGGAAGGAAGGAAGGGAGAGAGGGAGGGAGGAAGGAAGGAAGGGAGGGAGGGAGGGGCAGAGGGACCGAGGGACGGAGGAAGAAAGGAGAGAAGGATCACATTAGGCTTTGAGTGGGGACAGACTTTCTGATGAAGGTAAGTGAAGGAATTCTAAGCAGAAAACATTCTGAGAAGGGCTAGTGTGTCTCTAAGCTCAATTACTCAAACAGGTTTGATGGATTAAAAAGGCAGGCTACAACTGGACTAGGAGTGAGCTTGAAAGGTAGAAAAAATAAGTTTTTAGAAGCTTAAACACTGGAACAATTAAATGATTTCAAGATTTTGGAGATAACAGAGGCAGTGCTCAAATAGCAATTTCCCATTTTGCCCCTGTCAAGAGGTGAGGGGCTAATGACCCTAGTCACAGTAAAGGACTTTAAAATATAAGAAAAAAAACCTATGAAAACATTCAATTAAACCAAAACCTTAATGAGTAAAGATACAAGAATGAGAGAGTTGAACAGAAGCAATTGTGTGAATTCCCATGCAGCTCACACCAGCTAACATGTCAGGATGCATTTGTAGGCATAGTCAGCAAATCCATCTCTGCTGGGTATGGTTATCAATCGTTTTTCATTCACTGTAGAATTCAAGAGCCTTGGTTTTCACAAGCATAACCCATGTTACCCTGATTTGGGGTAAATTTTTGTGGGATATTAATTTTATAGAGCTACCAACCATCTGAAAAACTCAAAACTATCAGTGTCTTTCTTAGACAGGTGACCATCCAGGATGCTCCAGTTTCATAAGAATAATTTGCTCTCTAGTTAAGAGAGTATCCCCTGGGATGGGATGGCTTAGGTAGAAATTCTGTCCAGGCCAGTACTGACTCTGATATGGTGAGTGCATCTACCTGTAAACTCACTCATTCTGTGAGATGAATATGTATTTTATCAAATCACTGGTCTCTGCTTAGAGTTCGGACGTCAGTTTCGTATTAGAAAACACTTGGAAATGTTACGGAAAGAACAACTACTCAGTTATCATCAACTGTTGTTCCATGTGAGAACCCCTTTCCCTCTCATCCTACATCAGAGAGGTGTTAAGCTTCTGGTCAGTAGTACACTAGGCTAAAACAGGGAAGGAGTGGTGTAGGTCTGGCTTTCTGGGCATGGGAGAGGTATTCCTCCATGGAAAAAAGGTCATCAATTCATTGTCCAGCATCAAGTGAACTTCCCTAAAAACATACAATTAGCAACATATAGACTGAGCAGATTATATTTAGGAATAAATATGTATATGCATAAATGTATGCTATAGCAATCAATGTAAAAAGAGGCAATGGAATTTTAAAAAAGTGGGGGAGTGGCAGAAGGAAGGAATAGAGGCAGGCAAGAGAGACATGTAATCATATTATAATCTCAAAAATAAAAGAAGTAGTGGCCTCGGTGTAGTTCTTGATGCCTAAGCACTTGTAATTCCCTAGGAAAGATGTACAAAGTCAACTTCATTCGTGATTTTAATTAAACCACTAACCCACTAAAGTCAGTAAAAACCCAATAGGTGCCCTGAAAGAAACTGGGCTGTATTAATGAGCTGATTCCTTTATGCCTTTATCAAACTGTGCATCTGCAGATAATTCATTTTCCCATGAACATCCTCCATTGATCCTCTATACCATCATGCTTCCCCAAGCCACTGATGAAGTTGAGTTCAATACCCCTTAGGATACCAACCTCCCAGTAGTATTATTGTTTCTGTTTTTCAACAAATCTAGAAGACAAAGGAAAACAGCAGCATAAAGTGGAATGCTTGCAGAAGGCATTTCATCCATGGAAACATGAGCAAACAGACACAGCACACACCAATAGGTAGGCCTTGAGCCTTGATCTCTGCTTCCGGCATTGTTCACGCTTTAGAACTGGAACTTCTTTCTTGTTTTCTGTGTGTCCTTGGCAGAAACATTCATTGTACAAATTCTGGTACCTAGAATTCCTGACATCTGAGACTTTGACTTTAAATACATGCAGGTTGACAGGAGGACAGGGTCCATTTGTCATATTTTTTCTTTCCTATTTTCCTGATCCAGAAGAGCAAGAGGAATACAAAATGTGTTTCTACTCCTTGGCAACAGTGTTAAGAGAGGCTTGATTTGAGCAAGGTTGCATGAATCCTTTATAACTAGGAAAAGCATACATAAAACTTAAACCAGTAACAGATAAAACCAATGTATCCTCAACATTATCTAAATAACTGCAAGCAAGAAAGAAATACCACCTACTGTTTCTGGCATCAAGAAGACTTTATGTGCTCTGAGTAATCAGCTTCCCCCAGCATTAACTCCCCTTTTCAAGTTCCTCTAGGCCTAGCACTGGGCAAATTCTATCAGCACCCAGCAAAGGGGTAACTTACAATCACTGCAGAACATCTTCCTTTGGAAGCCTTTTATTATATTCTAACATTAAACTGAACCTCTCGTAGAATGAATGACATGGATGGATGGTAATGAACCTGTAGGGACGCTATGAACCATGTTAAGCCTCTCTGCCTATGAGCATAAGTTTCTTGCTAACCTCAAAGATTGTCTTTGCAGTCCTCGATCTGAAAATATCTCATTACATCATACCCAGACTCACTCACAGGCCTGGACTGAGGCTTGTCTTCTGCAACACTTTCTGGACAAAACTTCATTTACCAGAAAAACATTGATGAAGGAATGTTTTCCCAACCCCAGGTTGACAAGTCTCATATATTTTTAAAAAAACTGACAGATTTCTTGAATTTTCTGACACTGGATTTCAAGAATCATTCTAGAGATGGGTTAGACAACTAAAGAAGGAATCAAGCTTAGGGTGTGGTGAGTACAAGGAGAGGCACATTGTGTGAATAAATCGGCAAATTATCCCATGAATATGTGTTTATTTGCTACTTATTGTTGAGGACTTTATAAATATGTTAAATATACTATCCTGATCTCAGCTTGGTGAAAGAGTATTACATATAAAAGAACAAGAATCTACAAGCTTCCTTGAGCTTCCCAAAATTCAGAAGGATTAATGCTGATGCTGATCAAAGCTTCCCCGTGACAACACCATCCTTTCAATGCAAATAACTCAGGAAGTGGTGGTGTAACACACACACACACACACACACACACACACACACACACAGAGAGAGAGAGAGAGAGAGAGAGAGAGAGAATAGAGTGCTTTCCCCAAAGGTAGTTAGTTGTTCAGAAGAAACACATTTGGAGATAAAATCTTCACCTTATCAGTCAATACAAAAACTTCTGAATCCTCCATAGGATAACATATCAAGAATAGATGCATACATTGTAACTCATATATGCATACACAGGAATGAAAAATGAAATAATTCCTTATACAGCCAGAATACAGCTTATGTACCAAAAGGCTACATGCCTCTGATCTTTTCTTTCCTGAATAAAAATAGACTTCCTACTTTGTTGCCCCCAAATATATTCACTAACAGCATGTCCTAAGAAACTTGGACCAAGGAATGATTCTGACTCATATTATTTATGGTTAATTGAAGATACAGAGTCTGACCTCTGAGTCACAGTGAAAGTGGCTCCTGGACTGGGAATTCAAAGTCTGCGTCTGTCATTTTCTATCACTATATTGTATTTACTTACTATCTAAATACTGACGATTTTGGAAATAAAGACTTATTTTAGGTATAGATAACTCTGGGAAATGTAAATCAACATACAGGTTTCCTTCTCCTATTATTTCACTGAAAGGCTAGAAAAGAGATTAATGAGAGCATGGACCGTTTCCTGGAGGAACTATGGCAGTGTGGTGATCCAGTTGTTAGACACTGGTGGTAGGAATTCACAAGGTGGGCCGGAGGGCAGGTTGCAGCATGGCAGGTCTGTGGAAGGGAGTCCCTGGCCATGATTAACCTGGATTGTAGGCATGCTTAAGTAAAGGCTTCTGACCACAGCCTGCAAGAGCTCCAATAAGGGACAAAAGGATCCAGACCCCTACTGTGTTGTCTAAATACCTCTTGCTGCCTGCCACCTGCCAGAGTGCATGCAGGTGCCTGCAGAGACGAGCTAAATTTGAGGCATTTTGCTTTAAAATGTGCATTTCCTTCTGTTTACATCTGCATATATCTTCTCCCTGATGTGGCAGCTTAAATGCTTTATCTACTTTTTAAAGCTCAGCAATTGGCTTTTAAGCTGTGGTTACAGCGCTTGTCCTTTTCCAGATGTGAGCCAATTGTACACAAACATATAAACAATTAAAATGGTGAGATGAGGTGGGAAAGGGGCAATAAAGATGGTCAGAGTCAATTAAACCAGTGAAATAAAAAAAATAAATAAAGGGTGGAATGGTGTATGCAATAACCCATATTTTATTATTTTCCCTTACAACATTGTAAAATATACATAAGACCTTGATGTATGGATGTTTCCTTGAGAAAGGTGTGCTATGGCTCAGAGGCGGATTGGCGGCATGTGATGTGGGCAGCTGTAAGGTAACAACATGTTTTCCCATAAAAAGCAAAGGAAATAGGCACATAAATTCCATATAAACTGTCAGTGTGTCAGCTATGCTAACACCAGGGGAGTTGGCGCCCGGGAGCTACGCTAACTTACGCGCCTTCATTTTTCAAACACACACTTTGTGAATTTACAAAACTGTTTGGAAGCAGGCTACTTGCTCTTCCTTCTCCTCCTCTCTTCTCTCCGTCTTCTTATTCTTCTCCCTCATCTTTCTCCACCTCTTGTTCCTTTTGTCCTCTTCTTCTTCTTCTTCTTCTTCTTCTTCTTCTTCTTCTTCTTCTTCTTCTTCTTTCATTCTTTCTTCCTTTCCTCTTCTATCTGGAGGCTTCTCCTTCCCTATATTCTCAACACCTGTAAAAGACTCTTGCTGTAGGTAAACAAACAAAAACAAAACAGAACAACAAAAACACAGGACTCGAGTAGAAGGAAAAAGAGCACCAATGGGTTACATTTACATGTGATGGTCTTTTTAGGCTGGATCTTCATAACTCTTTCTGGGGAATAAGTGTTAAACTACACTAACTGAATCTGAACAACATCACTCTCATCCTGTAGTTTAAATATTTAAGAAGACAGACAGCAATTTTGGGGTGTTCCTTCTCCACTTTCTTTTCGGTTTTCTTTCTCTCCCCTTCTTCCTTCCTTTTTTCTCATCCTCTTCTGTTATTCCAAATGGTTTCTAGTGTGTATGATTGATTCAGATCAACTGCATCAATATTTATTTTTACTATTCAGAATGCAAAAAGCAAAGAAATCTTTTTCCTGGTGTTAATTTTATGTACTTATGTACAGTGAGTCACTATCTCAGAAATACTTTTGGGGTCATGCATTAGAACAAAACAGATCCTAAACCTCTCCTGAATCCTCCTGAGGATGGTTTAGGTTTGCAGAGGTCTGTGTGGTAGTGGTAACTAGAGTTTTTTAACTTGCTTCCAGATTTTCTTCCTTTAAACTATATTAATAGTTACTTTGTAAAATTCTAACCTAAACTCTTTTTTTATTAATTTATAAAAATTTCCACTTACGTCCCTCCTCCCAATACCCTCCCACTCCCCCCACTCCCTCTCCTCCTCCCTCTCCAGTCCTAAGAGCAGTCAGGGTTTCCTGCCCTGTGGGAAATTCAATTTCTGCCCCCCTCGCTCCAGGTCTAGGAAGCTGAGCATCCAAACAGACTAGGATCCCAAAAAGCCAGTACATGCAGACGAAACAAGTCCCAGTGCCATTATCAATGGCTTCTCAGACAGTCCCCGTGTCAGCCACATTCAGAGAATCCAGTTTGATCACGTGCTCGTTCAGTCCCAGTTCAGCTGGCCTTGGTGAGCTAGGTCCAAATGAGAAGCAGAAGGAAGGAGAACGTGAGCAAGGAAGTCAGGATCAGAGGGAATCTTCATCCGACGATGGATGGAGATTGAGACAGAGACTCACATTGTAGCACTGGACTGAGCCCCCAGGGTCCAAATGAGGAGCACTAGGAGGGAGAACATGAACAAGGAAGTCAGGACTGCGAGGGGTGCGTTCACCCACTGATATAAGAGGACTGATCTAATCTAAACTCTTACTTTGAAATTTCCCTGTATCATGACAGGAGACTGATTAATTCAAACGTACAGGACATTCAGTTTTCAAGATTTTGAACTCTCATTAGATCAGTCCCCTTGTATCAGTGTATGAACGCACCCCTCGCGGTCCTGATTTCCTTTTTCATGTTCTTCCTCCTTCTGCTCCTCATTTGGACCTTGGGGGGCTCAGTGCGGTGCTCCAATGTGGGTCTCCATCTGTATCGTCATCCATCGTCGGATGAAGGTTCCCTCTGGTCTTGCCTTCTTTGCTCACGTTCTCTTTCCTTCTGCTTCTCGTTTGGACCTAGGGAGTTAAGTCCTGTCTTCCAATGTGGGTCTCTGTCTCTATCTCCATCCATCGCCAGATGAAGGTTCTATGGTGATAAGCAAAATATTCATCAGTATGGTTATGGGCCAAGGCCAGTTCAGGCACCCTCTCCTCTGTCCAGAGGACAATCTGGGGATCTCTCCTTGGACCTGGGATCCCCTTTATAATCAAGTCTCTTGTAAACCCTAAAATGACTCCCTTAGTTGAGATATATACTTCCCTGATCCCATATCCATCCTTCCTCCCTCCCCCTATCCCAGTCCCCTGAGCTTCCCCCATTCCTCTCATACTCCCTTCTCTCTAACCCTCTCTCCTTCCAACAACCCTCCCCACCCCACCCCCATGCACCCGAGGTTACCTGGCACTCTTGTCTATTTCCAATCTCCAGGATTTTGAGTTTGTATGTGACCAAGATTCCACTAGTTCCTGGAATTAAGCTTTTTTACCAATCACGTGTGTCAGACACCATTGTCATGGGGCATTGTAAAGCTCTTATGAGCAACACGTGAGATACTGAACATGAATAACATATGTAAAATATCTCAGATGTAAAGAGTTAGTTGGATCTTCAATAAATTTGTGCTCAGGGATTTGCATGACTATTTAGAAAAATTGTAATAAAAAAGCATTGCTCTTATCCTTAAATGTGGAGTTCAAGCATCATGTGAATCTGAAATGTATTTCACAGAGTCTCTTACCTGGGATTTTGTCAGCATTAAAATATTACGATTATAAAATATTTTTATGAGTTATCAAAGAAAAAAGCAAATAGATGATCTCACGGCTGGAGCTTGTGCACATCAACATGATGGCTCTCAGAGCATCTCAGCCTCCACAGTTACATTCTGTGTAGTGGATCTGTCCGTATGGACTGCTCTATGATCTGCTTATTAGTAAAAAATTTGTAATTTTATTTTTCTCTTTAGCTGTGTTAGAATCAGTGTCAAACATCAATGAAGCACATATCTCTGATGCCCACCGAAATCACTTAGAAAAGAAAAAAAATAACGAATATATATGAAATTCCATCTCTAGATTATGATTAGCATTTGCTTCATCAGCAAAGTTATTGAGAGACTGAGGTATAAGTGATTTGTTTGCTCACAAATTTATTGAAGACATAGCTATACCAGACTTTAACTTTAGTCTATAGCTCACTTTGACATGGGTTTTCAAGAATTTTTTCACATTCCATTGTTTATTTGTAATTTTGGAACAGATAAAGCCAAGAGAGACAGATTTTGTTTACCTGAGTAATTAAATGTTAGGATGATAACAAGATCATGGAGTTAAGAGGAGACGAAGCTCTGTTATAATTATCAGTGCATTCTATTCTGTGCTCTGCATGTCTTTCTGAACCATGTCCTACTTTCTGCCTAAGTCCACTGATATAACCTCCACCATGGCTTCTTCCTCTTTGAGTCAGCTTTGTCTGTAGTGTCTCTTAAATTTACAGCACAAAAATTTTCACTGCTGTAGGACCAAGATGTTCTGAACTGAATTGTCTAAATGCATTGCTCTCAGTAACCTCACTACTGTTCTAGCATAATCTACAGCATTATTAATGCCAGATTTTTCCTATGAGCTTTAAACTTGTTTTACACAGAGCAGTGTGCCACCAAACTGTTTCCAATAAAAATTCCTAATACTTAAAAGTTGCTTTAAACACAGCGTTAGCATTGTGGGCTTCATTTTACCATTTATTGTGTTGTGTCATTATCTATATACATTGTGTGAACTCATGGCACATTTTTTATACTGCTGCAATGGCAAGATGTTTTAAATGACCCCATTCTAATACAAGTGTCCTTAAAAAGTGCTTAAACCAAGGGTTTACAAGAACTATGCGAACTTTACCTAATTACTCTTCTTGTAATACTGTTGAGTGATAATGTTTGAAGCACATGTATTTAAAAGTCCCTGCTTCCATTTGCTTTAAAATTATAATACATGGTAAAAGATGCTGTAAAAGAACATTTTCCTTGTGGTAAGTATTTTCTGTATCACATTTTCTAAGAGTCAGACAACCAGAAAGTAGAGGCATAGAATAACCGTCTTTATAAATGTCAAAAAATGAAGGCCTGTGGAACACATTTTAAGAATATTTTTCAGTCACTGAAAATCTGATTTAAAACCAATCTCAAACACTAAAGGCCTGATCCTACTAACACCGTGTTTATAGGCTTGCACTCCTGTTACGGCCATGGATGTCTGGCCTACATTTCATAAAAACATATAAAGCAAGCTACACTAAGTGAACCATCATGGGTGAAGAGTAGTTCTGGGTGGGGGAGGAGGAACAAGAAATAAAAGCAAATAATAACAACACAGAAATGGGTTAAAATTAGCTGGTGCTTGTGGTTTTTATATTTATTATTTATTTATTTATTGAAGTTTCGAAAGAACCATACGAACTGGACTCAGTGACTCATTTTTAAAGTACAGAAGGAAGAAAATAGTAACTTTAAAAAAATTAGAACTAGAAAATAGCAGAGAAATGTGGCAGACATTACTTCAACCAAGTGAGCCAAGGTTAACCTCAACAGTGATATGGAACAATGGTTTAATTTACGTTGGATACATGAGATAAGAGGGCCAGTGAGGTAGCTCTTCCAGCAAAAGAAGTTACCAAGCCTGATACCCAGAGTCCCATTCCTGGAACCCACATGATAGAAGGAAAAAATTAAATTCCCTCTGACTACCATACATGTGTCTTCACACACAGACACACAGACACACACACACACACACACACACACACACGTCTACTTGCCATGCACAGAATTCTTCCACAAAAGCTAAAAGTCCAGCCCCCTTTTGGTGAAAGCATCAAACAAGTTAAAAATGAGGAACATTGTACAAGATCGTTGAGTAGTGCTCTTAAATACTGTCAAAATCATGAACAATAAGGGAAGATGTGGAAACTGGTATAGGCCAAAGGAGACTATAGAAATTTGATGACCAAATAAAATGTGGCATACTCGACCAGAAAAGGGGCATTAGTAGGGAAAATGAAAATGATAAAATTTAATGAACATGGGAATTTAGGTAATAATAACATACTGGTGTTAAATTTCGAATTTTGACAAAGGTATCAGACACTGGGAGAAGTGGGTACAAGTGTTCCAAAATAACCAAAGTATAATAATAAAAAGTTAAATGTTAGCAAATAAAGAACAAGACTTAAACTAACTCTAATAATTTGAATCAGATTATTTGTTTGATGTGGGATTTCCTTGTATATGCTGTGCTTACCATTAATGAATAAACAACTCTTTTGAACCTATAGCAGAGTAGGGCAGGGCAGAGCAGAGCTAGGCAGTGAGAACTGGACTGAAAACAGAGACAAAGAAGGGCAGAGTCAAGGAGAAGCCATGGAGCCTCTGCTGGAGACAGACATACTAAAACTTTGCTGGCAGGCCATGACCTTACGGTGATTCACAGGTTAATGGAGATGGGTTAAATTAAGATGTAAGAGTTAGCAACTAAGAAGATAGAACTAATGGGCCAATCAGTGATTTGAATAATAAAGTTTCTGTATGATTATTTTGGGAGTCTAGGCAGCCAGGAAGCAAACAAGCTGCCTCCTGACAACAAATTGGTGCCCACATGACCAACTACATACTTGGAAATGGGGCTGTGAGCATGACTCTCAGAGGCAGCAAAGAGCTCCTCCATGCTGGACTGGGTGGGGAAGCAGGAAGTTCCATATTTTCCCTAGCAATGGTGCAGCTTAAGTTTTAAGATGCGCTTAGCATTTTAAGAAGCTCTCCAGGACAATAAAGAATTACAGATACTCAATAGGACAGATTCAGACATAAAAGAACTCTAAATGGGTCACAGTGTTGAATAAATGTATTTAGGTTTGGAAGAGAGAAGAAAGAGTCTAGAGAGTTGGAAAAGAGGTAAATCATTAAAAAAAAGTCTTTAAAAAGACAGAGTACAGACAGTTGTAGATTAAAGAAGTAAAGATAATAAAATAAATATTAAAAGGAATAGATTTGAAACAAATAAGCCACAAATAGATGGAGAATAAACATAGAATATGTATTATGAATATTATTGTGTTTTCTTTGAATTTTTTGACTGTGCAGGAACTAAGTACAAAGAGACATTTTATTGTGTGAGCTGCTAAGCTAAACCAACATATATATCTTAAAGGTATCTTGATTTCAAAATATGGATCTAAGGATATGTTCCTTTAGAAAAGAGGTTCTTCTTTTGTTTCCACAGAGAATGAGAACCTGTGGACTTCTTCCAGACTTATGTGGTTTAATGGACCAAGATGCTCCAAAAGGTTGCTGTGAACACCTCCAAAAATTACTTCACCCAACCAAAAATCAGGAAGCTGTTTAGAGTAGAACTACATCCATATTCCCAAATACTGTTTATAAATGTTTATTTACATTTAAAGGGGGATATGCTGTGGAGAGTTGCATTGGTATTTTGTTATATTGGTATTTTATTGAAGTATTATGTTTGTCCAACTCATTTAAAAATGTAATGCATAATTAAGAAATATATGTTAATAGATAATCATCAATAAGAGTCAAGCTTGTAGTCATGTTAGTTAGATTTTCCAGATGTACAGAGATGTATTTTAGATGGATGGGCATTCTTCAAACCTTTCAAAGACTACAGAATATGGCATTTAAAATGTTTAAGAATTAACATTTTTCATGACAATGAGACACATCTGTTCCTGGCAGCACCAATTTACTTCAAGAGGATGATGGGCATCAAAGAGGCTCCTTATGGAGTTTGCTAGCCATTTGGGCAAGAAACTGCTCTTGGCTAGACTGCTTGATGAACTGGACATGCAGAATCCACAGAGAAATGACTGCTGAATTTGCCTAAAGGTGAGATGATCCTTCGGGTTTCCTGCTTCATGAAAGAGTCTGCCAGACATTATTAAGGACACAGAAGAAAGCAACTGATGGACTTTGCCATTACAAGGCAAAACAGATCTTCAGATTTTCTGCTTTGAGGAAAAGCCTGCTGGATATTATGGACCTTTAGGCCAAATATAAATGCTCCAATGATACAGAAGAACTTTGAGTTAGTGTTCAGTCAATTTTAGAGTTTTAGAAGTTGCTTACAATGCACTTCTTGTTTACTTAGGTAATCCTTCTGGAGTCTTTGATGGAGTTGAGGATTAGATAGATAGATATAGTTATAGTTTTCCTTAGATAAAGTAGATATACATATTGTAACTGCAATTCTTGCTTGATATCTGTTTTGTTATATGTAATTTTACTATGTTAAAGTTAAAACCTTCTTTTTTATTTAAACAGAAGATGGAAGGTGATGTGGGATTTCCCTCTGTGTTCTGTGATTTCCATTGATGATTAAAGAACTGCTTGGAGTCTGTGGCAGAGCAGGGTGGTGTGGAGCAGAGCTTGGTGGGGAGGACTGGACTGAAAGCTGGGAGAAAGAAGGATGGAATTAAGGAAAAGCCATGTATCCCTGCCAGAGATGGACATCAGAACTACAGTTGGTAAGCCATAGCCGTGTGGTGATGCACAATTTAATAGAAATGGGTTAAATTGATATGTAAGAGTTAGCCAATAAGAAGCTAGAGCTAATGAGCCAAGCAGTGATCTAAAGAATATAATTTCTGTGTGATTATCTCGGGTCTAAGCAGCCAGGAACAAAAGAGTGACACCCCCCCCCACCCTGCAACATTTGTTCTTTTTTCCTATTTCAATGACATAAAAATAACTGACAGAAACAACTTAATGGAGCTTCCTTTCTGACTGGCAATTTGAGGGGATACAGTCAGCCACAGTGAGGAACACATGGCAGGAATGTGAAGTCGATGGTCACACAACATCCAAAGTCATGAAACACACAGAAGAAGCAGTGCCTCAGTACCAAACCTCAAAACCCATCCCGTTGAGACTTCTATCAAAGTGCCATCTCTCAAAGGCTTTATAATCTTTCAAATCAGCAGAACCTATTGAGGTTAATATGGACACACATGGGAGACTATATGGAACAGTTCCCTTTCAAATCTGCTTTGACAGGAGACTATATGGTGTAGGTGTCCATTACCATGACAGGTGTACTGCAGACACAGCAGATTTGCTTTGCACAGACGCAGCAATAGAAAGCATGATACTTGACCTACATGTAGAAAACACTCCTAGTCTATAATAACGCCCATGTGCTAACTCTGTGCTAGTGTCCTGAGGAAAGTAAATGTGTCTGGTGTGGGAGTTTCTGTGACCACCACAGACAGAAGAGTAGTGATCCGCCAGAGATAAGAAGCCAGTTCAGTTGAACATGACTAAGTAGCCAAGCCTGTGCCAGTTCAAACTTGGGGACTCTGACCCCGAGAAGCCTAGTTTGGGCATATTTAAGTACAGCACTATTTGGTGAAAGCTTGCCTGGTGATAATTGACTCAATTTTGTGTGCACAATAAAAAAATAAATATCCTGGAGAAATAAAGTAGGCTAACTGAAGCTTAGAGATTACTCAATTAAAGCTTTGTGAAGTACATGTGACACCTTGCTTAAGGATAAGTTCTATACAGCGACTGAGAAGCAGACGCTCAGGATCACAGTCTGGGGGAGGATCTGGTGTGGCCTTACAAACAGATCCTGCAAAGGTTGCCAAAAAATTGATCACATTTGCTCCCATGCTCCTAGGCAGATAACAGGCTATGTATCGCTTCCTTTGAAGGAACAACCCTGTGTCTACCCTTCCAGTAGTCCCTAGTGCTTATCTGTGAACACAAAGACCTCCATGCCTCCTGTAGTCTGGAGTGTTATAACAGGAAACAATGAGAAGTTGATTAGGGTTTTTATAAACATGGCCGGCATGGTACGTGTGGAGAAGGAAGGATTGGAAAGTTCAGCCAAGAGGCCTGTCATTCATCCTTGCTTTCATCTACCCAGTCTTCCAGCTATTGAACTAAATTTCGATTAAGCAAATGCCTTTTGAGCACTTGCTATGTACTATGTTTCATAAGTACCTTTCAAGTTATCTCAGTAAATAAATCAGTCTTGGTCTCTATCCACAGAAAACTTAAATGTTTGCAAAGTGAATTTTTCCACCCAATGGTTAATATAATCAGACATAAACATGTCGGGGCTGCAAGACTTTTTGCCTTCAGCCATGGCCTGGTCGCACTTTTCAGCTGGAAGTGTGAAGATGAAAGTCTCTTAAGATTTGGATCTCACATTTTGTGATGTTACAGAAAATAGCAACTGAACTTATCCATTAGGATGAAAAGGGTAAGGGGTAGTGCAGTGGGAAGAAACAATTTGCTTGGTGGTTGTGACATACTCTCTGAGGAGTTCTGCTCTATTAGATGGGAGAATGGGATCTAAAGAGACACACTGATAAAGTTCCTTGGCATGGACTTCAGAGAAAGGAGGAGGCTAGATTTTGAAGGTAATAATATGGGTATCAACATGGTAAAGGTATAGATATTAACACTGGAGGTGACCCTGGGCTAGAGGGATGATCAAAGAAAGCATAGAGAAAGTAGGCTTTGCCTGACATTTTTATCACTATGAAAAATTTCCAAGAGTAACAGTTTAAAGGAGAAACAGTTCTTTTGATCATGCTATCATGATCTTCTGGGTTCATTGTTTCTGAGACTGTGAGGAGGCAGGGCATCATAAAGTAGGAAACCTGCACACGTCGTAGCAGAGAGGAAGGAGAGAGAAAAGCAAGTGTAGCTTTAGCAGACTTCTTCTTCCTTCATCATCCCTTTTATTCAATCCCAACATGTTCAATGGTTTCTTTTTCCTTAGATAATTATGCATGAAAATCCCTCACAGGCTCACACTGAGGTGTGCTTTTCTAATTTCCAAGGTACCTCCTAACTGAATCAGCTCGATCATCAAGGCTAATCATCCCAAAGGCTACAGTTGTAAGCTCTCTAGCAATCTAGATGGTATGCTTATTTGCAGCAAGAAGTCACTGAATTCAGTTTGTGACTCAACTTGTCAACCCATTTCCCTTTTCTGATAATGGGTATAGAACCCAAGGCCACCTGTGCTGAAACTGAGAATTTTCATTTGACAAAAGCTTATAGGATGAAGCCTCAGCTAATGACTTACCACTTTCACTCTTCCGCATGGCAGAACTTGTTCCCTGTTCTGCCTAGAGAGAACATGTGGGATTGTGAGGTGCTAAGAACATCATCTAGAGAGCTACACAGTGATGTCAAAGCAATAGCTCCAGAGTTACCAGCTTTAACACCAGGTATCCATGTGGCTTTGGTAAAAGTTAATTCTACTAAGTTTCAGTCTTTCACTGTTAAATAACAGCAAGAAAAACCAGGGTGTCTTAAAATGGTGTGGAGTGGCTTAAAAGAATTTCTAAACTTCATAGGAAACATCAGTGGTAAATCTCATTAACCCCCCCACTCATCTATTAACAATAAAGTTAGTGCCTCTTAGGTCAGTTTTATACACAGCTTAGTTCAATACATTATTGATGAATTGAAGGATGACGTTAAGTTCCCCACTCTTAAGTGCTTTCCTCAACATCTGTTAACACACATTCTTGGATGGCTGTTAGATTCTAGGGACCTGTGATTAAATCACCTTGGAAGTGAATGTATTTTCTTGACAGCAGGGGGAAAGTGTCCTCCCATGAAATTATCAAAGAATAGAGGAGGATAAAATATGGGATATTCATGACATTATCATATAGATTACAACATAAAGAAAAAGCTGAAGTGTACCTACAACCATGTTTCTGGTTAATAAATTAATTTAAAGAAACTGGTTTAGCTTTGGATCCTGTAACCAACATCATTCTCAGCAGGGACATAATCCTCTGAGTTTCACGTGCCTTGAAAGGCCTTAGTGTGTCTTGTAAAGAGTGTTAATAGGAGGACTATGTGAAATACAAAAAGTATCGAACACTTTTGATCTTTAGATGGTAGTTAAATGGTTCAGTTACTAAGATGTATCTGTCTTTGACTATCATAGGTATCCTAGACAAATTTTAAAGCAAACTCACAAAACAAATCACCAGAAGACTTTGCAACAGATAAGTACTTCCTTTGAAAATATGCCTCCTTCCTTCTGAGTTAGAGAATGTTGTGTGAGCCTTACTTTTTTCTTCTTTTGACTCCCTGAAAAGCTCTTCCTTACCCAGTGATACTTTTAGTGACACTCTGCCTGATCCTCTAATCATAGTAAAAAAAAAAATCCTTAACTTATGGATTCATTCGATTCCAGCCAATAATTCATGTTCTGGTCCCCAGGAAGGAGATCTGGAAAGAAATGTGCTTCTGGTGCAGTGGTGACTTTTGCCTGCATAAAGAACAACACTTTTTAAGGTTGTTTGGGGATGTTGGTGGGTACAGTATGAATGTTTCTTATACTACACAGACGCCTCTCATCCAATATGTAGAGCTTGATGTAGATTAGAGCATGGAATAATTTAAATACCGACTTTTCTTTCTAATATGCAGGAGGCTACCTCAGTGGTCTTGACTTTTATAAGATACTTCTTTGCTGGTTTTATTACCCTCTAACTAGATCAAGGATTATTTCAGCTGTCTCCAAACAGATCCAACCTTATGAGTGTCAGAAACAAGCAAACAAACCCAAAGAGTTAGTGGTGAAATAAGATAACCAGAGGCTTTATAAAGCAGACCATGACATTGATTTTATTGAAAAATGTTTACTCTTAAATTCTGGTATGGTTACTGTTCCACAAGAGTAGTTGCCATGTGTTTGATTATGAATCATTCTGTTTGTGGTCTGGTCTTTAGATTCATCACTTAGTGAAAATTTAACACTCTTTTTGCTTGGTACTCACAAAGAACATTTTTAGTTTTCTAGATTTTACTTTGTATAGTTATATTATTCTGGCAAGATACATTGAGCATGGAACTCAAAAGCAAAGCTATACAATTTAAGCATATAACATTTTATATTCCTGTGAGGTATCCAGATTCCTGGAGAGCAAGAGGGCTAAATGGTTGGGTTTAGAAGGAAGAAAGGAAGTGAGAAATTTAATTGTATTATAATCCCAAATATAAAGTAAAAAGAGAAGGGGGAAGTGTCATAATAATTATATTATCTCAAAAAATAGAAAGTATAGCAACAGAACAAAACCATAAAGGGAATTTACTATGGGTACTGAATCATTTAATGTGATCTGAACACGTACTTGCTATACAATGGCTTATTTCCTTAAATTTTAATTAGTACCATCTTTTGTAGTGCTTTTGAATGATTACATGTAATGTGGACAGCAAAAATTCAAGAATAGTAAAGAGAAACTTAAAAAAATCTTGGTACTTTCAGAAAACAAAACTGAGGCATGAACTAGAGTGTGTTTAACATCTATTTGTTGCAATCAATATGCAATTGCAGCACAAATATCTGGAATTAAGATAACTTGTTTTCAAATCCTTTAGTGTCATTAAAGTTTATCAATGAAGTATAGTCTATGAATATAGCAAATTGTAGCTTTTATTTTAATTTTTAATTAGCCTACTCTATTAATTTATAACTGAATTTAATTTATAACTGAATTGTTATCTCATTAAACCTTTGGTGACCAGCAGCAATGTTATACTTAGTCCAATGTGGTTGCCAGAAATTAAAGATCATATGTATTCCCCTTGCTTCTAGTCTTAATATGCAATACCTCTACTTGAATAGCTTTATAAGTTCAGAATTGACTATAACTTTTCCTCATATGTGAAGGCTCTCTTAGGAACCCCTAAGATATATATTAACATTTAATTTTTCTGTTTTTCCATATATACCCCAAACCCAGCTCTCGAGTGATCTTTAGTCTTCTGTGGCTACTCGTGTTTGCTTCACTATCTTTTGGTTATAGACAAGCAACATGGCTCAACGGATAAGGATTGATCCATTGGTGAGGACAGAAACAAGCCAACTCTAGATAACCTGTAAAAAAAGACTATATAGCTTCCCTCTTCCATGCTATCTCATGCAAAATTGTTTAAAACTCAGATCAAATCCCAATTCTGAACTCAACATCTTGCCCCCTGGAAGTTCATTATTGTTGAGTTGCATTATTCTGACTTTTGATGTTAAAAAGAGATCTAAAATCATAAAATCTAAAAGCATAAGCTAACCCTAGACCTATCTCATTTGAATATAAATAGAGTCATCTAAACAATAATGTTGCTTTGATAAGGGTCTTCATTACATGATAGCAAACATAGAATTCTTCAAATTATGAAGATCCAGGAAATGGAAGAGAAGATAAAAGAGAAAAGGCTCATTTTGATGTCTTGATAAGTCTAATTCCATTTATCTAGCATTTGTCATTTGTTATTCCATCCATCCTATTTTGCTGCCCAGTCTCAGACTTTCAGTTTTCTAGGATAATGCAAGAAGACTGTGGATGGGTCGATAACAGTGAAGCAGAAAGGATCTTTAAGGTAATTTTCAGGTAAGTTGAAGCAAGACATAAAACACAGACCTCTCTAATCTAAAGTATAGAAGTCTTTAAATAAGGCAGTTTTAGATCCTAAAGTCTGTAGGCGATGGCCCCAATTCCCAACTTGACTGTTTGTGAGACCTGCTCTGTGCTCGGGAATTCTAGAGACGAAAAGCAGACTACATTTCCTGACCTCTACCGCATCCTCTTTCCTTTTAAAAATGGGTCTGAGTCTCCTGAAATAGATTCTACTCCAGATGGGAATGAGCAATCAATGTCCCTGCTACAACAGGTTTCCCTGGGGTTAATCTTAGTAGTTATTGAAAGGCACATGGGACAACTGCTGTTCACTCTATTATAAGGGAGAGAAGTCCACAACTTTTGCTATTGTCTTAGGGGGGAAAAAAAGAACACGTGACTTTTTCAGATGTGTTTCATTGCCTTGTAACTTCAGGGTAGTTGGCATAAGTGAAATCAAACAAGGAAAAAAAAGATATTTTGGGGTAGTTGGTGACAAACAACGATGCAGTGCAATACCCAGAACTTTTACACTCTGGCTGTCAACTTCTTGTCTCTGTTTTGATTCATTTCTCAATATTTTAAAGCAGAACTAAAATTTTGTAAATGTATAGAATTTTTACAATGTTGATATGAAATCCAAGTGTGATTAAAGTTAGACTAATTAGCAACAAAGGCAGGGCTGTAAATACTGATGTATTCACGTGCATAAATTTTGTTTCCATTAATTTTATGATTTCTTGCATAGATGTTATAAGAAGAAAGACAGTGACGCACATCTTTGATGAGAGGCCTTTGGAACAAGAACAAATCCAACCTTGTCCTTTGAAGTGGAAAGTATTGTGCCCTCATCAGCCAGTGCATCTGCTTGTGAAATCAAAGACAAGAATGTTTAATTATGGTCAGTAGAGAGAAGCCTATGAAAGAGTATTTGTGTCGCTTAGTTGCCAATGAGACTAAGCCTTTCTGAGTAGGACAGGATTGATTTCTTTTTCTCCTGTTCTTGAGATTTTTGTGATGACAGAATGGCAGTCTTTTTTCAGCTAAGGAAAGAAATGGCTGATGTTCCAGTGAAGGTTGAATCCATTCCCTCTAGCGGATACTGCTTTAGATGGTCTTCGTGTTCCATTCAAAACATGCTTCTTTAAGGAGGTCATACTCCATCCACAGCAACATTTGACTCCCAAGACACTACGGCTGCTTCCAGGGGCAAAATTCTCTTAACCCCTCTATCCCCCATGCATAATACTTAAAAAGAATATTAATTTCAGTGTATAATTTCAGCTTCTTACAGAATTCTTTCCTTTTCTTTGTGAGACATTGAATAACCTTGTGAACTTAATTCTTCTTTGCTTGAGATGTTGTGGACTTGGTCCATCATTAGGCTCTTATTTATTTATTTATTTATTTGCCCTTGTATGTATGTCCATGTGCCTTGGAAATTAGTTTTTCTCTTCCCATGAATGACCAAACGCTTTTCCTAAATGAAATCTGGAAACATCATGTGGGAGAACTCTGCAGGCAGTGAGAGCATTTACTTCAAACAGAGTCTTGGGAGACAGGCAAGTCCTTTCCTGTGGAGTCCACAAGCAGGTCTTCCTCTGATGTCTGCCTCTGCAGGCTGCACGGTTCCTAATGTAATTTTGAATTCCTGAAAACAGAACCCCAGGAGCCTCTAATCAGAAAACACCAAAGTTGCTGCAAAGGTCAGTAAACGAGGAATGTAGTGGATCTTAATTTGGGGTTTATAAATCCCAAATATTATTAACCGAAGTTTATGTGTTCTTCAGGTTTATTTTATTGCTTTGAGGAGCTGCTAAAATTAACTTTTCTCTAAGAAAACCCTACATGGCTACTTTGCTTTTTGCTCAAAGGGATCACAATCAACTAGTTAAGAACCGTTGCAACATATAACTTCTTGACCAGTGGTCTCCTGGGAATGATGTCTTCTCCCTTTCACTCGCTGCCTCTGTTGAGAATTATGATAAATTAGTGGACCCTTTAAGTATTTGCCCAAATAAACACCACAGTGTTGCATAAACATCATCTCACTCCAGCCTTTGCTCAGACTATTGCTGAATAGACAAATGTTCTAATTAACAGACGAGGAATACAACAACCTGAGTGATTACATCTTTTGCTCAGGATCGTCTTCATGGATTTTACAAAACATTAGTTAACCAACCACTTCCCTGCAGCCTTCTCAGCTTCAGTGGGATTTCCTTTGCTACATGTTGCTTTTGCCTTTAGCATCAAAAAGCCACTTTTGCAAGAGCTTTTGTTGTTGTTGTTGTTGGTTTTGTTTGTTTGTTGTTTGTGACACGGTGTCCCATAGCTCAAGCTGAGCTCGTATTCCCTATCTAGCTAAGGCTGCCTTTAAAATCCCAATTCCCCTTGCCTCCAGCTCTTAAGTGCTGACTCACAATTTACTCTGCTCCAACCCAACACTAGGAAGAGTTCCATGGCTACCACACATGGAGAAAGAGGAACCAGACAACTGGACAAAAGCTCCTGACAACGTTTTGTTATTAGTAAGCAATGGTTATATTGCTTCACAAAAGTTACCAATGCTTTAGTAACCTCAAATACAGCTCATATACTGAGGAAAGGGTTAAGTTTTAATTGAGATAAAATCACTCAAATTTGTGAGAGGGAGAAAAAACCTAAAGGAGGTGATGAGAAAACAGAAGACAGGAATGGGAAAAAGAAGAAAAGAGTGTATGCTTCTGTGTTTCCCTTCACAATCAGAATATGTAAGTGTGTGTGTGTGTGTGTGTGCGCGCGTGCCTTCTACTCAGGTCCAAATCCCAATCCACATTTTAAAGTGGCCTTGGGAAAAAGGTGGATTTCACTACCTCAGTTTCTTCACTTGTAGAAAAGGAGTAACAGCAATACCCCTCATGAGTGTTGAGAGGAAAAGCAAAGTTAATTTGAAATGTCTAAACTCTTGAAAGATCAGCTGCTACTAGGGCCCCGAGTCCTCCCACACACTGTCTCAACTTCTTTTTACTACAATCACATTTTCCAATTTGTTGTCATTTTCCTAAGAACCTTTTTTTTTCTTTCAGATTATTGCATTCCTTTAGAATTGCCTAGACACTTGTCCCCTCACTCCTGTCTGTATTTGTACTGTTCAGTAAGACCCTGTCTAAATCTAACAGTACATCCCAAATAGAATCTGCTAATGAACACCTTTAAAAATAAATTAACAAAATCCAATATGTAAAAATCATATCCTTTGACTTGCAGTGGTGCTGCTTCCTCTCTCTCATTGGCCATGTAGACTGTCTTTCATTTCTCTTCTTATTCTCAGTCTTACTGGGGCAGAAACACACACTGTGGTAAGCTGCATGAAAGTATACAATGAAGAAGCTTTCTTCTCTAGAACAGTTTGCAATTTAGTATGGAATCAAGCAGGCACCCAAATTGCTGTAATGTAAAGTGGAAGGTGATGGGCTTTATTATAGGAGCAGTAAGAAATCGTCATAAGATCTGAACAGTGTCGAGTCATTGCAGACTGCAAAGCAGGAACAAGGCTTCAAGGAGGAAGTATATGTGAGGCTGTTCTTCCAGGAATGAGCTTGCTTTCTGCAGATTGAGAAGATTTACCCCAAAGGGGAAAGGTCTGCGGGTTAATGAATTTCTGCTAAGTATCACTGTTGTGGATAGCTCCTGTCAAATGGACATTGAGAAATGGCCACAGGCATTGGCTTGGGTTTGACAAAGGTAGAGGTCACCCCGGGAAATGTGGTTGCTTCTTTTTTTTTCCTCTCCCAGTAAGCTCCTTTAACACTACCTGAATCTCTCTGAAAATTGGACAAAACGGCCTGTTTTAGTTTCACTCAGAATAGAAATCAATATTGAAAAAATAATTTTCCCATCTATTATGAACAAAAAATGATACCACTGACATTCCTGTTGAGTTGTTTCCTCAATATTGGCTGCAGTTCTTTGCAAGGAAAAATCATTATATATTATTCTTCTTAGGAATAATATCATTCAACACATATTTATGGAGCACCTCACATATTCCAGGCATCATGTTCCTCACTGATTATTTTTGGGGTCCCAATATTTGATTGAAGTATGCTTTATGTACACAAAAGTGCACAGGCTTAGAGAATGTAACTTCCTAAATGCAAAAATTGCCTGTCTTTGTTCCTTTTATCCATGTATCAAAGACAGAATTAGCATCTTTTCAAACAGTTTTCCTTCATTGTCAATCTCCACCCTCCATCAAATATAAACAAATATTCTGGTTTTTATCATATGTTCATTTTAAATATTCTAGTTGTTCTTGTAATGTGGATGATACTGTACACTTCGGTGTCTCATTTTCATGCAAAATACTGTTTCTGAGACCCCAGTGAAGTCCCATATATCAGAAATTCCTTTTAATTGCTGCATTATTTTCTCTTGAAGCAATATATTCCACCCCTTCTATATATTTAGATAGTTTTTATTTTCTTTATAACTCTATCTGTCTGCTGTATACATTATTGAAAGAGGTACTTTGTGAATTGTGTACATATGTGAATGTGTACAGGTGTATGTGTGTGTATGTGTGTGTGTGGGGGGTCGCAGGCTGACACTGGGTGCCTTTATCAGTCTCTTCCCATCTCTTATTTTGAGAGAGTTTATCACTGTCTTAGATCTTACTGATTGACCAATGAGCCTCTGGCATTCTGTCCAGATCTGGGATTCCAGATGTAGTCTACACCTGGTTTTTGTACATTACTTCTATATATTTAAACTCAACTCTTCAGGTTTGAGTGAGAAACACTTTACTGACTGAGCCATCTCAACAACCCCATCCTTCTAACTCTTCCACTAGTTTCTTATATACTTCCACTTGTTTCTTTTGGATCAGTATCTAGAGTTCAATAGGGACTATGTATTTTTCCCTTTGCAATATACAGCTAGCCCTAGTTCCAAAGTAAGAGAGGACATCTATACATTTATTAGCAATACTTGTGAGAATTGGTAGATAAGCTATGAATTAAAGTTGAGATAAATTTACTAACATTGTATACATCAATTTTTTCAGTTGTTCTTCATTTATGTTGTCTATTTTAAATATATCATGCAATTATCACATTTCTATTTTCTATTCTCTCCCTTAAAATCCTTCTATATCCCTCCTTCTCCCTCAAGTTCACATCCTATTTTTCTTTAATTGCTATTGAATAATTTTATCTATTTCCATGTACATATGCATTCGTTAATATAGTCTGTTGAGTCCATACAATGTAACTTGTAGTATGTTTTTGCAGCTGACCGTTCGGCAGTGGACAATCAATTGGTATGTGCTTCCCTGTGGAAAACTCCCTCCTTGTATCAAGGTCTCCCAAGTTTTCTAGGTTGCCTATAAATTTTTTATGTAGGTGTCATACCTGGTGGACTTTTCCCCATCCAATTTGGCATGTCCATTGGTGTTGTCCTTGTTCAGCTCATGTTTGGGAATATGGATTTCTTTTTTGTTTGTTTGTTTGATTGATTGGTTAGGTTTTTGAGACAAGGTTTCTCTGTAGGTCTGACTGTTGTGGAATTTGCTCTGTAGACCAGGTTGACCTCAACCTTGGAGATCTGCCTGTTGGGCAGCTACGTTAACCTCAGAAGCTATACCCATAAAATCTCATCAACATGCACTTCAACTTCACGGAGCTTACTTGTCAGTTATAGCTGTGCTCTTTGTAGCATCCTTGGTATTTTATGTAAATAGCATTGTCTGTGAATATAAGACAGTTCATCTTTCAAATCCATTCACTTTCTATTTCTATTTTATTGAACATTCTGATAAATGCACAATGATAAGTAGAAGTGATATACTAACTTGTTTTCAAACTTTACATTAAAGAGATTAATTTTTTATTCATGTATTTTCAGATAGGTCCTAACTACAGCCCAGCCTGGAACTGAACTTGTGATTTCCCCCTCCTTCCAGTCTTCAGGTGCTAGGATTACTGGTGGGCACAACCATACCCAACTGATGGACTCACCTGCTATTCCTATGATGCTTTTCATTATTGCCCTTGCTTTATTTTATTGTGATTGGATGCAAACTTTTTCAAGAATTTTTCATCATCTGCTGAGATGGCTGAATTATTATTTGATTTATGTTAATGTAACATTGAAAGGATTTAAAATACAAATCCAACTTTGAATTTATCCTAAAATAAACCTTTCATTATTATGTATTACTATTTTTAAAATAATTTATAAAACTGACTACATTTAATCTAATAACAAATGGTTAATACATTTTACACATACTTAAGAAGTATTTGGAACTTTAATTTTTTTTTCTTACAATATTCTTCCCTGGATTTTTTTCATGGTTATAGTAACATATAAAAAGAGTTGAAAATATTTCTTTTTCATGTGATTTCTGAAAGAGATTGAACCAAGGTTATCCTAAAGTTAACTATTCCTTTTGTAGTTTCTCTTGAATTTTATGCTAATAAATAATACATAATTTTAGTCTCAGATGTTTTGTTTCTAATGATTCAATTTTATTTTGTTCTTTACATGTAGTCTCTGTGGCTTGGCTGGCTTGGTTGGGATAGTCCACTTCCTCCTTCTATACTTTTTTTCTTTGAATCCTTGATAAATTTAATCAATTTTTGAGACTTTGAACTGATATTTCCAGTATACCAAGACCTCTGTATTCATATTCTCTCTGATTTCCGTCACACATTTCATCCTCTTTCTTCTTTATATGACTAATAAGTTTGGGTAGTGTATTGGGTATTGCAGTTTCTGGATTGTTAAGAATTTGGATTTTGTTGTTTTTCTCTTAAGTTGCATTTCAGTAGAAAATTAGTTTCCTCATTGTCTTTGATACTTTCTTATTGCTGTGATCAAGCACTGTGAACAAGGAAACATTAAGAAGGATGCTATTGAGTTCTTATAGTTTCAGAAGCTTAGCCATAATTATCATTATGATGGCAATTCTTGGTAGTCAGTTTGATTATATCTGGAGACTACTTCTTCTGGATTCCAGCACATACAGAGGACCAGCTGAGACACACAGCCTTATAAACCTGAGCAACTACTAGATTTTTGGATTTTTGATTTTCAACTAGCCATTGTTGGATTAGCTAAACGGGAGCCTTAGTTATTCCAATGTATCCCATATATACAAAGATAGATGGGGAAGAGAGAAGGAGAGAGAGATTCATTCCAGAACTTTTAAGACTCCAGAGAACCCTGAACAATACAATCACCATGGCAGGGAGTGTAACAGCAGGCAAGCAGGTACAGTGATTGAGCAGTAGCTGAGAGCTTACATCTTGATCCACAAGCTGAACCAGAGACAGATCTGGCAAGGAATGGTGTAGGTTTTTGAAACCTCAAAGTCCACCCTCAGTTTCACTCTTCTTTCAACAAGGTCAAACCTCCTAACCCTTCCTAAACAATTCCACTAACTGAATTAAGTATTCAAATATAGGAGACTGTTGGGCTATTCTCATTCCAACCATTGCACTTGTAAATCGACATGCTCTTTTAAAAGGTGATGTTTAAAGTTTTCATAAGCTAAAAATATAAAATGTACTCAACTTTAAGACCTAATAAGTTCTCCTCCTCCCATTTCTTATTCTTCTGGAGTCTCTAGTGAATGCCTTATCTATCTGCTAATTTCCATACTATGATAATGACATTCCAATATCTTTAGTCCTGTGTGAGATTCAGGAATTGCTTTGGTCACAGCTGTTTCATAGAAAGTCGTCCAATGTCACTTTTCTCTGATTTATAGGATCTTATCTTGAGCTACACATGATTTGACTGGCATTTATCAAAAAGTCAAAATAAGGATTGCAAGATTCCCAGTGTTCATTTCCTCCTGATTAATGAACCTCAAATTCTATCCACTCATAGAGCCTTACATTCTGATTTACTGTTTTCTCTGCAGGACTATATTGCTGAGCTCATATTTTCACCACACTATGTTCTACAAAAGGTTACAGCAAAGATGTTGAACAATTATGGTGTTAGTGGTCTCTGTTTACCTTCTCGTGAGATTGTAGGCATATATTAACTTTTGTCTTACATTTGAAAATAATATGTTTTAGAAATTTTATTCATTTTCAGACTTCGAAAGATAAGGCTAGTACCAGTTGTTCTGCTATTGCTATAAATCAAAGTCTCCATTGTGTTTTATAATAAGTCTTACCAAGAGTGTAGATGTGATTTATGTTAGATAATCATTACAAATAAACTAAATAGCCACAAGTAACCTTGGCACACATAGTTAAATAAAATTATATCTGTCATAATTATATAACAAACACAATCTATTATGGATTTTTCTTTTTGATTCTTCAATAGAAGATTAAGATGAGAGACTAGTGATAATGAAACTCACATATACTTAGTATATGACATTCTTTCCAAAACATAAAAGTGCCACCAAGTCTACAACATGGGTGTCTGTGTTCACATTTTTAAAAAGCCTCAATAACTGCATCATAAAATAGATCTAATTTTGTATATGTATGTGTAGGAACACCTATGTAACCCTTGGTGTCCAGAGGAGATCATATGATTCCCTGGAGCAGAAGTCACAGGTTGCTGTGAAATTTTTGGAATCGGTGGTGGTAATTGAACTCTGATCTTCTGAAAGAACAGCAAGTGCTCCTGACCATGATGCCCTTCTCTCCAGCACCTGTTTCTAATGATAATTTCCATTGAAGCTATAATTAGACGTGATTTAGAATTCATACAAGGAAACTAAAGTTGAACCTTGAATTAAGGGATATTTATTTCTATCAGAAACTATGTCCAGCAACTATGAATTTAATACAGTTTGTTGCCCTTATGGATACAGGCCTACTATTTTTTTTTTTTTTTTTTTTGCTTTTGCACAGGTAAGTCTTCCTTTTCCTAGAAGAGTTTATTTTTTCCTTCTGAAATAACTTTATTGCAGAATGGTCATCCTTTAAAATAGAATTATTGCATTCAAATAGTCAGATCCTGTATTCATTGTAGGTTTCAAGTGTCATGATTTACTAGTATGTCATGTGTGACAGATACAGAATGCAAAATGGCACTATCAAATAAGTGTTTATTATAATTCCTAAAATTAAAATGAGCAATAGCTTTCAGAGTCCATGGTCCTGCAGACCTTGTCTGGACAGCACTAATCCTTCTTCAGATAACCACGCCTCAGGTGTGTTGACATCTGAACACTAGTTGCCCCCTGCTGCTCATGGCCCGTGACATCTGAGAGTGAAGATAGCCTCTTCTTGTCTTACTGCTTGAGCTGGGACACCATTCTTCACCTTTAAATTGAAATGCAATGGTCAGCTTGAGTTGGGTTGAGTCAACCAACGTCTTGAACAGGATTAATGATCCTGACACTTCCTTGTTCTCAGCTTGTGGCTGTACAGTATAGGCCTTCTCCGCCTTCTGAGTCACAATGGTCATTTCTTTAAGGTAAATGTATGCTTAAGTGTGTATGCGCATGTGTTGTTTCTATGATAGTGGACACTGCTGAATATGTCAAGTCTGTTACTTTGAACTTTCTGGCAAATCACAACTTACAGTAAGGCAAGATTTTTTTTTTGTCTTTGCATCTAGATACCAAACGTTTGAAATGTACAATTCTGTATCCCATCATTCACTTCAGTTTTCATTTTGCTTTGCATTACTCTGAAATTAAAAATGGTGATAACATATTTATTTACCTATGCTGAAAAGTCAGGAACCCTTGGGGAAAAGGTAAAACTGAACCAAGGAATGATAGGTCTATCCCTAAGGCCCACAGGATGAATTTATAATGTGAAGAGTAGGGATTCAGCTCGTCTCTGATTTGAAAAGTGTTTGTCTTGTATACTAACTCAGCATCCTGTGATATACACTACCTGAGCTACCTTAAAAGACAAGCAGAGGATTTTATAAGGCAAGATTCCATTATTTCGTAGACATACATATGCAGCCCTCTTTACAAGCAAAGAGTTGCATACTACCAGGGAGTGGTGCTGACCAAATCTGATGCTGAAAAAAAGAACAAAATTCAACCTAAGGATCTTGCTTTGGATGTGATTCATTGCTCCGCAGCTAAGGAGGGAACATTTCCTTAGAACATGAAGAGAGCACAGGGCACTTCTAAATGGATGATACATCAAACAATGATTTTGAAGTGTCCATTATTCTTTAACCAAATGCAAAAATAATAAAATGTGAGTGTGCATAGTAGGGGGGAGGTTCTATGGGAAATATTGCCGGCTTAAATGATACTTAGGAGTTATAAGAGTTCTCAGAGCTCAGTGTGCTTCCAATAAAATAGGATATGTCAGATTTTTTCATCTGTTTTCAGCTTATGTAAGATTTGCTGGTACTTAAAATAAATATAAAAACATGGAAACATGACTATAAGGCATAAGATAAAAAATATAAAAGAAAAAGCAAAAACAAAAAAACTATAAAGGGCCACTTGTTTCTTCATTAGATGCTCACTAAATATCAAATATCAAACATAGAAAACATTCAAATGCAGCAAGTACCTGTGATTTGTGTGTGTATGTGTGTGTGTGTGTGTGTGTGTGTGTGTGTGAAGAGAGAAAAAAGGAAGAAAGAGGGGAATAGATAAAGACAGCTAGAGATACAGAGACAGAGAGAGAAACAGAGATAGAGCAAGAAATAGAGACAGAGACAGTTAGGGTCCAAGAACAACCTGTAAAAGTCAGTTCTCTCCAACCACGTGGGTCTTGGGGTCTGACCTTATGGAGTCAGGCTTGGTGGGGCCTTTACTGTTACTGTCTGTTAGGCTACAGCTCAAATTCATCCAATCATTAGCCTTCCAAATTATCAAATAAGCATGTGAATCAAATGTATTTAATTCCTTATTTAAATGCATGGAGTGACTAGTTTCAATGTCAATTCACTTGATATGCTATTCAATCGACGCATTTTTAAGCAACAAATATACATACATATATGATGTATATATTATCCTAAATGTCACAAAAAAATGCATACAGACAAATGTTGACCCCACAGAAGTTTATAACCCAGCTGTGGAGTTGAGAATATTAAATATGCACATATGTATATACAGAGAATTATAAAAGAAAGTGAGTATTTATGAATGAGCTCATCCCATTCACAAAATACTTACAGAAATGAGGTGTGCCTGCTGCAAGACAAAGGGCTGATGTTGTCACTGAAGATAAAGAGTCAAGAAGAAAGCATCAAACACTTGTGAGGCTACAGGACTAATGGTTGACCTGGATGAAATAAACAGGTCCTGTGTGGGGTGATGAGAAGAGGAGGGGTTTGAGAAGCAGACTTGCAGGGTTGAGAAATATGAAAAAAAAAGCTTACAGCATTTTGAGCAGAGTATTCCCCGAATGTTCCTTTGGACATAAGATCTACATGAAGCACACAGTGTGAGTGTCAGAGAAGCAATAGCAGTAAATCAGGATGGTGAATAGTCATCAGATGTGATGTTCTGAAGGTCAGAAGTAATAGTCAATACCAAGTGCACAGACTTTCGCAGCTCCAGAATGATCTGAGCCTTGGACACGCTCACATTCCACTTGAAGCCATTTCCATGGTCTTTTAAATTAACTTTAATATACTATTTTCATTTAATTTTAAATATTTGATTTTCATAACTTGTGCTATAAAAAAATCTACATTTTTATGGAGCAAGCAGACCCTCACCATTTACCTAGACAAAGACTTGCTCAGTCTTCATCTTTGTCCCCTGAGCCAAGGAGGATTGGAGTTTCCTAGAATATTTTTCATCCTGATTCCTGCTCCTCTGAACGTTGGACTATACTGGAGAAATTAACTTAGGAAGTGAGCCTTTGCCTCTCTCAACCCTAGTTAATCAAGATCACCCTTGCTGGAAGTGAAGCTACTATCTACCTGGGAGCTATGTTGAATAGCAGAGACTTGCCTTGAGAATCTTACCAAAGGGCTTGAATGGTACACACAAGAACATGATGGACAGAAATCCAAATCCTTTCTTGCACATTCGCATTCATTACCAAGGCATTGTAGTTTATAAGCAAATAAGGACAAGAAAGGTGTTCCAAGCCCCCAGTCAGTTCCATTCAAAGAAGTGTGGCCTGGAAGGAAGATTCTGCACCTTCTGCATCTTTCTGTTTAGGAAAGAAGGCTTTCCTTTATTTTTCACATTCCCTTCGTTATTTCTCTTGCCTTTGCTCCTTCCTTTGCCCCTATCTCTTATCTTCCTTGTCTCCTCACATGCATTTCAGGTTTCTCCTTTAAGGAAATTAATTTTTCAGTTTCCCTGAACAAAAGATTGAGCATGGAATGCTGGTTCTGGCTGCCACGGCTGCTCGTATCCCTTAGCAAGAACAGAATGTTCCTTTCAGAAGCCCAAAGGTGGAGCTGTTGTAAAAGGAAAGTCAGACACACTGGAGGATCTACCAACACAAGCAAGCCGCACACACCCTCACCAACACATCCATGCTGAGACAGCACGGAGGGGATGCAGATCCCAGAGGCTTTGCTTCCAAAATATAAACATTGCCCCCGCTTTTTTCCCAGTGAGAAATAAAAATCCTGATTACAGCAGATGCATTACTGCCAAATTGTGCAAAATAGCACAAGTATTAAGTGTCTGCTTAACCCCCTTTAATTGTTAATTCCATGCACTTTAGTAGATTCCAGTATTATCAAAATAACTGCAGGGAGAAAGGATTGAAATTCATTTCAGTTCATTAATACCACCATTTATCAGCATAATGTCCTATAGATAATGATCAGAGGGTCATTCTATTTTCCCCATTTCTGAACTGCTGTATAGTGTGCTGAAAAGCCACAGAGCACTTGTGTTTCCCTGGGAATGTCTTCAACAAACGTCTCTCACGACAGGGAGACAACTGGCCTCTGCCTCTACCTACAGTGACTTCTTACTATTTTGCATAGAAGCAGTGTTTTTCTTTTAAGATCGTGACATTGTATTTCCCTTTTCACTTCCTGAAAAGCAACAACCTTTAAAAGCCCATTTTGTGGGAAGAAAAACATTCAGGACCTATGGAGCTGTCTGAATGGGGTGGGGGGATTGACAGGAGGTTGGTGTTGCCCAGAGGAAACAGCCTTGCCTAGCGTGCAGAGGACTCTGAATCCAATGCTGTGGGGTAGGGAGAGAATGACACAGATGGAGGGGAGAGAGCCCTCCCTGTAGAATCATTTGCCTGCCTCTTTGTCTGCATCCCTGAAGCCAAGGTCCTCTGACTGATGTCTCAAACCAAGTAAACAATTGAGCTAATTTCAGCACATCCTCGTTTACTCTCAAAATATGACTTCACCCTTGTCACTGTAGTGTTTGCCTCTGACTGTGACTTGCTGAAACGATCAGGGACAAAGTAACCAGGGATGCTTTATGCCCCAGAGACAAAAAGGTATTGATTGTTTTTGCCTCTGGAAAAACAAGTTTCTAATAATTTCCAGATATGCTGTAGATTGCCCTGCTGCCTTTAATTAAAGCATGCTGCAGACAGAAACCAGGGGCCCACCGGCCTTAATGGATCCTAACACCTGATTTTCAAACTGGCCTGTGTGTTCTCAGTCTGGTGAGTGGGTGTGTGTTCTCATTGCTGGTGTGTGTGTGTGTGTGTGTGTGTGTGTGTGTATTGTCTCAGTGCCTGATTGCATGTGTGTCTCTCTGTGTGGGTATGTGTGTATGCTCTCAAAGCTAGCGTGTGTGGGTGTGTGTTCCCAGTGTGTCTGTGGATGTGTGTGTTCTCTGTGCTGCCGCTATTGGTGTGTGTGTTCTCAGTGTTAGGGTACGTGTATGTGTGTGTGTGTGTGTGTGTGTGTTCTCAGTGCTCGTGTGTGTATTCTCAATGTGCTGTGAATGTGTGTTCTTTGTGCTGCTGCTGCTGTTCATGTATGTGTGTGTGTGTTTCCTGTGGACTAAGATGCCTGTGCTCAGGCTTATGAGGTTATTTTTGGCTTTGCTGTAGATGACATTTAAATGTAGGCTTATAGTGAATAGTTAAGCATGTATGAGACTGAGTCTGGTCTACCTTGCCCTCCCAATCATGTAGGCCACCAAGATTTCTGGTGCAGGCTGGAGTCTCTAAAGTGGTTTTATTTGCAAAGCTTTGGCTCTGTATAAAACAGAGCTTAGGGGAACTGAAGAGACTTCTCAGTGGTTTAAGAGCATGCATTGCTCTTTCAGAGGATCAGAGTTCCATTCCTGGCATACGTACCAGGTGGCTCATAACCACCTATAACTCCCACTCGAGGGGATCCAACTCCTCTGAGCTACATGTACACCTGCACATGCACACACATAGCCAAACAATAGATACAATACACATAATTAAAAATAATATTTTCTTATAAAAAAGAATGAGGGTTTAAGATGGAAGAACTAAAGCAAAAGAGGTTAAGCAAACACCTTGACAAGAAATAGGTACCAAATGCAGAAAGGAAGCAGCCTCTTTCTGCCAGACAAGCTCTTGAGCAAGTAAAGTTCCCTCCTTCTTCTTATTTTCCTCTGGCCACTCCAAAAGCCACATCAGTGCCTGCCCCTGGAGCCCTTCCTCTGAACAGCTCTGGCCCTGTGTTCTGTTCTTCCCTTTCAGATGCTGCAGGTTGTGCCGATATCTCTGAAGCTTTTGCCATCTGGAGCTGTCTGACTGAAACTCTGCTGTGTGGGCTGAGGCTCTCTGGTACTGTCATCTCCAAACATATTCATTACTCCCTCGGTCTGGGATTCATTGTGTCTCCTGTTCTTTGATGATTCGGGGCAGGAGCAGCTTGTTTTGCCACCAAATGAGTGCTAAGAAGAGCTGTTAGCATGAGGCCTAGTAAGAAAGGTAGGTATTGCAGGAGACACCTCCCCGAGTAGGGAAGGTTGCAGGCTACAGGGTCTGCTGATATCCCAAATGCACAGCTGTTGGTGGCCTGGGACACCTTCTCCCTCCCCAGGGCTGTGCCATGCAATGTAATGCAACCTTCTTCCTCTTTCCAATGCAACAGCACACCTAATGCCTCAGTCTTACAACTTCTCAAGTCATTGCCGTGTTAATCCCTTCTGTGGACTAGGGACTTATTCATACAGGGGTGCTGGTGTTTCTGTGGGCAGATGGATGTTCCATACGAATCCTTTCTCAACGAAGTGGTAAACTTGTGAAAAAGTCTTTAGGAGAATATAGCTGTAATCTACCATGAACAGAGAAATGCATTTGCACATTTATGTCTGCAGAACTATCCTTGGGGTATGTACCTTTTAACCTAGTTTCAGTTAACCACATGGCTGTGTGTGCCCTTGCAGTAACTCTAATTTTGAATTCTCAAGTGAGGGATCCATAGCAGATGAAGCTGCCCACAGTGTGTAAGTTAAGAGCATCCTTCAGTGACTGGAGTGGCATCTAACAGACAATAGGCGAGAGATCAAGGAAGATTTCACTCCCTTCTTCTTTAAGCTTTTAAGTTTCACTTTCTCGATACCTTCATTGTAGAGCAGCTTCTTTGATTATGGCTGCCCTTGAATAGGTAGTATTAATGAATGAGGGGTCAGTGATGTGTTTCCTACCCTCTGACAGCCTCTGCAATGCAAGTTTCTGCTATAATGGACAAGTAGAGAAGGAGAACTGAAAGGATTGTAGAGGTCAGACCTGGTTCAGGAGGCATCATTAGTCACATGTGAGAAATAAACATGTTTTCCCATTAATCCCCTCAAATTCTCCAGTTTGTGTGGATCCATGTGCTTGTCATGGTGAACTATAGTGAGGACAAAAGAAATTAACTCCACGAGAGTCTGCCAAATATCATGTTTGTTAGTGTGTCCTGAATCTCTGTGATAACATCTAATTCACAGCGACACATGTCAGCTCCCTCCCTCTCCCTCCCTCCCCCTCTCTCTCTCTCTCTCTCTCTCTCTCTCTCTCTCTCTCTCTCTCTCTCATTTTACACATAAAGAAACTGAAGCTCAGATGGTTAAAGGGTTTGACTTGGGGTGAGAAAGTATAAACAGATCACAGGACTCTGTGATGGGAAAGCAATGTTGGAATGCATATGGATCTTTGGAGTCTCAGTGTGTGTGTATGGGCAGTTGTAAACAGGTGTGACCCTCCAAGTGTCCTCAACGTGGAATGATTAAAATCTTCACCTATCACCGTAATTCTTAACTTGTGGGTCATGACCCCTCTTGGTGTCACATATCAGATATTTTGTACATTGTATATTTACAATACAATTCATAACAGTAGAAACTTACAGTTATGATGAAATAATTCTATGGTTGGGGATCACCACAGCCTGAGGGACTGTATGAAAGGGTCACAGCCTTAGGTAGGCTGAAAAGAATTAGCTCTCAGTCAGAAGGCAGGGATGTTGAGACATAATGAGGTAGATATGCTTGAAGAACTCTGTGGTACCCTGGGAGTGTCAGGAACAGAGAAGGGTAAAGTGCCCAGTGAATCTGGCACAAACCTGCAAAGGACCCCATAAAGCTAAGCAAAGTGGAGGTCAGTTCTCCCACATCCTTCTCCAAGCATCATTTTTGAAGTACAATAAAATGGTTTTGCCCTAACTCCTTCTTAGAAAAAAGAATTTATAGTGAATGGGGAAATAAAAGGGTAAGTTACCAATACCTTCCTAAATAGAAGGGATCCAGTCAGTATTTAAAATGTCATTAAATTTTCACAGAAGATGGAGAGAAAGTGAAGCACCTAATGTTGAATTATTATTATTTTTTAATCTCTATTCTCATTCTGTATGCTCTTAAGAAAGAGATGGGTCAGTGCCCTCAGAAGTAAAGGGAATAGAAGAAAAGCGCAATGAAGCACTCAGGCAGATAAATAAAACATGCGAGAGTGTAAATGGTGCTTTCTGAGCAATGGGATCCCAAATGCCCGTCGTGGCATTGAGATTTATATGTTTGAATATCACAGATGCTCGCTTGTTTTATTCATGCCTTGAAGAGAGAGAAGCATGCGCCTGACCACTAGTATATCATTAAATCCGTAAGAAGAAGCATGGCTATGAAGACAGGATTTATATGTTCATGAACTCACACCTCACATGCACACAAATGCACAAATTATATCATTAAATCATTACAGAAGAATCACTGTTAAAGACATGGAACACACATATATTAACACACCATATACATACACACACTGTGCACATGCACTCTATATAGAGAGGCTGGTGCTTAACCACCAGTACCTGCCACTAAACCATTATAGAAGCATCATGGCTAGAAAGACAGGACTTAGAAATATGCATGCACATGTAAATACACACACAAAAATATTCACACATATGTACATATCATCCATGTATGGCACGTTATTTATATGTACCATTGTTAGAAAGATAGGACTTACATTTTTACATACACACATACACATGCACAGCACACACACATACATGTCATTAAACCACAATAGACATACTATTGTTAAAGAGACAGGATTTATACACATACACAGACACCCACATAGATATATACAAGCATTTACAAAACATACAGACATACTTATACCATATCAAACACATATATATCACACACATGCACAGACCACATACATATACCCCACACTGACATATACATATACCCACACATACATTCATATTTACACATTCCAATCTCAAGTAGTTAGCTCTTAATTCAAAAACATGGAAGCAACACCAAGCGAACTCAGCAAGTTATATTTATATGTATGTGTGTTTAACAAAAATAATTATTTTTTGGAAGGAGTTAGAAGGGGGAAAAGTGGAATGGACAATATGTTAATACAGCATTCATTTATGAAATTATCAAAAATAAATGTAAAACTGTTGCCAAGGTGCACCCCGACAAACATACACAGCTTCAAAGGTGTGAGCCCAATCTCCAACCTTGTGAATGATACCTCCTGCTGTCCCACAGGGAAGTCCTACAGGACACATGCTGTAGAGTCTGGCTTCCAGACTGCTGCCTGGGTACCACCAGCAGGCACATTCTGAGATCTCATGTGGCAGCGTTTCTATATGGGGCTCTGAGGTTATCAGCTGCTAACGTAAAGAGAGAATTATCTGTAGTAAAATGCATTTAGCTATCATTGTGCCGGGAAAATAGGTTTTCTTTTTGAAAAATGTTACTGTTCGCCGGCATATTCTTTGCTTTCCAATCCCTTGGGTGCCACAAACTTGATGTGAGACTTCCCTGCCCCTCCTTTTTGGCAATTAGAATGTCAAGGTGCCCAAGAGGACAGGGGGTCTGGCAGGATGCTACTCATGAGTGCAGGGTGCCTGGATCGGGCATCCAGCGCCACAGCTTATTTTGAAAACATTCATTTGTGCTAAAATGGTAAATCTGTATTTATCTTCTTAAAATGCTCCCAAACGGGGGAAAAAGGGAAAAAGAGCTTTGGTTCAGAAAGCATAGAGACCAGAGAGAAGAAGGAGGCAAAATCTGCTTCTCCCAATAATTTATCTCCTTTGATACCTTCCAGTGGGCATTGGGCACACTTACAGTCTGTGTTTTGAAAGATAAAATGAATATTTCATTTAACTAGCTGTATTCCAGAGTATGCAACCATCCAGAGCTCTGTTTCTGAGAGCCAGAAAGTGCACTTCCCCTTGTCATGTTTAAGTCTGCAAAGAAACTGCTTGTCAAAAGAGATGTGGTCTCCACCTTGGAATATCCCAGCACTCACTACTTCTGGCGTCTCTGCTTATTTTTACCCATTCTATCTGGGGTTCACATTATTTTAGTTACTATGTTTACTACCTAGAAAGCCCTTTCACCACCTCATATTTCAATGCTTTTCCAAAGGGAAGTAATCTGATAAACAAGAAACCGTGGAATGCATGAAGGATTTTTGGACATTAATGAGACTTTGGATTTCCCCAAAGGAATAATACAGTGTTGACAATGAGCTCCTAATGCAATCCTAATATGATAATATTTTTATGGATTTGCAAATCATTGTTTCTCAATAGGATCTCAATGAAAAACAATACTATCAGTTTTTTACTTTTGTTCTTTTCTTCGAAGTTGTTCACTCCATCTTGTTTCCTTATTAACAGTGTATCCAGATTTAATAAGATGGGCCACTTGGTAAAGGTACAGGCTGCCGAGTCTGATGACCTGAGGTGAATGCTCAGCAACACCCTACACTAAGCCCAGCATTCTCTGACCATAATACCACAGGATCCCTTTTGTTCAATAACTTTCATTCTGGTCCAAACTAGCTTTTAATCTGGACATGGTTCATAACCCAAATCATTGTGGGCATGTAGTGTCTCCCTCCTATATGGTCAATGTGTATTTAACTTGAAATCACTCTATATCTATTAAGAACTAATTAACTTTCAATAATTTTACCTTCTATCTACCCTCTATTTACTTATTATCTCTTATCTATCTATCTATCTATCTATCTATCTATCTATCTATCATCTATCTATCTATCTACATTCCTGATACTTTTACTACAGGGAAGATGGAATGATAAGAAGAACCTTATTCAATATTTGATACTACCACATTTTCTAACAAATTAAGAAAAGAGTCAAAAAGTCAAGTTCAGAAGTAATTGAATTTCAGTGGTAGAGGTAAGGTGAATATCATGATGAAATATACATGAGTCCCTTGGTTCAAATTACAACAAAACACATCTCTCTATCTCAGAGACAGGGACAGAAAGACAGACAGGCGGTAGTTGAGACATCGATTATGATTATGATATGCAGACTTGGGGATTAAAGCTTCCTTACTTCTGCTATGCAGCCTTGGTCACTGTTTCTCATACAGATTCAGGATCATTTCAAAAATAAACAGGACTCAGAGCCTAGCTCTGAGTTTTCACGTTCAAGAGGCAACAGTTTCAGTTGTCTATTTAGTATCAAGTTCAAAACTCCAGTTACGGATGCTGAGAAGAAGCTTTTTTATTTTCACTATGGAACCCAGGCAATAAGCTGAGGTTAGTACTCTGGAAACCAATGAGAAAGGAGGGAGAAGGCAGGTCTAGAAGGGTCTAGTCAGCTCCCAGCTGAGTTGTTCTTTCACAACTTCAGTCCATTATTTGATGCTTCCAGTTTCCTGAAGCAGCTTAGATCTTAGTGTTTTCAGGAAGAAAACATTACCCTCATGCATAAATAGCTTTCTTGCGTGATTTAATATCTAAGAGAACTATTTCCCCAAATTTCACTAAAGGAGTCTGGTCACCTAGAAACTGTCTCCCAGGGTCTCATATGCAATGATCCATCACACTCAGTTTTTCATTAAACTGCCTATAATTGTCAAGTTGTGAGAGGACCTACACCAGGTAACAACTGACTTTGGTTTCCATTGAACCCTATTAGAGAAAAGGCAGTCCCTTTCACTGTTGGGGTATGCCCACTATAAGCTTGTTCATAGCCTGGCTCAGTATACAAGCCTGAGCCGAAGCCAAGAGAAAGCCACCCCACTGTCCAGGCGAGTCTGATAGAATGTGCCTGAAACAGCTCCTTAGGCTTCATTAAAGCAGCCAGTCCTCTCAATACAATTATCCCAATGTTACTGAAGGGAGATTATGCATGCTCATACTGCAAAGCCGCCATTACTGCAAAGATAAAACAGCCGTGAGATGGTGACACTTGAAGACTCTGCTCAGGGCAGGTTACACATAGCATGCGCTGATGAAAGGCACTGTGACACACACTCCGCGGCTTGAAAGCAGTTCGGGGAAGCAGAACATGAAGGCCTGGAGATATTTGTCTGCTCTGGTAAGGCGTTCCAGGAGCGTATGTAAGATTGCTCTTCACTGCTCACCATGGTATAGGACAAACCACAGCATGCTTGCCATTTTTCTTTTCTTCATCTTTCTGCCATCTTTTTCAATCTAGGCTGTCTACTGATATATAATACTAAAACATTTTAACTTGACAGAAGGATGTAATGTGTTTCAGATACTGTGGTATCGAGCATTCCCACTTATTTTGAATCAGGGTAAACTTTTTTTCAAGTCTCTAACAAAAAACTAAGATTTTTTTTTATGAGTCAAATATCCTATCTTCTTTAACTCTGTGAATTGAGGCATTCAGACTCCAACTGGGGGCCTCTTCTCTTGGGCTGTTAGTTCCTGCACCTTGTGTATAAATGTCTGGCTCTGTGAGGGTGGGTGGAAGGTGTCTGGAGAGTATCCGCTTTGACATCCTAGTTAGGAAGCCATGAGAACACAGGCTAGGGCAGTGTTTCTTCAACCTATGGATCAAGGCTCCTTTGGGGGTCAAACAACCCTTTTACAGGGCTCATCTAAGACTATCTGCTTATCAGATATTCATAGTATGATTTATAACAGTATAAAATTTCAGTTGTGTAGTAGCAATTAAATTAATTGAATGGTTTATGATTAGGGGTCACTACAGCATGAGGAACCATAGTAAGAGGTCTCAGCTTTAGGGAGCGTAAGAACCATTGGACTAGAGTGCAAAAAGTGAGGCCAGAGCTAAGGGGCAGGGTGAACACTTATACTTACAAAGCAAGAGGAATATTCTAAGCTTTTTCAAGACTCAGAACATAACGCCAGAATCCCAGAAACTGGGGAGATGGTTGTAGAACTGGTCACCCCACTGTTTTCGATGTTAGCCTGACAAAGGGAATGCGAGGAGGAAAGACGGGTTTGCATGAACTATTGATGGATTTTCTTTCGTTTGCATGTGTATGATAGGCACCCACACAGTAGACGGTTAACATGCTGCAGAGTCCAGGCGAAGATTCAACTTCTGCAAACATCTCTGGGAAAGGAACACTGTCATTTCATGGCGTGTCCAGTAGGTCAGGAAAAGGCAATGGAGTGAGATTCCTTGGCTCGAATTCCCAGTAGGAATTCATTAAAATGTGTTAGGGCAGACACACTATTCATAATAGACAAGGTTTCTCTTGAATTCCAGAAAATATCTTTTTAGCAGGCATTCATGTGGGTATATATTTGGCTGATTATGGACGTGTGACTTCTGATATAACCCTCAATTTATTTGAGGCTCAGTTTTTGCATAAGTGAAATAAGACTTGAAAGAAATGACACTGACTATTCTTGACCAGCTCTGACATCCTGAGAGTCGATCTCCACCATTCTCTGGCCACTTCAAACACAGAGACTCTTGTCCAATTACAAGAGAAAAGCCCCTTTCAACCTTTGCCTGTGGGACCCATAGGGTATTGAGTTCAAGGAGTAACAACAGTCTCCTGCAAGTAGACCCAAAAGTGATCAAAAGGGGTGAAAAACAGTAAGATTTTCCTTGTCAATAGTACAAGTCTGTGTCAAGGGTTCTTGTGTTACTAAGGACAGTCTAAAAATTTTAAGTGACTTGCACTTAAAAGCCCACATTGCTTTCATCCCACTGAGCGAAATGGATCCAAAGATGAAAGCCCCACTTTTTAATACTGTCACAGATCCAAATTAAGGAGAGGTGTCTGCAGAAGCCTTTGATTATAGATCATAAAATCTCCAGCTTATATCAGACACTGTAAAATTGCTCGGTGACAAATGAAATGCCCGCACACTAAATATATCTTTTAAGCACATCGCAGTTTGGTGCGTTTATCTCTGAGATACAATAGGACTTCTGCAGGTCACAGGTACAAGGTCAGGAGTGCTGATTCTACTGGCTTGGAGTGTAACACTTAATGGTCGATTATTTGAGGACAGAGAGTAGAGGCTTGGAGCAAATATACAGATGATATTTCATGTGGAAACTTCAGAAGGCAATAGACCAGCCATATTTAGAAGGAATGATAGACCAAACTCAGCATGCACACACATGGCTCAGACACCACAGAGGCCCACCAGGACTAAGCTTCATGCCCACAGTTTGCTGCTGTGGAGCACTTTGTAGTCAAAGATCCTTTGCACAGCTTTTATTTGATCTTTTCGGCGACATGGTGAAGTGGGCAAGGCAGGAATTATGTCCTCCATTTTATAGCACGGGAAACTGGACTCAGAGAGGTTAAGTGACTAGGCCAAGGTCACCCCGATGGCTTACAACACAACCATAGGGATTGAATAAACACCTGATGACTTCCAGCTCAGAAATCGATTTTTTACAGTGAGCACAGAAGATGACAATGTCTATTCATCCATGAGCCAGCCATTTTTAGCTCTATAGTCTGAGTGAGGCAAGACAATGGAGTAGGCATTTGGAAGAGCTATTTTGTCCTCTTCTTACCATTTCCCACATGCTAGGAGTGACACAGGTATATCTCAAAAATGACAGAGTTAAATGTCCCAGTTGGAAGACTAATGAGGGTGGTTTCTCAACAAGGTTCAGTAAGTGAGGAGGGAGGGGAGGATACAAGCAATCTTAAAATACATGAGTGACAGGCAGAGAAATGGGCACACCGGGATAAACTGGCATACCAGAAGCATCCTTCTCAATATTACTTTCTAATAAAGGTCAGTCTGCCTTACCCTCCTCCATCCAGTCCACAGTCACCTGTCCGTCAATTAGTGATCCGGCTTTGCCTGTTGTTGTTTCTTAGATGCTGCTTTTTCCCTTCAGGCAAATGAAATGAAACCTCCCAGTCCTCCCTCCGACTCCAAATGGGCATGGTCAGTCCAGTCCCTAACTCTCCACAATCCTTCTTTTGCACTATACTCAACAAGTTAGCAAATCCAGTCTACCTGTGGAGTGGAAGCAGAATCTTTCAGATCCTGACTGTCTTGGCTTGCAAAAAAGAAAGGGCACTAAGGAACCAACTATGGAGACAAATTTTGAGTGGAACTTACCGGCAATATAGCAGAGGAATCCTTTTCCCCTATTGAGCTCAGTCAGGGCACCAGAGCTAGGTGTCACTCCGTTTCCACAATCATCAAGGAGGAATCCCAAGAGCAAAAGGAATGAAATCTAGCCACCCTCACCACCAGAAGATTTGCTCTCCTTTTACCTCTTTCCACACAAACTGAAGGTCACATTTAATGCAGAAGGTGGAAGCTACTGTATGATTTTCTTTTTCTCATTGTTAATCTCGGGTCTCTACATTCTTCAGGACCTATAGAATAGGTTACAACCTATGAGTGACTTATTGGGTACCGGCGAATCAATCCCACACCAGTTATGTTTTAAGGGGTTATTTATTTTGGGGGGTAAAACTTACATACACCATAAACCGTCAGGAAGGGAGCCTAGTCGCAGGAGCCAGGAGCAGGAGCCAGGAGCCGGGAGCAAGCACCAGAACCAAGAGCCGGAACCAAGAGGGCCTGATCCGGATATGTTTCTCTTTTTAAAAGAGAAATATATCACGCCCCAGTGGGCTGGTATTTTAGCAGCTATTGGCTGACGGAGCGGAAGTCGCTCCCCGCTGCACTGTGGGCTCGTATTTTAGCGACTATTGGTTGAGGCAGCGGAAGTTACTCCCACAACAATTGGGACCAGTCCTCCATCGGACTTCTGAGGAGTGTAGCAGCTAGAGGTCAACGAGAAAGAGTGAGCTGTGTCTAGTGAGACACCTGCACTCGGCTATCTACTATTGTCTGTGCGTTCTCAGACGTCAAGAAACAAATTCTTCCTGCAAGTTTTGCTGCGTATTTTTCAAGCTAAAGACAGGGAAGAGTGTGGAAACGTTTTGATTTCTAGGCACAACTGAAGAGATGTAGCCTCTCTGTCTTCCCTCTGCCGCTGTTTGTTTTCACTGGAGTAACTCTGAGGACCCAAGCAAGGAGGATGTGGCTCAGGTGATTAATAAAGGACTCCGAAGTTTCGCAGGCAGCCAGGAAGGCAGTGGGAATACCTGTCCTGAGAGTGCTGGAGATGGAAGTAGACCTCCTCTCAAGGAAGAGATCACAATTTCTCTGTCAGAATGGTCTCTGTCACAGTAGCACTGACACTCCTCCGGGTGGGAGTGAATTTTGCTCCTCCATGAGCTTGTGAGGCTGTTTTCTACTGAAGCAAATGCGGTCAAAGCAAGAGAGGAAGATGACAGAAACAGCATAAATAAATTCATTGCCTCAAAAGCAAATGCGCTCACTGGAACGGAGTTGCAGAAGAACTCTGTAATGTGCCTTAGGTGAAACCTTATGGGAAACACTGAGGGACTAGAGAGGTGCATTGTTCCTATGCTTGGGACCAGAAACCAAAGTCTGAACAGAAGCTGTGAGTCAGCGAGAGAGGGCAGTGTTGGTTCATCTAATGCAGGAGCGGGGCGCTCACAGGCAGAGCAGCAGTTTTTTCTGCTCAAAATTTATGAATTCTTATTGTTGTTCCCCCCACCTATGCTCCCCCACATCTACATTTCTCTTAGAAGTTTGGTCTGACCCCCCTTCAAAAAAGAAACCCTAAGGAAACACCTACTAAGGTCCTAGGAAAAATTTAACCCAGATCATGAAGAATGGAAAACAAACCAAATCCGGTAAGGAGAAGGAAAAAAACATGACAAATTACTTGTTATCAAATGAAATCATTTCAATCAAAAGCATTTTTTTAATGAATGAACTTGCTTCTTTACTCGAATCTAGCTTTAGCAAGAAGATGAAAGAGATTTATGACCTGTGTCTCTTCGAGCTTGTTGCCACAAACCTGTATGTTCTCATTAATAGTCACTTCCTCATCAAGAGGAGGCTTTTGTGCAGACAATGTGCATGGCTTTCACAGCTTTCTTGGTGGAAATTTTATTTTTTAGAAGTTGGATGCCTTGTCTGGAGGCAGGATGTGTTGTACAGGTGTTAAATTGGGGCCTAGGGACTAGGGGCTCTTGTTTGTTTATGCATTTCAAATACCGCAACCTTACCTGGACACTGTATTCCAACTTCCAATGATTTGGTTGTTCTTTTGAGGTGGGGAATCACAGACAAAGACAAAGAAAAATCTCTTACCATTTGATCGGTGTGGTTTAAGGTCAAATTTTGCACGTGTGAAAATGGCTAGCTTCTCAGAGAGACTCAGTGGGATGACAGATACGGGGACTTAGGATAATTACATACTCAGCTTCAGCAGTGATGGTCACTATCTGTGCAATGTAAAAATGAAATAAATAAATGCAATCACTCGTTCACTAGCAGGAACAAGATGTTTGGCTCCTCTTTATGGAATAATTTCTGTTGGATTGTTTGCTGAGTACATTGATTCTAGCCTGTGTTTGAAAGTGTATTTAGACAAACAAGGAAACCGTCAAGTAAGAATGAATGAAAGCTTCAGTTTAAAAAGAATGAATATTTCTGTCACAAATTATTCAACAATCAACATGTGGATATTATGTAGCCAAAGAAAAGTAACAGAGTATGTTTGAGAAATGGTTTCAATGTGGCTTTAACTCTTGGAAAATGTTAAATTATGTTAATCTTTTGGTACTCCCATAACTATAGGCTCAGATCCCTCTTTCCACGCATGGGACCTGGGTGACTGCAGGATGTATACTCTTGGCCTCTGCAACTTTGTATTGCTAGACAGAGACAATGTCCATGTTGACTGACTTGATTCTCAAGATATCTTCTTTTGGGGGTATATTTATTTTTTTACATTGAAAAATCCTGTCTTAGTATTTCTCAGTTCAAGTTTGCCCTTCTTTGCCTGCTTTGTCCCCCAACATTCCCATTTGAGAATGTCATCGAACTTGCACATGGATGGTTTTGTTCTATACCTTCTAATTATATAAATTTACCTACGACTGTGCCATCCAATGGCATCTATATAGCAAACACCCAACACTTGTAGCTACCTCTGACCTGCCCTCTCGTCCTCTACAGTTATATTTGTACAGTGCTAATCATATCATCATATGTATGGCTCATAGCCATTTTAATTTATGATAATCTAAATGTTAATCTTAATTTTTCCATTACCCAAAGTTTCCACCCCCAAATCTTATCTAGAAAGGCAGCTGCCAGTCAGCTGTCTGCTACATTAACTTACCTCTGTCATGCTCAACTTCGTCTTATAAAATGTAACTCTGCACATGCATGTCCTGCTCTGTTCATTCATTAGTGCAAGGCAAGTGAGTATACCTCTCTTTGTTTTTAACTGCTGAGCACTACATCGCTTACCTGAATTACTTAAAGTGTCTTCAGTATTCTCTCAGTTCACATAATTAGCCACTCCAATCCACCCATCATAGACCCATCTATGCTTATATTCCTGGAAAAAAGATCTCTTTGTCTCCTGCTCAATTTGCTAAAGCAGTTTGGGCTTGCACTGAACTTACTTGCTTTATTTTTTTCTAATTCAGGATGTCTGTATATGCTATTCCCTTTGTTCTTTCCATCTATGACTTCTTCATAGCCTTCCTATGCAGGTTGAAATGTCAACTCTCCTCAGAGACTTCCCTCAGCACTGTGCATGACAAGCTCCTTCCCTGGTCATTATCTCTGGGACCTGCTTTTCTTTCTTGGTTTACTTCATGAAGGGGAAACATATCTATTTCATTCACCAAGATAACCCAGTGTCCAGTGATGCTTGTCACATTTTAGTACCTCCACAAAAATGTATTGAAGGAAGAATTTTCTTAAAGCAAGGAATAACTTGACTTTTTATCTTAAGTGGAATGGCTACTTTCACAGACAGACTTTGAAAAGGGTAAATTCACTTAATAAACTAGTTATGGCTCCCTGCTGTCCAGACACAAAGCTTTGTAAAATTAAATAGATTTTGTCATGTGTGGGTACTTCAAAATACAAACTTTCTCTTCTTTGTCAGTCTAAAGACAATCTGCTTGTATGGGGAGAGAAAAAATTACTTGAAGACACTTCCTCCAGTGAAAGCACACTTCCTAATATTTCCATATAGCCAGTAACTGGGGACTAGGTATTCAAGCACCTAAAACGTATGGAGGTTATCTCAGACACTTATCATAGATGTATTGAAGCACACACCATTTAGTCAAACCTGAAACAAAATTATTAATTCAAAACTCACATCAGTAATATAATAAGAACATTCAATTCAAATCGTATTTATCTGACTGGCCATACATTTTGGAGTCCATTGCTGTTCTCTCATGATTTTGGACTGTGTCTGAGTTTTGCCATGTATGATTCCAAGTGGGGTGCTGTCCCATGAGTTTATGCACACACCAAACTTCCTAAACATCTAGTTGGCCTAATTAGATAAAGATAAATTATAAGAACTGGGGTTAAAAAATGAAGGATTCATACTAGACTTGATGCAAACAGTGAAAATTTCGAGACAAATAGAAAAATATTGAAAGGGAAACAAAACAGAAAGCACTGCCTATTGGATTCAGTGGACACCACTCATGTTCTAGGAGACCAAACTTAACTGTTGCTACGTTACTGGTAGATGTAAGATTGCATTCGAAAGAGTCAACTTCATGAAAATAAGCTAGATAAAGAAATAATAAATATAAATGAGAATACCAAAACTCCTGATTCAGGTGGCTAGTAGGTTAAAACAATACACATATACACTACACAGTTAGCAACCTGAACAACTTTTTCACATCAAGTCATGTATCACTCCATTATAAATACATACAGAGAAATAACTTTGATACTGAAGAAACAGTACCCAAACAATAACTCATAGTTATTAGATATATCAAAAAAACATAGTGCTCAAAATATGTCCTCTAGGACAGCTCTAGAAATGGTTAAAATAAGCAGGATATCTTGATGGTTCATGCCTCTCTTACAAGGAGCTCACATCTCTCCTCCTCCTCGTGTCCTGCACAACAGGTATCAGGACACTCTAGAGACACTATCATCCATGTGGTCAACTTCCTACCCTCTGCTGCTATCTCCCACCTCTTAAGGATGACTCTCTTCCACTTTCTCTGATTGCATCTTCTCATGGTTCAGTTACCGCAGTACCATCACCTGTGGTCAAGGGCACAGTACATACCTTCATCACATGTTTCCTGACTGTTACACCGATGTGCAACATCTTTCTTCCAGATTCCCGTTAAAGAATGGTGGGTGCATTGAATTTGGCGACTGATCCCTATGTTGCCTTATGTTTTGAACAATTATTTCCTTAAATTTTATTTACATATTAAAATTAGGTTACATGTCTTGATAGAAAAGTTAATGCTTGTATTTATTTTGTCATTGTAATAATTTTTGTACATTGATTGACAAATACCCCCTACAGTCATGACTTTCCTTCCTTGGGTCTCCTTACCTTCATAAATTTCTTATCAGGGTATTTATGGAGAATATTTGTTACTTATTCTCCAACCATTTGTATCAAGAAGAGACATGCCATCTTCATTTTTTTAAATTTCAGAGTTTTGTTTTTAAATTTAATGTTTGTATGAAGTTACTGTTTGTCAAATGTTAGCATCATGTGTATGCCTGCGTTTAAGAATGTGTTATGTATGCTTCATTGGTCTGCCGTGGAAATCATTTAGAAATTATCAAATGTTTTTTGTTCCTTTTTTGTTTCCTTTTAATCATACTTGGCTATCTTTGTCACAAAGCACGGAACATGGTCAGGGGGAGCAGGTTTGAGTAAGGTGGAATCACTCACTCAACTCTAGACATTGGATAAGCCCAATACTCAGCTTTGTAGATGAGAAACTTGAGCAGGGACTTGGGGATTTTACCCAGTGTCAAAAGTAAAGCTACCAGATGTGTGTGTGTGTGTGTGTGTGTGTGTGTGTGTGTGTGTGTGTGTGTGGTGTGGGCTGTTTATTTAATTTGTTTAGACCTCATATACCCACAAACCCTTGTACTTAGGAACATAGAGAGTTCCTTCTGTTCTCCAAGCCCTCAAACCCAAATCCAGGAAAGCTATCATGTCCTGTAGTGTTAGATACTGTGAGTAAGGTGCTGTTACAAGGATCCATGTGGAGTCTGGTGGGGAGTGAGGGCTGCGGCCATTCTGAAGCCGAGGACTTGTGCTTCCCCTGAATTTTGGTATTTTTGTCCTCACCACCAGGCTCTTCTGGTTGTATCAGCCTCAGAATGTGGCATATGATGGTCGTCTTAAGCAAAAGAAGCTGTGCATGGAGTTGCTATGAATTTTCTCTGTATGACAAGAAATCATACAGCGTGATGTTCAGCAGGCTGCAGCAAGCATCCTCCCCTTGTGAAGTCAGCCTGTCTAGCTGAACAAGGCTGGTCTGTGCGGAGTGGTCATCAGCAACCTCTGTTAGCATTCCTAGGATATAAAACTACAGGTACATGCTAATATTAAAGTGTGATTTTAGATTAATTCATACATGTATTTTTATCCATATGTATGTATATAGATGTTTGAAGAAAGGGAGAAACAAAACAGAGGGAGAAGGAAAGAAACTCAGGAAAGCAGTCAGTCCCTGGTGCTTTTCCTGGGCCTTACAGGCACAGGGATGACATCACCAGCAGCCTATCAGAATGCTCCAGCTTTTTTCAGGTTCCGAAGCTGATGTCATCATCCCTGATGTAGCCCAGAAATGAAAATAGAACTATCTCTAAATATACAACAATGAGAACCAAGCACTGCTTTGAAAGGATGAGAAAACCAAGAAAAACTCCTTAACTCAGGGTCTTCTTTCATAAAGAAACTAAAATTTGGTTTCTGGAGCCACTAACCTTCATGTTTATTTCAGTCAACTGGAGACTTTGCAAACTGGCAGTCAAAGCCACTTATCATACAAGGAGAGCCAGCACAGCCCTTTTAGTTTGCCCTGTACACAGGACAGAGGTCCTGGACACTGCCACAAATGGCAGCAGAAGTGTGGCCACAGGATCAAGGTGACAGTCTGAACATTGGGGAAAACACGGGGATTCGAGGTTCCTCCACACAGTGGGCAAAGGGCTGTCATTGTCAATGTGTTCCACGTAGCTACAAGCATAGTTTACAGTTGTTGAAGTGTGATTGATCTGTTGATAAACACTAATGTTTTCCAGTTGACAATTTCCCCATGTTAATTTCTTTAAAGCTGGCAGACCTGCCTGGCAGGGACCTATAAATAGTATCAGTGTCATCATCCTTTTTAACTTATTAATGAGCCATCGTGTTTCAGGGGCTGGGATTTGGGGACAGGTTGTGCTTGACTGCAGTTTCTGACATTGATACCTTAGTATTTGGAATCTGGTTGAGATGAGAACATGCTTTTTTAAAAAATAATTACAGCATTGACCAAATGTTTCCATTATAAAAGAGAGTTGTTCTTAATTAGTGACTAATTAAACTTTGGAGAGAGGAATAAAAATGCCAAGCCTCTATGCAAAAATGTCCTTGATGTCCAGACATCAGTATTGCCTCCACTTCAGCATCAGCTGCCCTCTGGTCTCTTTGTTACCTCTGTCTGCACATACCCTGTTAACACTGAGATAAATGAATGCCTGATCAGCTTCTTCCCAGACTGTTCTGTCTGCCAACTAGTGACAGGGGACCAGAGCAGACTTCTTCAATTAGCAGCTCCCCATCCTGCAGCTGGATGTATTGTGTGTCTGCAGACAGCATGCCACAGCAGCTAAGCCCTTTTCACAACAAATGCGAGCCTAAAACAGAGAGACAAATGTACAAGGGACAGCACCTAGGGTCATCTGAGAGGAAAGCCTTGAAGGAGGAATTACCAAGACCATATTGGCCCGAGTCACATCAATAGGGGCTTGACTGGTGGTTGATTCAGCAATGCCCAGCCTATAGTTGATGGCACCATCTCTGTAGTGGGTCCTGGGCAGCAGCAGAAGACTAGTTCAGTGTAAGTCAGTGATCGAGCCAACAAGCAAAATTCTTCCATGGTTTGTGCCTCAGGTTCCTGCCTTAACTTCTCTCAGTGATGGACCGTGACCTGAAGGTGTCAAAAGAAATTCCTTCATCCTCTATGAAGTCATATTTTTCTTAAGCCTCACAAATAATGACATTGAGACTTATTATTAATTATGAAAGCTCACCCTTGGCTTGGACTTGTTCCTAACTAGTCCTTATAACTTAAGTTAACCCATATTTTTGTTTCCATTCTGTTGCATGGCTCATTATCTCGTTTCTCCATGCTGCCTGTTCTGCTTCCTCCATGTCTGACTGGCAATTCCATCTTTCTTCTTCCCAGTGTTATCTCTCTCTGCCTAGAAGTTTCTCCTATCTTTCTTGTCTAGCTATTGGCTGGATACCTTTTTATTATACCAAATCACTGAAATACATCTTTACAGCGAATGAATATCCCACAACACCTCTAATTTCCTTTGTGTTTATCACAGCAACAGAGTGAGACTAGAAAGAGTGTCCAACTCAGAATGTCCTTGCCAGATGGATACAGTTCAGGAATGGATGAGGGCTGAGGCTTGTAGCTCAGTGTGGAAACACGGGAAAGAGATGAAAATATCTAGTGTTCATGGAAGATGCTTATCTCAGCTGGATCAAAGCAAAAGAAGGCTATCTATTTCAGTGCTGGGTCTCCCAACCTCCCAGTTTTTAGTGAGAGAACTCAGCAAAAAGTAACTTGTAATCAAAGGCAAATCCACTATATTTTTTATAATCATCTAAATATATTGTCTTAATTTAGAGATCATTACAGAACACTTGGGTTGGTGCTTTTTTGTAAATCAACAGCTTCCGGAATATAATTATTATCTATAAATTGGTACCAAAGACACACATGCCAGTGCTCAATAATCTCAATCAGATTTAGAAACAGCCCAGTGGGTCTCTGAAAATAAAGGTCACGGATATGTTCCCAGTTTGATGAGAAATGGTTTCAGGATATATAAAGCTGTTTCCTCATAAAGGGGGTAATTTGAAGTATTTAAGGAAGAAGTAAATTCAGATGAATGAGAAATTAGTAGATGCCAGTGTTACAGGAAGTCCCATCATGGTGGACAAGTGGTTTTTTAAGACGATGCTATCTGAGAGGAAGAAAGGGTGAAATAGCTGTAGCTGTGTTCGCTCACTGGAGTCACTGTGGATGAAAGTTGAATGCTACTCGGCAATAAGAGATAGTAGATTGAGAGATGTCAGTCTCACTGGGACAGGTGCATGTCCTCAGAAAAATCACTAATGTGCCAAAAGCGTGTACCCACTGAAGTTACCTGAAAAAAAAAATTCTCCAGATAACCATTGCCCGGTTTCTAAGCATTGCTAGACTATAGTTCAATGCCATCCCTGGCAGCGAAGTGGCAAGGGATTGACTGGAGAAACTGGAAAAAAATAAAAAGAGAATATATTATTGTATTTATTTAGCCAAAAGAAATAAACAACAATGACTCCTAAACCTTGGCAAACCATTTACATAAAACTCCAGAGAACTGGGAAGAACTGGATCCTGGGGCAACCAGGTTCACAGAAAACCTTATGGTATCATACAAAGCCTGTCACCTGAAGTCCAGGAATCATGGGCTGGTACAGTCTTTATTATTTTTTCTTGTGCTCATCCTTACACTGAGAAATGCTCAAGTGAATACCCTCCATTAGGATTGCTACTCTTGGGTGAGTATGATTAAAATATAATGTATGACTCTCAAAAAATTAATAAAAATAGTATATGTCTGTCTAAAAGACTGCTGCCCTTGAACTTGGGTTATTTGTGCTACCTTGAATGTGCCTCCTTGCAAATGTAGACATTTATACATGGACATGCACATAGAGTACTGAACTAGTGTATAGAACTGTTACCATTTTAATCTGTTTCTTTGTGAAGGCACACATAGAATTCACAGCCAATCTAATAGCATATCCTCGCTCTGAAATCAAAATGCAGCCAAATAGTCATCACACTGATCTTTCTCTTTATGACTTTGGTTTTTAATACATTCTATGACAGCTCCAAAGGAAGTCTGTATTTTCACATTCTAGAATATATTTCTCCACCCCCAAATACTTTCAAGGCTTGATTAAAATGTCTTTTCTCAGACCTAGGACAATTTGAAACAATTGAAACCCGAAAGAGCAAACCTGTTTCAGAGATCATCATTGCATCTTTATGGGTCCTGAAGCAGTCTTAGCCAGGGGTTGCTTTTTTTGTGATGGGGGTGAATAGCCAACTACAGTTTCCCTTGGCTTTCACCTAAGAAACATTTCCCTTAGGTTAGCAAGGAAGGGGTCAGAGCTATCAGGAGGCTGCCTTGCTGTCTGCTTCTTCACTGCAGCTCTCACCAGCAACTTTATACTGACACTCTGGATCATGGAAAATTCATAGTTTAATTTCAGATAGGAAACGCCAAGTCACATAAAAGGACATCACTAAGGAATTCAGTTTCTTTTGTATCTATACTCCGTGACATAGACTTTTTTCATGACTATTCCTGACTCCTATCTATACCAAGATCTAGGGAAGAAAGGTCACACATGCCTGGGATTACAAACATGTCCTTTATGCTTGACACCCACACTGCCAGCTGTCATGATGTCTTCTCCCAGTATGAATAATTATCCCACTATGCTGTGGGACAATGGTCTGTATGCTGTCATATTTATTTATATTTTAAATAAATGCTGATTGACCAGTAACCAGGCAGGAAGTATAGGTGGGGTGACCAGGCAAGAAGTAGAGGCGGGACAACGAGAATTCTGGCAAGAGGGACGCTTAGTCTGCAGTCTTGATCCAGCCACAGAAGAAGCAAGCGGTGACTGCCTTGTTGAATAAGATACCGACCCACGTGGCTAATATAGATAAGAATAAGAAGCTAATATAAGTTATAAGAGTTAATAAGAAGTCTGAGCTACTAGGCCTATCAGTTTATAACTAATGTAGATCTCTGTGTCATTTCTTTGGGACTTAATGACTGTGGAAATTGGGCAAGACAGAAACCTCAGACAACACCACTAGTTGCATTTCCGAGAGAATAGATTGTTGGATTCCAATACAGGCTTTCTTGCCCCCTCCTTGTGTATAGTGGGTGTGATACGCAGTTGGTAAAGATGCTGCTTACTTATTTTGGCTTCTCCTTGTCTAACATATTCCTCGGGATTTTTGCTTCAAATTTTACCCATTTTGTCCTATTGACCACTTATAAATTTACAATGACACAGTGGATATTAAAGTTTAAAATCATCAAGAGTAATGTTATTAAATAATGAAGAAAGTCATCTTCAAATTCCTTTAGTTAAAGCAGAAGCCAGGCATAACAGGGCTCAGAGTAGCTTCTCAATTAATGTTTGTTGGTATGATTATACAAATATAGAACTCTTTTTTGAAAACCTACACTTTCCAAAGGGGAATGAAAAAGAAAATGATAGTTGTATTTCTACACTTTATTGATTAAAATGTAGAGCATTGTTTGTTTCAGTTATATTAAGAGAATGCTTTAGGGTGGGTAGTTTATAAGCAATAGAAATTATGTATTCACATGTTTGGAAAGTGGGTAGTTCAAAATCAGAGTGGCAAGAGCTCTGTGTGTGGAAAGGACAATCTTTTACTGTGCCTTCATGCTGGGGGCAGGGGAGAGAAAAGTCTTCTCCCAGGCCCTTCTTATACAGGCAACAAGTCCACAGAGATTATCCACTCTCCGATGTCTTTATCTCTTAAATGCCTTGCCTTAAAAGTTTGAATGATTTTAACCTTCAGATCATGAAATTCTATTAATATCTTTTAAATTGTCTTATAATATTTAGCATTTAACTGCATCAATGTGATCATAAGTATGATTTCATTATTATTAACTGTCTTAGAAGTTCATTATGTAGAATGGTTGACAAAGCACTCCGAGTTTGTAGATTTGAGGATATTCAAAACCAGGTACCATAGATTGCTTTTGGTAGAATTGCCATTTTTACTATGTTGATCCTCCCAATCCAAGAGCAAGGGAGATCTTTCCATTTTCTGGTATCTTCCTCAATTTCTTTCTTCAAAGACTTAAAGTTCTTGTCAAATAGATCTTTCACTTCCTTGGTCAGAGATATCCCAAGATATTTTATGCTATTTGTGGCTACCGTGAAAGGTGAAGTTTCTCTGGTTTCCCTCCCTGTTTCTTTATCCTTTGTGTATAGGAGGGCAACTGATTTTTGGAGTTGATCTTGTATCCTGCCACATTACTAAAGGTGTTTATCAGCTGTTCAGCTGTAGGAGTTCTTTGGTAGAGTTTTTGGGGTCACTCATGTATACTATCATATTGTCTGCAAATAACGAAAGTTTAACTTCATCCTTTCCAATTCGAATTCCCTTGATCCCCTTATGTTGTCGTATTGCTATTGCTAGAACTTCAAGCACTATATTGAAGAGGTTTGGGGAGAGTGGGCAGCCTTGTCGTGTTCCTGATTCCAATGGAATGGCTTTGAGTTTCTCTCCGTTCAGTTTGATGTTAGCTGTCGGCTTGCTGTAAATAGCTTTTATTATATTTAGGTATGATCCTTGTATCCCCAATCTCTTCAACACCTTTATCATAAAGGGATGTTGAATTTTGTCAAATGGTTTTTCAGCACCTAATGATATGATCATATGGCTTTTTTCTTTCAGTTTAATTATATGATGGATTACATTGATAGGTTTGCGTATGTTGAACCAGTCCTGCATCTCTGGGATGAAGCCTACTTGATCAAAATGGATAATTTTTCTAATGTGTTCTTGGATTCGGTTTGCCAGGATTTTGTTGAGAATTTTTGTGTCGATGTTCATGAGTGAGATTGGCCTGTAATTCTCTTTCTTGGTACCAGATTCCTGTTGAGTTCATTCATAAAAAATTGGATAATTCTTCTTCCTCTTTGCAATATTGAACTTTCTCACACAACCTTTAAGGTGTTTAAGTGAATATCAGGCCAAAATTTGGCTGTAACAATATTATATTGACAGCTTCCTAGGAGAGAAACAGAGAAAGACTGTCTCCATGCTCTTCTCATACACGCTAGTGCAAAGGAGGAAATGCCCTGCTTGCTCATCCAGAATCTTTCAGTGATTGCAGAGCCTGTAGATTACATGGACGGCCAATATGAAGCTCACCAAGTTCGAATCATAGGGGCACTGTGCATTATAGGAAATGGTCAGCTGGTAAAGAATGCTGTGGGTCACTGCCTGTCCCCCCCCCCCCGCTAGTGGCATGTGTGGTGAGAGAGACTGCTACAGTCAAAGGGTAAACCAAGCCATAGAATTTTCCAAGACAGAATGTAAATCATGTGCTCCTCAAATTCATGCCTTCTTGGAATACTCTGTGCTTTATTGACTTTCCTCATTTCTGTCTGCTCCCTGCTATTAAAGCCTGTATCACCCCATTACAAATGCTTTGCTACATCATCTTGAACTATCAAGTAGTTGTTTCACATGTGTTGGCCTTGTTCTATGTGATTGTTGGTGTCTTTTGGCTACAAGTCCTTAGTTCTTTTTCTACACTGGTGACCAACAAAATTCTATGAATGTAACTGGCTCAAGTAATCCAGTAAATTTTCAGGTAACAAATTATTACTTAAACTTAAATTACTTTGTTTTGGGCTACTTTTTTTTAGGAAGATGAAATGTTGAGGCTGAATAAAAATAATATATGTGATGTCAGCCAGACACTATTTCCTTTTCTTCCAATGATCATAAAATTATCTAAGAGAATACCTTTATTTTCACAGGGACAAAAATGAAAATATAGTTATGGAGATAGACCAAAGTTCCAATGAGTTTTCAATAATAAGTTGTTAATTTTAATCTATCACCAACTTTAAAGAAGAGAAAAATTTCATCATTAAACATATACATAAGTATGACAGAAGATGCATCTGAGGTGTTTTGGAAGTTCAAAGGATAGTGAGGTAGTTCTTGCTGGCTGTAATGAATTCCAAGAAATAAACATGAAGAAAGGAGATGCTTACAGAAGCACGGCTGGAATTGTAATGTTCAGTGGAACTTCCTAGAGCTGCTATGGGACACTTATACAATCTTTCAGCCTAAAAAACAAGAAGAATTATAGATGGAAGTTTTTGTCCGGCCTGGTCCTACAGCCACTCAGTCCCAAATAAATACACAAAGGCTTATAGTAATTGTAAACTGTTTTATCTGTTGTTCAGACTTCTTACTAACAACCTCTTACAACTTAAATTAACCTGTAATTGTTATCTATGTATAGCCAGGTGACTTGATACCTTTTCTCAGTGAGGCATTCTCATCTTCCTTCCTCTGCTTCTGGGTGACAACTGCATCTCTGCCTTTCCTCTTCTCAGAATTCTCTTAGTCTGGTTGCCCTGCTTATACTTCTTGCCTGAATACTGGCCAATCAGCATTTTATTAAACCAATATGAGTGACAAATCTTTACAGTGTACAAAAGCCTTATCTCACAGGAACAAACTAGAAAGGAGCTGATGCAGGCCAGGGTATGCAGAATCAACTTGAGTTACTGAAGAGATAGCCAGCTATGGACAGCAATATAGCTCCAAAACACACAGAAACATGAACTGGTTCTGCCCTTCTCTTTACTTTATGACTGATATTCTGCTTACCATTTCCTTAATCAAAGTGGTATCACTGAAGTACTTTTAGTCCCCAAGAATAGTATCTTGGGGCACTGGAGAAATTCAAGTCCGGATAGGGAACCAGGAATAGAGAAAAGCCAGCAAAATGTGTTGCATTTGTCCTTGACTTGACATAGATAAATCAATTGTCATTCCCAATACAAAGCAAAAACTCGTGAGAACTTGTGAGAGCCAAGATTCCTCACCTTAAAGTTTTGCAGGTTCAGGGTGCTTCTCTATGGATCCTCAATAATACTATCACCTTAAACCAGAATAGGCCACACAAGGAAACAGGAGCAAAGAAGCCAATGAAGAGTAACCTATGAAAGGAAATGCTTAGCTAATGAGAAAAGTCATGCCACTACACCTTTAACTGATCACAAAGTCGAATCAGTAAATCTAGCTTATTATTTCCACAATCCAATCTCTTTTATCTTTACTTTATCCCTTCCCTGAACAAAGTTTGTTGGTTGGTGGGATGAGTCAAACTCTCAACCCACAGGATCTGCACTTTTAAGGCCTTGCCTACCCTGGCTGGCTGAAGCTTTTCATAATGTGACATTGGAACTTTGCTAAGAATAGTAAAAATGACTCCCTTGGGTTCAATACTTGCCTTCATTTCCCCAGACCCTTATTGGATTGCTGCAATACTTTCCCCTAGGTAGAGTTGAATGGCAGAGGAACCCAAAATAGCAGAGGCAAATTTCAGCTTCCACTTCAGGGAACCCGAGAAGTATCTGGTGTTTGGAACCAATGTGAATAGGTGTGCTATACTACAACAGTGAGTGACCTCAAAGACTCTCAAGATCACAAATGTTATTTCATTTGTATCTTGGACTGGTTGTGTCTCCAACCCATACAATTTCATAGCAGGTTCCCGACGGATAAATTAACTGCAATCCAAATGGTGCAGGTAAAGCCACAGACAGAAAAGGGAGCACCCACCTCTTTTAATCAATGATTTTTCTTCTTGGCATATTTTATTAAATAAAGTAAGTTCCATGATGAGCCTTATATGAATACAGCAGGAAATTTGATACTACCCAAGGGCAGACAGATAGCATTTATGATGATACATGCTACCTTCTAAGTTCAAAGATGCTAGAACAAAAGATAAATTCTTATATATGTTACCTGGTGATGATGGCTCAACCAAGGAGTATGGGCATTGATGTGCTATCTTATTTTCTGTGTAATACCAGTGTCATAACTTATTGGAAGCATACTGACATTGAAGGTTGATCTTTCCAGATGTTTCTCTGGCTTTTCCCAACAGATGGGTGTCTAAGAGGCAAGTTACTAATATAGCCACATCTTCAGTCCTGTCTGCTCTTTTAACCTTATTTGTGTACACAATCCCTCTACTTCTTTTTCTTGATTTGTGACTCAGGATTCAGGATAGTGACTTCCATTTCTCTCTCTCTCTCTCTGCTATCTTCCATCTACATTTGAACAATGGAGTATTGTAGCAGAAATTCAGAGAACAATGGCAGTGGCTGAGTTGGGTTATCCTTTCCAAACATCCTTCCTTTCTTTGGCATATGTCAGTAATTCTCCCTCATTAGAAAACCCTCTGGATACACGATCTATGTCATATTCTTTTAGATTGTGTACTGCTCACTATAAGCATCCTGAAAGTTGTCCTTCTCACAAATAGTTGGTGAGGATTATAGGACACCCTTGAAAATATTTGGAACTTGTTTGCTTAAAGGGGATGCAAAAGCAATTTTTAAAAATAGATTCTTCTCTCAGACCAATTTCCCTCCCTCCACTCTTCCCACCTCTCCCATCTCCTCTCTTCCCCAGACCCAATCCTCCAGCATTTCGCTTCAGTAAAGAGCAAGGTCTCCAAAATACAGTAACCAAAGAATAAAACAAGATACAATAAGACAGGGCAAACTAATAGGAGGAAAAGTCAAAGAACAGTTGCATGGGCTTGTACTAGGTCTCTGCATATGTGTTATGGCTGTTAGCTTGATGTTTTTGCATGACTGCTAACAGTGGAAGTGAGAAAGGGAACTATCAGTGGTATTCTTTCTTTCCATGTATGTAACAGAATACTTACATAATTGTTTTTACATTTCAATTGTTTATCAGTCTATGTTAGCTTATATTCCTTAGTGCTAATCATAGGTGATGAGGTTTCTAGCACAGAATCTTGACTCCTCTCATCTGTGTAAAGGCACATACCCACTCCCACCACAACATATACAGACTCCCATTCCATCTTCCACTGACTATGGCATTCCTCGATTAGTCTTATTTCATGAATCATTCAATAAAATTTTTGCCTGAGCCTAGGGGAATTTTCTTCTGTGTATTCCTTGTTTCATTCTCAGTGCCTCCCGCACCTTCAGTTTGAATTATAAAATAAGTGATATCATTAAAGTTTTGCATATTTGTATAATATAATATTATAAATTTCACTTTTAGAAAAAATAATTCTAATGAGATATGTTTTCTTTAACATCCCCTTAGACAGTGGTGCTCACATCAGAAATTTTTTATAGAGAATTTGTGTGTCATTTTAGAAATTAAAAAGATTAAACATTTGTTTGTGTTGCTTACTGGCAGAATTAAATCAATCTCAAATACAACCAATAATCTTATATAAATTTAAAAAATATTTTGCACACTATATATTTTGTTCATGTTCCTCCATGCAGTATTTCTCAGATCTTTCTTACTCACCCAAGTTAGGGAACATTCTCTCTCGCTTTGAAAAACAATATTCAAGAACACATGCAAAAACAAAACAACAAACAAACCAGAAAACCACAAAGTTAAAAACTTTTAAACAACCAAAAGATCAATAAGAAAAAGCATGAACACAAAAGAAAAATACCATTGAGTTTGTTGGTTGGACAGCCACTCCTGGGAATGAGACCTTCCTGAAGTGTGGTTAATGCAACTATTAAGACTCTATTGGAGAAAATTGTCTTTTCCTTTGCCGGTGGGTATCAAGTGAAGATAATGCCTTGGTTGGGTGTGGAAGCCTTTGTCTATTTCCCTTTCTTAGTTGTGGGGCCCCATCTGGCTTGAACCTGCATGGACTGTGTGTATGCTGCTGCAGTCTTTGTGAGTTCATATGTCCATTAATCCTGTTGTGTTGAAGACACTGTTTCTTTGAAGTCATTTATCACCTCTGACTCTGGCAATCTTTCTGCATAGGTTGCTGAGCTCTGAGGGGAGGACTTTGACGAAGACATCCCTTTTAGCACTGAGTGTTCCAAAGTCTCCCTTCATAATTCTGTTTTAGTTTCTAGTTAGTGTAACCGAAAACTTCTCTGATGAAGGTTGAGTGAGAATACTGATCTTCTATCAGATGTGTAATTGGTAAAGATTTTTTTTCATTCTTTAAGTTGTTGATAGTGTCCTTTACCATACAGAAACTTTTTATTTTCATGAGATGTCATTTATCAGTTGGTGTTCTTATTGCTTATATTATCAGTGCTCTGTTCTTAAAACCCTTTCCTGTGCTAGTAAATTCAGCCCTATTAATCACTTTATTTCCTGTCATAGTCAAGATGTCTGGTCTTACACTGAAGTCCTTGTTTTCCTTGGAGGTGAGCTTTGTGAAGATGATATGTATGGATCTATTTGTATTCTTCTACATGCAGTCATCCACTTTGACCAGCATTTGTTAAGGATTCTTCCTTCTCTCCAATGTGTATTTTTAGCTTCTTTGTCAAAAATCAGATCTTCACGGGTGTGGGGATTTAATGTCTATGTCTTCAACTTAATTCCATTGATCAATGTGTTAGTTTTATAGCAAGATGAGCAATAGAACAATTGAAGGAGACTAAGAGGATACAAATAGAACAATAAAGAAATAAAATATCATTATTTATAATGGACAGAATTATATACCTAAAGGAACCTTAAAAATGCCACCAGGAAACATTTACAACTTAGGAACAATTTTACAATGTATTAGGATACAAAATTAACACAAAAACCTCAATATCTTCCCTACACACAAGCTATAGACATACTGAGAAGTAAGTAAGAGAATCAGTTTCTTTCACATTAGCCTCAAAAATATATATTAGGGCAACTCTAATCAAGCAAAAGAAAAACTCGTATAATAAAATTCTACTAAGACATTGAAGAAACAAGTTGAATAAGACACCAGGAGATGGAAAGTTGTCCCATGCTGTTGAAATGGTATGTTTAATACTGTGGATATGGTCATGCTATCAAAAGCATTTTGCTACTTCACAACAACCCCTATCAAAATCCCAATAAAATTCTTTACAGAAATTGATAAAAACAATTTTCAAGTTCATATGGAAACACAAAAAATCAGGGTAGCAAAAAATCCTGAATAATAAAATAACTGATGGAAACGCTGAGGAGGGTAATTCTCAGTCTCAAGTTATACTACTGAGACACAGTAATAAAAACAACCAATAATCTTTACGATAATAAAAGTAGAATAATTATGTGGAAAGTGGGGAGATTGGAGCAGGTGTAGATTGAAGCAAGGAATGTGATGAGAAGCTAAAATACTAATCGTTATGATATATAGCATGAATGCTATTGATTAGAAACATCTAATGTCTAAGAAGTGACATCCGGATATAAGGAGCAATTTTCATATGCTTAAAGGCACTGCTTAAATCCTCTTATGGAAGAAAAGATTAGTCACTTTTAATGTTTTTTATTAAAATATTTTTACTGTCCATAATAATAAGCTTATTATGCCATTTTCATACTATACATATGATATTTAGACCATGTTCACATTTCCCTTTGCCTCCTTCCCAGATGTGTGCCTGTTCTCATTTTTTATAGGCAAATTTGTACCTTAGTCTTCCCTCTTCATGTTCTCCCCTTGCCAAATATTTTTTTCACTACACTTTTAATAATTCTACCCATTTTTAAAGACCCTTCCATGTCCTATACACTCCAATGAACCTTTGCAGTTCACTCCTGTTCTGATTAATTTCTTCTTTATACCACAGGAGTCACTGTTTATGGGCCAACTTGCCTAATTAATCATATACTGTTAGATTCATTGCTTGTCATATTTACTCATATAATTTTTTTTAAATCTTCATGCACACATCTTACTTTTGAACAGAAGAATGGTGGTGGAAAAGTAATTTTATAAGACCAATTCATCTTGATGCTCTGGGGAGTATATAATGCTTGTAAGGGTGATTTATTCCACAGTGGAAGAAGTGTGGCCTCTCCCCCTGTACATAGCCTTTATGATTTGGAGTGTCCTTAGTTAAGCTTGACTTTGACACAGGGAGAATCTTTCTGATATAATTAATCTCCTAATTGTATAGATTGATTAAATAGATTGAAATTGTGTTCTGTATGTGTATGTGTGGTATATGTGAGTATGCATATGTGTTTGGGAGTGGAGGCCACAGAACAATGTTTACCATTCTGCTCTATTACTCTGCCTATTATTTTGAGACAGGGACTATCACCAGTCCTGGAGTTGGGCTTATGGCCAGGAAGCTCCAGTGATTCTCCCAAATTTCCTGTATCAGCACTGATGTTAGAAGTACAGGCTGGAATGCCTGGCATTTTACATGAATGCTGTCAATTCACACTCAGGCCCTAATTCTTGTGCAGCAAGACAGTCTTGCCCACATGGGCATCTCTTAAGCCCAAGAGCATTTTTTAAATCTAACACAAACTTTCAGAATATCATATATATAATTTATCATATATATAATTCAGAAATCATATATAATTTGAAGATAGCATGTAAACATCTTCAGATGGGACCTGCTTTTGCAGAAAGACACACCTAGTTGTCATTCCAGGTCTTCTTAGGTTTTATGTGCACCTTTTTGTAGGACGTTAAAAGCAGAAATATTCCTGATACATATTCTGAAAAGCCTAATTTTGGCACACAGACATCAACCAGTTGTCCAAGTAAATTGTGAAGCCCAGAGCATATACGGCCATTGCTATTGAGAGTAAAGTAGAGAAGATAAGAACCAGAAGTACAGAGACATGTGAGCCGATCATGGAAGCATGATGTCTGATTAGCAGGCAAACACTGAGGGCAGGATTGCTACAGAAAATAAAAATCCCAAAAACGTCTTCCAATTGCCTTATTGCCGTTACAATAATTTTCCTGTTCCAGACACACATGTGTTAAACTGTTGAAAATAATTTAGTAAAAGTTCAATGTGCTTCAAAATTTAGAACAGTTATGTGTCCTGTAATAAGGTCTCTGTTTCATACACGCACTGTGAAACTTTGCTGTGCTTCAGCCCTTGATGGTCTCTGTGAGCCTCCGTCCTCACATCAGGGCGGCACACTGAGCATCACATGAAAGGAGGACCTGGGCTCCCTCTTGCTGTTCACAGCCTTCCCTCTGTACAGTTGGTCTTGACCCAGTTTGTGCAACACATTCCAGCTTGCTTTTGATCATTGCAGCCTCAGCTCTCATTTCTCATTCTCTCCTTTGCCACCTCCCCTCGCCTTGCCCTTTGTTCTTGATGTAGTGCACGGTTTCCCAGGTCTTCCCCAGTGATACCAACTCTACTACCATCAGTAGTCTGCCTGTGCGGAGCAGGTCCTGGAACCCCGCGGCTCATCGCTGTCCCCTCTAGTTCTGGTGCTTCCCTAGCCCCCTCCCTCTGGGTGCCGTACCCTGTTGACTCGTCTCAGATTCACGTGGGCACCTGGGGTACTGTGAAATAGCAAGAGCTCATTTTTTTTTTTTGTCACAATAGGACCATGTTCTAAGCTTACTTTTATCCACCAAGGTGCAACACATGCGACATTGTGGGCACGTGTTAAGAGCTTGAGACAGTTTGTCATAATACATCTTTCACAATTCTACATTTTCACAATTTCACATTCTACAGGGATGGGCAGAGATGATTTAATGGAAGGTAAGCAAAAACAAACAGAAACCTCAATATTTCAAATGTGCCAACCCATTAACAATGTGAGTTTTGTGTGTAAGAATGAACCAGTGATGAGGGAGGAGGAAGCTTCTGAAAGATCTTTTGGTTTGGCAAGTTCTCATGTAGGGTAAGGAAAAGGTCTGTCCCTTCCCTTGTCTTCTTCCAGAAATTCAAACTAAAAAGAACCAAAAAATACTATGATGCCATACTAGTATGAAATTTCACTTCTGGGGTTTTGAAAATTTTCTTTTCAATAAACCCATTTTATGTCATACATTGGAAATATATCTCTTGAACTTTTCTTACTGCTGTGACTATGTTCCTAACTTCTCCCAATATAACATAAAATAAAGAGAGGGTATGAAGAAATAAGGAACTTAGCCAGACATGATACATTTTATAGCACCAGCATCCCACAAGGCTGAGACAGGAGAATCAAAGTTCAAAACTATCTGAGGAAGGAAAAAAGAGATGGAGAGGAATTTGGAAGGGAAAGTCATTTAGAATATTAAGAATAGTGAATTTGCCAGTCAGTGGTGGCACAAGTCTTTAATCCCAGAACTTGGGAGGCAGAGGCAGGTGGATCTCTGTGAGTTTGAGGATAGTCTGATCTACAGAGCAAGTTCAGGATAGGTTCCTAAGATACACAGAGAAACTCTGTCTCAGCCCTCCCAAAAAAGAATAATGAACTTGCATGTGTAAAGAATGAAGCTTTACCAATATGCTCATATATATGTATGAGTATTTATTGTCAAAAGATAAAAAATGGCTTCAGATAGAGACATAAAGAACAGAAGAACAGAAAGATTATGAATCCTGTGATTTGATTATATTTTTTAATCTATTAGGGTATACAATAATTACTAGGAATATCTGTCCATTGAAGCTTGGCTATAGTTAATTCTCAGATGTTTACTTGCATACATGAACAGGACACAATTGAGTTTAAAACATGTATACTCTCAGAAGCATTTTTGGAAACTACTGATAAGAACATGCCATGATCATTTACCTGCATAGTTTATTTTCTTCAAGTAGAAATATCACCAAGAAAATTGATTCTACACACACACACACACAGAGAGAGAAAGAGAGAGAGAGAGAGAGAGAGAGAGAGAGAGAGAGAGAGAGAGAGAAAGAGAGAGAGAGAGAGATTTGGGGATTTTTTAAACCCTGGGATTAAGATATAGTAAGAATTCAATGCATTATTGAGAAATAAGTTGCCTAAAATATTATTTTAATTAGCCATATCTGTCAGTTTGATTATCTTAATTCAAGCTCTATTGAACTTACATATATCTCATAACTCAGATGAATCTGAGACAAACATTCTTGTCAGTCTGATATTTGTCTTAGCATAGGAACACTGCTTTCTTGTCTTTGAAGTGCAAACAAACCCATATTTTAAATGGCTTTAGAACTCTTAATGTAGGAGAATTTAGAAGTTTCATAGGAAACCTCTGGAAACACCTCAAACCACAGCATGGTCACAAAACACCTCAATGGTCAAATGAGACCATTGAGAAGAACTTGGTGCACCAAACTGGGTCATATCAAACTATGTCACATATGCAACAATCAAAAATGTAAGCAAGACTATTGAAAACAGACAACCATTTCATCTAAAACTAATCATTTTCCTATGTATATTTGGACCACAGTGATTCTGTCCCACACTCTGGTACCAGTAAAAAATTTGGAGTGCTCAGATACAAAAGATGGAAAGAGATGTTCTACTTATTCATCCTATAAAGGACCCAGGATGCCTATTATACTGGAATGTTATCCCATGTTCTTGCTAATAGTGAAGTCTGGAGATCAGTCATGACTAAAACTCCTGGAATCAAATGAGACATAAATGAAGACCAGTCAACCAAAGACCAAAGCTCAGCAGGACATATTTCATGCACTCACCACTCCCTGTGCTTGCATGTTTTATAGTCTAAGACTGTGTTCCAACCACTAATCCTCAAAGGAGTCAGTTGGACATTTGAAAGCTCTGTAGAAGAACTTCCAAGTACTGAGATTTGCCACAGCAAGACTGAAGAGAGATGAAGCTAATCAGTAAGATGCATCTGTTTATTTCTCTACCGAAGATATGAAGAAAAGTCATATTTACCCAGATGGAAGCTAAGCAAAGCTTGAATATTGGGAAGTGTGAGACTCAATAGTTCTTGCCTGCATCAGGAACAATGAAGGAAGTACAATGAGAGCTATTGTCCAGTAGGAGAAAAATCAGTAATGACGTTTTCTGTACACAAGATGAGAAGGGATGCCAGTGACTATGGATTTGGTTGAAAGCCTACTTTGAGAAACTAAATCACATTGAGTATCACTCCTTACTCACCCTGAAGAGTTTTGGAAGAGAGTACTGTAGCTAGTTAGGAAACTGGAACCTGCTCTTCTGAGCTGCCCAGAAACAACTCCCCAAGGAACATACTAATTCTATATTTATTTTAAGTTTGAGGTCTTGTAATAACAGCTGGGGAAGAGCTCAGCTAAGAAACTTGGGTTCTGTCTATCACTGGATGAAAAACCCTCTAGGAAGTTTTAGGTGATAAGGGGACAGAAAATAAGAACAACTGTATTGGGACCACTATTATACACTTCTAAGAGATACTTAGATAAGTGTTCTTTGACAGAACTCTTTAAACATGCTGTACTACTTTCTTACCTCTCCAAAATATCTGACAAATAGCAGCTTAGAAGAAAAAGGGTTTTGGATTTTGAGAAAACGACTCAATATTGTGAGGTGATCAGACAAAGAGGTGAAACTCACAGACTGGAAGCAGGATTGTGGAATCTGCTTCTTCTTCACATGCTAATAGCCCAGGAAATGAAAAGTCAACGGAAATCCCAATCAACTATAACTGAAACTGAAACTATACCCTTGCCCCAGGTAAAGTGCTTTATTTCCATTTAACTATCTATTGTAACTTATCTACCTATCTACCCATCTACCTATCTGTCTTTCATCTATCTATCTATCTATCTATCTATCTATCTATCTATCTATCTATCTATCTATCTTCATCATCATCATCTAGCTAACATATCTAGCTATCTACCATATCGATCAAAGGTTCTATAAATTATTGAAAACATTTCCCCTATCTTGGAATCAAATATTCAAATGTATAAACATAGGGATAACATTTCATATTCTAACTACAACCCAAGAAATGAATAAGGGTTTTATGTTTCTCAGAAGTCATAAACTTCTTTGATATTCTATTGAAAGCTGGGTTTCCATGCTATAATTGTCAATGGATAAGATAAAATTCAAATATTTTTGAAATGTCTTCAACTCAAATGGCCTTTTAAAATCACTTTAAAAACTCAGTTTGAATATGCTAATTATTTTTGCATGTGAGGTTGAGACCCTGATCTAGTCTTGTGTTGGCCTGTACATGGTTCATTCCATCTATGTAGTGCCTGTGACAGAGAAGACCTCATTCATTCCATCAATGGTTTCTGACCTCAGAATTTCCAGGGTAGGAGTGAGGTTATTCCAGTGGACACACTGGATAATTCAGCCAGAAACCCAATGGCCAGATACTGAAAGTGGTAAAACAACTACGCAAAGAAAAGGTGCCACATCAGATGGAGAAGACAGGTGTTTAGGCTTCCCTAAATGGTATGTAGAGTCATAGGAGAAGAAGAAGTAATCAAATAAGGAAAAAATAGGCAGAAAGATGCTAAAGTAAAAGTGAGAGGCCGAACAGAAAAATCTGTTTTTCATTTTTTATTGTTTAAAATATCTATAAATTTAAATATACCTTCATTATGTTCTTTACCTCTTTCAAGTTCTTGGACCATTTCTTCCCTCCCCTCTTCCCTCCCAACTTTAAGTTCTTTCTCAAAATAACAAACAAAAACCCAATACAGCTCCAACCACAAAACCAAAAAAAAAGAAAAAAAACCAAAACAAAACAATAAGAAAAAAAAACTGTAATCAAATAAAAGCACACACAAAAAGCTGTGGAGTCCATTATATGTTGGTCAACTACTCCTGAACATGAGGCCTGCCTTGAAGTTGTTGACAGTGTCACTCTATTGTAGAAATCTGATTTTTTACCTTCTCCCAGTAGGTATACATACATGGCAGTCAAGTTGTTAATCTTTACCATCATTGATTCATTCATTCACGTTTAAAAAACAACAAAAAATTCAATAAGATAAAACACAAATATCACATCAAAGTAAAACAAGACAAACCAACAGAAGGTAAAGGGCCCAAGTTAAGGCATAAGAATTAGAGACTCATTCACACTCTCAAGAGTCCCATAAAGAAACTAAATGGGAAGCCATAATATGTGCACAGAGGATGTTTTCCAGACCTTTGCAGTCCTGTGCATGCTGCTTCAGTCTCTGAGTTCATGTGAGTTGTTCTCATGTAGATTTAGAGGGCCCTGTTTTCTTGGTGTCCTTCATCCCCTCTGGCAACTCTTATACCATCCTACCTCCTTTCCTGCAGGGTTCCCTGAACTCTGAGGGGAGAGATTTGATGGAAAAGTCCCCCTTAGAAGCAAATGTTCCAGTATCTCTTGTTCTCTGTGTAGTGTCTACCTATGGATCTCTATGGTTGCTCCCATGTGCTGTAGGAGAGGATTTCTCTGATTATGTCTGATCAAGGCACTGATCTATGAGTACAGAATATCATTTGAGTCATTTTATCATGGTTTTCTCTCTTCTTTTTCTTAGACTAGCATTATTTGGTTTCACCTAGGTCCCTGGGTTATCCAGTCTCTGTTCTTTGGTCACCAAAACAGTGTTGGAAAAGGGTTCATATTCATGAAGTGAGTATTAACACAAATCAGTTATTGGTTGGATACTCCCACAATATTTTCATCACAATCACCTAGCATGTTTTGCAGATTGTAGAGGACCGCAACCACATTCGCCATTGCAAGATGGCGCTGACATTCGGTTCCCCCGCCCGGTGAACAGGAAATTTGCGCATGTGTTGGCAAATTTCCAACGCTGTAGTCCCTGCCTCTCCCGAGGCGTCATCTGGGATGATGGGCAGCTGACCAATCTGAGAGTGACACGTCCGAGGCGGGGACTGTTTCCTATAAAAGGGCTGGGTTCGCCTCGCTCTGGGTCTCCGCCATGTTGGCTTATGCTCTCGCTCTCAAGAAGCATTAAAAGCTGTTCTGCAGAAGGATCCTACGTGCCCTGCGTCGTTCTTGCTGGCGAGACAGTAGCGCGGGACAGCAGATGATATAAAAAAGACCCACAACTATATAAACCATGGCATAAAAAGGGTTTGTGGCTGGATTGATGTTTATGTTTCCATTTTGAGGGCATTCAGAGTACTTTCCTGTATCAAAGTTGCTAGAAAGTAGGGAATTATAACTAAATTATCTAGTGAACCTCGTAGGTACAGGTAAGTAAAACTTCTCAAGGCGAGGAACCATATTAGTCAGGGATCTATAGAGCACAGAACCTATGGAATGAATATTTCTTTCTTTCTTTCCTCTTTTCTTTCTCTCTCTCTCTTTTCTCTCTCTCTCTCTATATATATATATGTATCTATATATGAATTTATTATATAAATTATATTAATTCATCATGTAAATTCTCTCTATATATTGAATTTATATATGAGTATATATATTCATATTTATATTAATATATTCTACTCTTGGGGAAATACCAAAATGATTCATCATCCTACCATGAAAAATTTGCTCAACCATGTTCCTTGCTGACCTACTCATAATAAACAGAAATTAGAAACAACAGAAGATGTCCCTCAACAGAAGAATAGACAAAGAAAACGTGGTACATTAACACAATGAAATATTGCTTGTATATGTTCATATACAATATTCATATAAATATGTATGAATTTATTAAAATGACTTACAGGCTGTAGTCAAACCATAGGTAATTGCGAACAGGAAATCCAAGAATCTAGTAACTGCTCAGTCCCACTAGGCTGGATGTCCCAGCTGGTCTTCTGTATATGCTAGATTTTCCAATGCCAGTGAAGGAATGGATATGCTGGCAAGGCAAGAGTAAACAGGCAATGAAGAATAAACTCTTCCTTCTTCCCCTATCTTTATACTGGCTTCCAGCAGAAATGACTGTACCATGACAGGCCGGCTTGTTGAGGTTCCCGTCCGGGACCCCACAGCCGGCAACTCCCAAGGAAAAGCAATCACACAAAGATCTCTATAAGTTATAAAGCTGATTGGCACATTTGTTCAGGCTTCTTATTAGTCTTTGTAACTTATATTAATCCATTATCATTATCTATGTTAACCGCATGGCTCAGTACCTTTCTCAGCATGGTAGCTCACCTGTTGCCTCTTCGGTGGCCTGGGCAGGAGTGGCGGAGGGAGCTTCTCCTCCCTAGCCTTTTCCTATTCTCATTGCCCCGCCTCTACTTCCTGTCTGGTTGACCCGCCTATACTTCCTGCCTGGCCAATCAGCGTTTTATTAAAATACATGATTGACAGAATACAGACAATTATCCCATACCAAATGACCGAGATTAAAAGTGTGCATTTCAGCCTCAAGGTCTGGATTACAAGTGTGCCCTCCATTTCTAGATTATACCTCATTCCAGATATAGACAAGTTGACAATCAAGAATAGCCATCACAGGAGGCAAAGATGCTTGGAGAGTTTTAGCAAATGATTTTGTTGTATGGCTTATGCTTTAAAATAAAATAAGGACAGGAGCAGGATTTAGCCAATAACCTGGGCTGGAGCAGGCCTGATTGCAACAAATTCCACAGGAGTAGAACTGGGTCAGAGACCTAGGTCAGAGCAGGCACGAGGCAGCAAACATAACAAGAGCAAGAGTAAGTGAGCCAGTGACTTGGAAAGATCCATCAAGAGGAAATCTCAATACTGAACATCTATGCCCCAAATACAAGAGAACCCTCATATGTAAAAGAAGCACTTCTAAAGCTTAAATCATACATTAAACCCCACGAATAGTGGGAGATTTCAATACTCCACTCTCACTACTGGACAGGTCAGTCAGACTAAACACTAACAGAGAAATAAGGTAACTAACAGATGTTATGACTCAAATGGACTTAACAGACATCTATAGAAAATTCCATCCCCAAACAGAAAAGAATATACCTTTTTCTCAGTACCTCATGGAACCTTCTCAAAAACTGACCACATACTCAGTAACAAAACAAAATTTAACAGATTAAAAAACTTGGAATAACTCTGTGTATCTTATCAAATCACCATGGCTTAAAACTAGAATTCAACAGAAACACTAACTCCAGAAAACCCACAAACACATGGAAATTAAACAATGTTTACCTGAATCATCTATGGTTCAAGAAAGAAATAAAGGGAGAAATTAAAGACTTTCTAAAATTCAATAAAGATGACCACACAGCATACCCAAATTTATGGGACACAATGAAAGCAGTGTTAAGAGGAAAGTCCATAGCACTAAATGCCTATATAAAGAGGTTGGAAAAATCCCACACTAGTGAATTAACAGAACATTTGAAAACTTTAGAACAAAAGAATCAAACTCAACCAAGAGAAAGATATGGCAGGAAATAATCAAATTGAGAGCTGAAATCAACAAAATAGAAACAAAGGAAGAGTACAAAAAATCAATGAGACAAAGAGTTGGTTCTTTGAGAAAATCAACAAAAAAGAAAAAACCTTTATCCAAACTAACCAAAAGACAGAGAGAAAATACCTAAATTAACAATATCAGAAATGAAAAGGAGGATATAACAACAGAAACAGAGGAAATACAGAGAATTATCAGGTCATATTTCGAAAACCTATACTCCACAAAATTGAAAATCTTAAAGAAAATGGACAACTTTCTGGATAAATATCACTTGCCAAAATTAAATTAAGACCAGATAAGCAAATTAAACAGACCTATAATTGCTAAAGAAATAGAAACAGTCATCAAAAGTCTCCCAAACAAAAAGAGCCCAGGACCAGATGGTTTCAGCTCAGAATTCTACATGATTTTCAAAGAAGAACTAATACCCATACTCCTCAAATTACTCCACACAATAGAGACAGAAGGAACATTGTCAAATGCTTTTTATGAGGCTACAATTACCCTGATACCCAAACCACAAAAAGCCATTACTAAGAAAGAGAATTACAGATCAGTCTCACGCATGAACATTGATGCAAAAATATTAAATAAAATAAAATAAATCGAATCCAAGAGCACATCAGAACCATCATGCACCATGATCAAGTTGGCTTCATCCCAGGGATGCAAGAATGTTTCAACATAAAAAATCTGTTAATGTAATCCACCATATAGACAAGCTAAAAAATAAAAACCCCATGATCATCTCATTAGATGTTGAAAAAGTTTTTGACAAAATACAACATCCCTTCATGATAAAGGTCTTGGAGAGAGCATGGATACAAAGAACATACCTAAACATAATAAAGACAATATACAGCCAGCCAACAGCCACCAATGACATAAATGGAGTGAAATTCACAGTGATCCCACTAAAATTAGGAACAAGACAAGGTTGTACACTCTCCAATAAAGTTCTTAAGATCCTAGCTAGAGCAATAAGACACCAAAAGGAGGTCAAGAGGATATAAATCAGAAAAGAAAAAGTCAAATTCTTACTATTGGCTGATAATATGATAGTTTACATAAGTGATCCCAAAAAATCTACCAAGGAACATCTACAACTCATAAACACTTTCAGTAATTTAGCAGGATACAAGATTAACTAAAAAAAAATCAGTAGTCCTCCTTTACACAGATGATAAATGGGCTGAGAAAGAAATCAGAGAAACATCACCCTTTAAATATCTCAGATAATTCTATACAAACAAGTGGAAGACTTGTATGACAAGAACTTTAAATCTTTGAAAAAAAAATTGAAGAAGACTTCGAAAGTGGAAAGATCTCCCATGCTGTTGGGTAGGGAAAATTAACACAGCAAAAATGGCAACCTCACCAAAAACAATCTACAGATTCAAGGCAATGTCCAACAAAATCCCAGCAAAATTCTTCACAGACCTTGAAAAAATGGTACTCAACTTCATTTGGAAAAGCAAAAAAATCCAGGATAGCCAGAGCAATCCTGTACAATAAAAGAACTTCTAGAGGCATCACAATCCCTGACTTCAAACTTTACTACAAAGCTACAGTACTGAAAACAGGCTGGTAATGGCATAAAAAAGACAGGAAGACGAATGGAACTGAATCAAAGACCCGGCTATTAATCCATACACCTTCGAATACCTGAATTTTGACAAAGAATCAAAAACTATCAAATAGAAAGAAGAAAGCATGTTTAACAAATTGTGCTGGCATAATTGGATATCAACATGTATAAGAATGAAAATAGACCCCTATCTATCATCATGCACAAAACTCAAGTCCAAATGGATCAAAGATCTCAACGTAAAGCCAGCCACACTGAACCTCATAGAAGAGAAAGTGGGAAATACAGTTGAATGCATTGGCACAGGAGACTACTTCCTATGTATAACTCAAGTAGCAGACACTGAGAGAAACAATTAATAAATGGGACCTCCTGAAACTGAAAAGCTTCTGTAAAGCAAAGGACATGGTCAACAAGACAAAACTACAGCCTACAGAATGGAAAAAGTTCTTCAGCAACCCCACATCAGACAGAGGTCTGATCTCCAAAATATACAAAGAACTCAAGAAATTTGTTCATTAAAAGAACAAACAATCCAATAAAAAATGGAGTACAGACTTAAACAGTGAACTCAACATAAGAATCTAAAATGGCCGAAAGACACTTGAGGAGATACTCAACATCCTTAGTCATCAGAGAAATGCAAATCAAAACAACTCTGAGATTCAATCTTACACCTGTATCAATGGCCAAGATTAAAACACTAATGACATCTTATACTGGAGTGGTTTTGGGGTAAAGGGAACACTTCTGCATTGCTGGTGGGAGTGCAATCTGGTGCAGCCCCTTTGGATATCAGTGTGGCAATTTCTCAGAAAATTAGGAAACAACCTTCCTCAAGACCTAATAATACCACTTTCGGGTTTATAGCCAAAAGATGCTCAATTTTGCCAAAAGGACACGTGCTCAACTATGTTCATAGCAACATTGTTTATAATATCCACAACCTGAGAACAACTTAAATGTCCCTCGACAATGGAGTACTACACAGCAGAAAAGGATGACAACATCTTAAATTTGCAGGCAAATGGATGGAGCTAGAAAACATCATATTGAGTGAGGTAATCTAGACCCAGAAAGACAATTATCATATGTACCTACTCATAAGTGGTTTTTAAACGTAAAGCAAAGAAAACCAGCCACAAATCACAGTCCCAGATACCTTAGACAACAATGAGGACCCTAAGAGAGACACATGGATCTAATCTACATGGTAAGTAGAAAAAGACAAGATCCCCTGAGTAAATAGGGAACATTGGTACCCTGGGAGAGGGTTGAAAAAGTGGGAAGAGGCAGGAAGAGGAGCAGAAAAAATGTAGAGCTCAATATAAATCAATTAAAAATATATAAAATAAGATATGATTAATCGGTCTTGATACTAATGCTTCAGTTTATCATCCTGGTGTCCTTCATGGAGTGTTCTCACCAGAACATGAAGCTCAATCATGTCCTGCAACTTCATAGGTGGGGTTGAAACAGGACTCAGTCAAGGCAGAAGAAAGGAGAAAATAAATGCTAGCTCCATAGTGATTAGATAACGTAAGAATGAGAGTTGGTGAGTGAAATGAAACTTAATTAAACAATGTGAAACTTAATTAAACAATGTGATAACGCCTTTTGTGTGGTAGACAGTGACAATGATATACCATGTACAGGAGAAAGAACACAGGGCTGTCCAAAAAGAATGATGATGATTGTTGAACTTCAGAGTGCTGTTCTGGATTGTGTGCTATTAAAAAACAAAGCAAAACAAACAAACAAAACTTGAAAGCTTGAGCTTGAAAACTGATGACCCACACTATGGTGTTTTCATATTGATGGTCAACATGACTATAGACTCTGAAGAGACACACCTCTGGGCACATGTGGAAAAGATTTCCTAGACTGGAATTTAGGTAAGAAGACCCATCTGCAGGGCAGGACTCCTGTTCTACACACTCTGTAGAATAAAGTGCTGTCCCAGAAATCTCATTCTGGCCTCAAGCTCTCCCGAGACATTTTGCATAACAAAGTCATTCTTACCTCTCAGGGGAATGGCTTAGAGTAATAGTTCTTTGTTGATCAAGTCAGAAAAAATAATTTACAATTAATCTCACTATACAACACATGTGCTTGCTTGTTGATAAAGCATGCAGAGCATGCAGACACTAAATAAACCACTTGTTGGTTTATTGTTTAATTATTGTCTAATTATTACACATTGAATGAAAGGATGCATTCTATTAGAACTGCAACCAGGAGACAGAGACATTCAGTTTTGCACACACAAAGCTCAAAGTATACAGTATACTCTAAAGCACTGCTGGTTAAAGCTGTACAAATCTCTCCTCTCTATCATTATTCAGTTACCACTGACCCAGAAACACAAAACACGTGGCAGACTCCAGTTATTACAAATGATCTCTGTGGTAGTTTGAATAAAAATGCCTCCCATAGGCCCATAGGGAGAGCATTATTAGGAGGTGTAGCATTATTGGAGAAAATGTGTCTTTGTCTTTTCCTGTTGCCTATGGAGCAAGATGTAGAACTCTCAACTCCTTCTCCAGCACCATGTCTTTCTGCATCATGATGAAAATGACTGCCACATTTCCCATCATGATGAAAATGGACTAAATCTCTGAAACTGTAAGCCAGGCCCAGTTAACTGTGCTCTTTTTATAAGAGTTTCCCTTGACATCTCTTCGCAACAATAGAAACCCTAAGATAATCATTGATGTGCAGAGTTACCTACAACAGAGAACTTCTTTTCATTTCTGAAGTTACTTCACTCACAAATTCATTCTTTCAAAAGTTCCCAATGATCTTTCTCTTGACTTCTAGCTTAAGGTCTGTATACTTTAATCTACTTATTTGTTTGTTGTCTTTAGTATGTGCTGAAAAGAAAGATGATTTTTCAAAAAAGAAAATTGTTACAAAAATAAATGCCTTGTTTTTGCAATATTTTTTGTACTAAAACCTGACAGGTAACTCAGTCTTTGGAATATGCTTCCTTAGAATTAGAAAAGGAAAAAATAACCATTTCTTTTGACATACCTAGAACATTTTAGGTTGAAGCTAATTTTTAAAATTTCCTCCATAGTCTCTATTATCTTAAACATTGGTTATATCTTTTTAATGCTGCAACCTTATAATAAAGATCCTCATTTTGTGGTGATCCCCAACCATAAAATTATTTTTGTTATTACGTCATAATTGTAATTTTGCTATTGTTATGAATTGTAATGTGAATATCTGCTATGAGATTATTACCCCCCTTCTCTCAAAAGCATCATGACTCACAGGTAGAGAATCAATGCCTTTCAGGTTCAAGCCTCTCCTTTACAGGGATCACCTTAGGCCATCAGGTATGTCAGATATTTACATTATTATTCAAACAGTAGCAAATTAGTTACAAATTAACAATCAAAATAACTTTATGGTTGGGATTCCAACATGAGGAACTGTATTGGGTCCCAGCATTAGGAAGGTTGAGAACCTCTGCTCACTCTTAAAAGCTCTACCTCTTTAAGCATTGCCTCATGTACTTTTACTTCCCTGTTTAGATTTGAAGAGTTTAGAGCAACTCTGTTGTTAGAATAGTAATTTAAGAATATGATCTTCATATCTGAGTATGCTGACCATGGTCAAAATATTTTTTTTCTTCATATCTCTGCCCATTCTTTCTATTGTAGCTAAGACTTTGATAGTGTGTATGCTGTTTTATTGATACTTAGACCATAATAATTTCTGGTCACATTTAATTGACTATTATTTTGCTTCATTATTGTCATGGTAAATAATAAATAAAATACTTGGTAATACTAAGTTGTTGGAACTCAGTTCACCTTTGGCATTTACCTGAAATGAAGGCATCATTTTAATTAATAAGTTTAAAGTGATTAGCAGGGAAAAAATTGAAAAGCAAAATCGAAGGAAATGGCTGGGCAGAAAGCAATTTTCATAAGAAAATCAAAGAACTTTCATGTCAAAAATTATATGTATATATGCAATTATCACAACATATAAACATGAGCATTTAATATTTGTTTATAGAAAATTATTTGATTCTCTCCTATATCATTACTATTTCAATGATTTCACCCTCTAGAAGCCTTTATTATTTCTTTTCTGACCAAGGAACTCACTTCACTGCCAGAGAAGTGAGACAATGGGCTCACGATCATGGAATCCACTGGTCTTACCTGATGTTCTGAAGTAGCTGAACTGATAGAATGATGGAATAACTCTGGAAAACACATTTAAAATGCAAATAAAGGGGCAGAAGCCTGAGAAGCTGGGGCAAAGTTCTCTAGAAGACAATACATGTTTTGAATCAGGATTCAATGTGCAGAAGTTTCTCTTGTAGCCAGAATTCAAGAGTCTAGGAATGAAGCAGTGGAAAAGGGAATAGATACACTCATTATCACTCCTAGTGATTCACTAGGAAAATTTTTGTTTCCTGCTCCTGCTAACTTAAGTTCTGCTGGCCTAGATGTTTTGGTTCTGGGGGATGGCTTAGTGGCTACTCTATCCAGGAGATCCTTAAGTCTGTTTTGTGTTTAAAGTCAATGGGAAACTACAGCTACCCAAACAAGGCAGGATGATAAATGGGCACAGATTCTTCAGGAATGAAAAAGTATGGGTCTCTCATCCAAAAAAGAGACACGACCTGATGAGGTGCTTGCTGAAGTGTAGGAAATATAAAATATGTAGTAGGGGCAGATAGTTATAAAGAACTACTAAGGTCATGTGATCAGTTGTTGAAGTGAGGATTATATGGCAGATATTTGTATTTTCTTCCCTCTACATATTTATCATATAGTATAACATCAATTGAAAGAATATTAGTGGTTATCATTTTTGTGTTAGGAGATACTAAAGAATGTCCCTCAATGGACCTTACCACATATTTTAAAACATATAGTATATTTCCAGTTGTACATCACATAGTTATATCATGTTATATATAATCATAATCTGGTTTTGTATATACAGTGGACTTGTGATGGCCAATCTTGGTTTTCAAGTTAACTACAAACATCTGAGATTATATGAAACCCAAGGATTTGCACACAACTCTGGTGGATATTTCCTGGTTAAATTATTTAAAGTGAAAAAAAAACTCCCCTGAATTTAGATCATTTGAGGTCATAAGACCCGCCCTAACCTGGTTTACACCTTCTGGTGGCAGTCTTTAGAAAAGGACATGGGAGAAGAAAGCTTTGGCTTTTTGGCTGTTTGCACTCACTCTTGTTGGCAAGATCATCTGCTGTGTTCCTGCAACTTTCCTTCCCTCAATGGTATTAAAAGCCACTTTAAGTTTTGTGGACTGAACAATATAGGATGCTTTGAATTTCTATCAGGAGACAGTAATTGATGGACTACTTGGAGGATAGCCTTTCAGTCACTCTATTACATAACATAAACAGCTATTTCTCAGTTACGTATATATTAGAACTGATATTAGTTTTGTTCCTTTAAAGAACCATGGCTAATACACCCACTATATATGTGCACAAATATATATGTTGTGATGTTTGCACAGATACATATAATTTATTGATATACATATTTTTTTTGATTTTGTTGGCAAGATTTGCTTGCCCACACCCACATCAGGTGGTGTACTACTGCCTACACTCTAACTCCCAGGAATTCTACTCCCTTCACACATTTGGTTCACATGAAGTTATGCAGGCAAGCATACATACACACAAATAATAATTATATTTTTAAAATGTTTTTTTAAAAAACAGTAATTTAGCACAGGGGTAAGCAGGAGGGCTCTCCCTTAACCATTATTTTACAGACACGAGACTGAAAGTCCTCAAGTACCTCCAGTTCAATTTCTAGTATTTAAGTGATTTATTTATTTTTTTAATAAAGGCTTGGTGAACACAGTAGAGCACCCTGTTGTCAGTACTGAGACAAACTCCATGGTGAATGCACTGGAGCAACAGGAAGAGACAGAGACATTTTGACATTATGTTAAAGAATCAGATAACAGTATACCAGAGGAAGTGGGAAAGGATCACAGAGTGGGCAGGAATGAGAGAAATAGTGAGTAGAGATAACAGAAAGAGTGGACATAGATAAGAAGGGGAATGGATGGAGACAGCAGGGGGAGTGAGGGATAACAGAGGGAGTGGACTGGGATAACAGAGAGAATAGGTAGAAAAAACAGAGTGAGGGAGCGAGGTTGGGGAAGCAGAGGAAGTGGGCAAAAATAACAGGGAGTGGGCAGTGATAAGAAAAGGAATCAAGTGTCATCTTGCTTTTGCTTGAATCTATTCAAGTGCACTCATTGTGTTAAGCTACATGTCTGGCCATTGATCATGACTAGTAATTGCCTAAGTAGGACAGAAAGAGAGAGGGTGGACAGAGAATCAGTGAACAGAGATTAGTACATGACAACAGAAATCTATAAAGAAATAAACACATGAGTTCCAAACCTGGTATTAGAGAGTATGTGAAAAGGAGGAGCTAACCATGACTTTTTATGTATAAAATGTTCACTGTGTACTTTCTTTGGACAGTTGTAAAAGTCTTCGTGTAAATTTGTGAACTTTTGAAATTATTCTAACGTTTACTGTTTTCCAAATTTTTATATTAGTGGGTCTTCTTCTTCCTGTTCTTTTCCTTTTTGAAATAAATTGAACATGATGTCAGTAAAACCCCACGGTCACGGTTTTCTTGGTAAATCTGGTCTAAAAGAGTGGCAGAATAATATGAAATGATTTAATATCTCTGTTCTAGATGAAATAAGTTCAGTATTACTCAATTATTAAAGCAGCATTTTTATCTGCTCTACGGTTCTCTAAGGAGGGAAATGTCAAGACTCTTCTGTTTGATGGTGAAGTCTTCTTTGCCTTTGTAGGGCACCCCTGTTGTCTTTCTGGCAATGTCTTTCTTTGCATATGCTGCCTGCTCCAGTGAATTGAGCTGTGCCATTTTTTTAGAAAATGAATCTGGGGCTAAGCCAGAATGCAACACCCTTAGGTTTGGGTAAACTTCTTGACTGTTACTTCTTCATTGAGGTGTCATTCTCAACTGAACTGAGCCACTCTAATTCCCAAGTTCTCAAACGAACCACCATATTATAAACACTCAATAGATCCTGACTGTCCATGCATGTGGATTCATTCTGGAACAGACTCTCTCATGGTGTTCCAGTTGCAGCTCGCTGACTGTTTCTAAAAATCATCTGTTTGAACCACTAACCGGAATGCCTTGAACTGCCACAGGTATTTCTTACACAGCTTTGTAAATATCTTATGGAAAGAATACAAGATTTGAAAACAAGTATACAAGATTTCACCATCAATAATATAAAATGAAAAATGCAGTAAAGCCCATAGCAGGAGAACCTTTGCTGCTATGACTGGTAACTTCATGGAGGAATTTAAATGTCTTAATGTGTTCTCTTGAAGACCTAGAACAGAATGTCTGTCTAGTTAAATAAGTCTGGAAACCAGAAAGTGTTTTGTATTCTTTTAGAGACTTAAAATATACTTCTACACATTAAGGGTTCTGTATGATCCTACAATGAAGGGATCTATTTTATTATAGGTTAAGACAGAACTTGCTTGCTAAAATTGAATTCATTTTATATTTTACCAAAAAGAGAATTACTGTTCCATTAATCTCTGGTACTTGAGGACACAGTGGGGGCAGTTAGACTTGGGAGGAGGAAGAGTTGGTCCTCCTCTAATACAGGCTTTTTGACAATGGGTGCAATTGCACTTCTCATACTTGGTTTACTTATTTGTCAAACTTTGAGTGAAGACACATACCATGTCATTAAAATAAAGCTCAATATAAAGATGGATTCTTGAATATTCACAACAATGCATCTGAATTAAGGTACAAATTAGATGTATGTATGAGTTTATGCTTTTAGCTTTTGGATTCAAAAAATTATATAGCAATTTTTCATTTCTTTTGCTTTTTATAACTGTCCTTGTTATGGAAAAATATTTACTACCAAAACAGCTTTCTGTTGCCAAGTTCCATAAACTACTTGTAAGTGGTGTGGTTCTGTAGCTTTGATCTACTGGGTTTGAGCAAAATTTAGATTGTTATTGATCTAAGTATACCCAGAACACAGTCTATATTTCTGAGATTTTTCTTAGGAACTTTTCATCTCAGCTTGCTCACAAAAATAGGAGCTAAATGTTTATATAGTTAAATATCACAAAAACTAACTAGGTACTTGTAACTGAGTACTTTGTAATTATTTGTTAAGTTAATCTCAGTGAGAAAGTTACTGCTTTTAATTATATTGTTATAATTGCCTAACCCATTTATTGTATAAGATTGTTTTTGCTATCCTGGGTTTTTTTTCCAAATAAAGTTTATTATTGTTCTCTCAAGGTCTGTGAAGAATTTTGTTGGGATTTTAATAGGGATTGCATGGAATTTATAGATTGCCTTTGGTAGAATTGCCACTTTTACTATGTTGATCCTACCCATCCAAGAGCATGGGAGGTCTTTCCATTTTCTGGTGTCCTCTTCAATTTCTTATGGAAGAATGGATAAAGAAAGTGTGGAATATATTATATTAGAGCACTACTCAGTGGTAAAAAAACAATGACATCTTGAATTCTGCATGCAAATGGATGGAAATAGAGAACACTATCCTGAGTGAGGTAAGCCAGACCCAAAAAGATGAATTTGGTATGTACTCACTCATTAGTGGATTCTAGCCATAAAGGACATTGAGCCTATAATTCATGATCCTCGAGAAGCTAAATAGGAGGGTGAACCCCCCCCCAAAAAAAACCCATGTAGTTATTCTCCTGGATATTGGAAGTATACAAGATTTTGAGGCAAAAATTGAGAGCTTGAGGGTGGGGGTGGGACGGGAGAAAGGGGAGATGAGGAGAGAGAAGTGAGAAGGGGAGGATGGGGAGAGCTTGGGGGAATGGGACAGTTGGGATGGAGGAGGAGTGGATATGGGAGCAGGGAAGTATATATCTTAAGGGAGCCATTTGAGGGTTGGCAAGAGACTGGACTCTAGAGGGGTTCCCAGGTGTTTAAGGAGATGTCCCCAGCTTGTTTCTTGAGCAGCTGAGGAGAGGGCACCTGAACTGGCCTTGTCCCATAGCCACACTGATGAATATCTTGCATATTATCATAGAACCTTCATCTGGCGATGGAAGGAGATAGAGACAGAGACCCACATTGGAGCACTGAACGGAGCTCCCAAGGTCCTAATGAGGAGCAGAAGAAGAGAGAACATGAGCAAGAAAGTCAGGGCCGCGAGGGGTGCGCCTACCCACTGTGATGGTAGGGCTGATCTAATGGGAACTCACCAAGGCCAGCTGGACTGAGACTGATACTGATGGAGTGTTTGATCAAACCGGACTCTCTGAACATGGCTGATGTGGAGGGCTGACTGAGAAGCCAAGGACAATGGCACTGGGTTTTGATTCTACTCCATGTACTGGCTTTGTGGGAACCTAGTCTGTTTGGATCCTCACCTTCCTAGACCAGGATGGAGTGGGGAGGACCTTGGACTTCCCACAGGGCAGGGAACCTTGACTGCTCTTTGGAATGGAGAGGGAGGGGTAGGGGGTATGGGGAGGAGGGGAATGGGAATGGGAGGAGGGGAGGAGGTGAAAATTTGTAATAATAATAATAATAATAATAATAATAATAATAAGAAGAAGAAGAAGAAGAAGAAGAAGAACAAAAAAAGAAAAACAAAACAAAAAAAATAATTGTCTATTCCAGCATTAACCTCTGATGTTTTGAAGAAGAAAATAAGTTTTGTCAATTAATGACTCAAAATATACAGGCAGAGTTATGGTTTGATTAATACATAGTGTATAATCAAAAGGAGACCCTTGTTTTCCTGGTATTTCTCTATGCAAATGTTATAATCCAGGCTACTCCATAGATGGCTGTGTGGCAGCGTAAAGCTAATTGTTGAGGCTGTGGAAGATGACCTGTGAACAGTTTAGTGGAGCTACCTATTATGGTTCTGAGTTAATCATAAATGTTTCTGATTCATTAACCTTTTCTTCAATCAAGATATACAAAAGTAGCTGGGCAGTGGTGGCACACGCCTTTAATCCCAGAATTTGGGAGGCAGAGGCAGTTGAAGCTCTGTGAGCTCAAGGCTAGCCTTGTCTACATGAGCTAGTTCTAGGACAGGCTCCAAAGCTACAGAGAAGCCCTGTCTTGAGAAACCAAAAACAACAAAAAAAAAGATATACAGAACATTTGTTAGACAATACTGCTTAATCGACTGCTTTACTGCATAACCTGAATTATTTTGCCCTAATTTTGAGAAATTCCTGCATTTCCTCTGCTTTAGTATCCTATATTTTCGGGCTTCTGAAGTGACTGAATATAAGCATCTTTCTTCTTTTTAAATACAGAGAACTTTGCTGTTCTAGTTGGCTCTCTGTTGTTTTCATAAATAACATGAACGAAAACAACCTAAGGAGGACTGTATTTTATACTACAGTTTACAGTCCATCACTGAGGGAAACCAAAGGGGGAACTCAGGAACTCAAGCCAAGACCATTAAGGGACAGTTCCTACTGGCACACTTCCAGGTTTGTGTGCAGCCTAGGGCCATATGCCTAGGGACATCACTACTACATTACTAGCTCACGTAACAATCATGAAAAAGCCCTACAGGTTATACTGTACAATTTGTAATCTATCTTGGCTTATTCCCGATTTGAAGACCAGAAAGCTCCAATGTGTTCAATGACTTCTCCTAAAACTGAAAGGAATGAACTGAGGATGAGGAATTCCAAAGAAAACCTCTAGTTTCTATTGGGCTGCTGTCTATAGTTCTCCTTGTTTGTCTTGAACAGCAGTGGGAACTTGGAGAATTTGGACCCTGGTGTCTTTCCTCAGCCTTTATTTTGTCTTCTCCTCTTTCCTTCCACAGGGACCTCTTTCAAAGACCGCATCTCTTAAGGTTTCTCAATATGAAGCCAAAGACATCTAATGCATGTTCATGGTGCAGTATGAAAAGAGGACTGAATGCTTCTACTGTCAACTGCTCCGGTACAGATGCTCTCTTATGGGACCTTAAAATGCTGAAAGACTCCAACGTGTTACAAGCTGCCGCTGTTGATCCAGACCCTTTCCATACTGTTCCCCTCTTTCTTGTGTACTTCTGGATCTCAGCTCATGCTGTCTTATGTAAATGATCTTCCCTTCATTTACTTCCCATACATACTCTAGTAATTTTCTTCTTTGTTTCTAAGACATTTCAGCATTCTGTTGTTTGTATGATTTTCACAAGTCTTGTTGCATGAGTATATGTACTTTTGCAGGGAAGAAATCACACCTGACTTTTGCCATCATTTCACTTTATAACTTTTAGCATAATGACATAGAAACGGCTTCCTAAAGAGAGTTTTCCAGTCACCAAATATCGTTAAACAAAATGATTCATTTATTTCATGCTTTTCAGTATGTAGCAGACTTTATTGAGGAGGATCTCTAATCCTGGAACATTAGCATAAACAGAAATTCCTAAGATGTGCAAGGGCAGAAACCCAAAGATAATTTCACAAGAAGATGACTATATCTTTACCTCTTCTTCATAAAGCAGATATGTATCATGGATCTAGGGCCCATATACTGTGGATCAAGCCAACATACCCATTTTCTGTCACAAATCAGATTCTAGGAGAGAGGGAGACCATTTTTCATGTGTCATTTTCTGTGATATTCTTCAAATGTTCTTCCTAAATTGCATTCTATTTATTATACAATATGTTTTTTTTAAACTACCAAGTCTTCATTTACACCCTCCTACCTATCAATGTTTCTGAATCGCGCATGCAGTAGCTATGGAATTTTAGGAAAGAGCCAGTGAGGAAGGGAATGCCTCAATTTTCAGCATTCCAATACATGTGTCCAAATCCATCCCCAAAAAGTCTTCCTAAGTTCTGAAAAAAAACAAGTAATTTTACAAACCAAAGGAAATCAGAACAGAATACCCAAAATACACACAACGCCATGAAAACCTCTTTAGATTGGAGTTTCATTTTACTGTATGAAGCATTCATGTGACTTCTTCATGGATATAAATGGGTGATGTTAACCCCTTTTTATATTGGTTTTAATTTGATTTAAAACAGTTTTTCAACTGCTCAAAGAATCTGTATTTTTATGGAATGTTCAGAATGCGGTTATATTAGCGTTAAGGGAAGGATCTATGAAACATTGCAAAGACTTTTATAAAGGTATTGTCCTTGGTAACGTTCTGATCCCTACTTTTCCACCTAGCATATAGAAAATATTTAGTAAATATTTGTAGGAAGTAAAAAGGAGAATGGGGAAGTTAAGGAAGAAGGGTTAGAGAGTAAGGGAAGGAAGAAGGAAAGAAGGAGAGGAGGAGAGGAGGAAGAGAGAAAAAAGGAAGGAAAGAATGAGGAGTGAGGCGGGACAGTCTTCAGGTCCTGCCACTTATTTCAGTACATCAAGGAAGAGTCATATTCCTTCCTTGAGAAAAGCCTACAAGAACAGAGAATCAGGAAGACCCTTGAACACTCCAATACTCACAACCAAACAATCTCTCTTCTCATCCTGAAACCTCACCAATGTTCCATTAAGTGGAAACTAGTGCCTCAGGCTAGAGACAGAAGTAAGGACTAAAGCTGAAGTCCACTTACTGACAGGATATCTGGAATAGGATAATATATGTATATTCCTTCCTATTGGGGATCCCATAATACTATGGTCAGATAAAAGTGAATGGGGAGATCACTAGCTTTAGAATTCACATGATCAAAACCAAAAGTCTTTTGGAGATATGCTTTACATGCATGGATTATCTATCGGAGATCTGTAAGAGTGAGTTTTTTGATATCTTCTCCCATGTTAATCAAATCCTCAAGGGAACGTGTTGATTTGCCTGGTGAAAATAAGATACATCTCATGGCCCTCCATTTGGAAAGTTGTTCCTTGCTTTCAGATCTATGTTGGGAATGGCAGGAGTGGGGCTGTGCTAAAGTTTTCCACCTGTGCCAGCACCCAGATGGGGCAAAACTGGGTGTTCTTAGAAGAGTCTATTCTGAGTGTGAATACAATCTTCTTTGTCCCATCACAGCAGTCAAATATTCTAATAATATAACTGATTGCTAAGACTTTGGCAAAGTCATTTATTTCTCACAGGTATATAAGAGCAGTAATGTAAAAAGAACAAAACAAAAGCAACAACAATGGAAAAAAACCAATGATTTCAAAACACAATTCATTGCCTAATACACCACACATTATATTATGTCCATCCCAGCTGTTGGGCTGTTTGACTCTCTAGCTGTTACGGTCTTGTAGAATGTATTCAATAAGGTCTGTTAATTCAATCTTGTACCCAAGATTAAATCGGGTAGAAAAGCAAGATTTTAAAATGTGTCCTTCTAATCTTAATTACTTTCTTATATAACTTAGTCTTCCCTATCCCCACAAACCTGCAGAAATATAGGAAGAGTAAAGTGTTAATTGAGGCAGTTTTTTTTGTGACGTTGATTAATTCAGAAAGATATTACTCACTAATTACAGACAGAAACCCCTTATTTGAACTCAATAACAGTTCTAATTAAAATTCTAACTCTCCCAAAGCATGGTTACCTTAACCTGGTGTAATTATTTTTTTGAGCCTAGCCTATAACCTCTCGTTAATTTGTATGATAAAAACATGCTACTTATTTGCCTGGATATTGTGGAGGAAATTTCACATTTTAGCTAGTATCAACAACAAGCAAAGACACCAGCTGACTAATTGGGCTTAGGGATGTGTCACATGTGCACTTAAAGTGGAGATAAATGTGAACATTAGTGATGACTATTTAATAATGACATGAAAAATTTCAGCTGATTCATATCATTTTTATGTTTAAACTTGAACTTGTTCAGTTTAATTAGTGCAATTTCAGAAGGCGACCTTATCTTAAAGATTTTTAAATTTGTGCTGTTTCAAGATGGTGTTCAAGTCAAACGAAACATGGATATCAATATCTAAAATACTTAGCATACTTGGTCTATGCATAAAATGACTTCATAAAGAAGCATTTATGATGAAAAGGTGACAAAGTCCTCAATATCCATCAACAGTGTCTGTGTGTCTGTCCACAAAAAAAGCATATAAATCCATACATGAGACTGTGTCACAGTGCACTGTACAATGCTACAGATGAGTTTCAGAGATATGCAAAGCCCATTATGCTATAACTGTGTCCCTTAGTCATCCAAGGTTATAGAACATGTTCATGCTGGGGTGCTGCCACAGGAAAGAAGGCTTTGTTTCTATTGGTGTACTTTGCCCTGCTCCATGCTTCCTGCAGGGAAAAGCCAATATTGAAGACACTCTCATAGAGTAGGCTTCTGTTGGTGATTGGAGGTTAGCTGGATGTTTGCTTTGATGAATTTAACACCAGCATGACCACATCCCAGAAATACAGAATAAAATTGGTGTCCAGGTATTCTCACCATGGGAAGTCTCTCCTTTCTAAATTATTTAGAAAAAAAAATGAGAAAAGGATGGGGTGGAAGTATAGAGGAGTAGAAGAGGAGGGAGGGAAATAGGAAAGCAGAAGACAATGAGGAGAGAAAGAAAGGAAAGGAGGGAGGGAAATAAATGATAAAATACACTCACAATGGCGTGCTTAAGTTTACACTTAGTTCAAAAGAATAGAATAAAATTCATGATAGCTTCATGTGAAGTCACTTTTGGGTGTCAGATTCACACTAAGCTGTATATTCTTTCTCTTTTTTGTATTTCTCAAGTATTTTTAATTAAATATGCAAACCTTATCAATAAAGATCCCAAATATGATAACTTTAATGCATTCAATCATGTAATCCTTCACAGGTTTTCATTAAGTAGGGTTAGAAATAGTGAAGATAGTGGTTCCAGCTTAAAAATACACATACACAGGCACATCCACACCCACACACAATCACATAATGATTGATTGTACATACTTAGTAGTGCATTTGCTCCAACACATAAATGTTTTGAAGGGACTCTCACAGATACAGAGTGAAGAAGCAGAACAGTATATTGTATTTGGAATTTTCTTTGGGCCACCAACCAGCTCCCAAGTAAAAATACAGACTTATTATTAATTATGAATGCTCTGTCTTGGCGTAGGCTTGTTCCATTAGCTTTTAAAACTTAATTTAACCTATAATCTATGTTTTGCCTCACAACTGGTGCAGGAGAATTGTCTGTATTCTGTCAACCATGTATTTTAAGGCAGGAAGTAGAGGCGGGTCAACCAGACAGGAAGTAGAGGCGGGCAATGAGAATAGGAGAAGGCTAGGGAGGAGGAAGCTCCCTCCGCCATTCCTGCCCAGATCACTGAGGAAGCAACATGTGAGCTGACAGCTGAAAAAGGTACTGAGCCACATGGCTAACACAGACAAAATTATGAGTTACTGTAAGATGTAAGGATTAGTTAATAAGTAGACTGAACTAATGGACCAATCAGTTTTATAATCTTATGGAGTCCTCTATGTCATTTTCTTTGGGGCTTGCCAGCTGTGGGGTATTGAGTAGGACACATACCCCAACAAGCTGGCCCTCATGTTACACACAACCTTTTATCTTTCTTTCAATTTGTGTGTCCTACTTTCCTGCTTCCTACCTGTATGTATGTCTGGCTGGCCCCTTGTGTCTCCCTGTCATATATTTTCCTCCAGTGCCTAAATTCTTCCTCCTACTTACTCTCCATGCTGGAAAGTTCAGCCTGTATTTCCTTTCTTACTACTGACTTTTCAGCTTTTATTAGACCAATCAGGTGCTTTGAACAATCAAGGTAAAACAGCAGAACATCTTTACATAGTTAAACAAATGCAGCTCATTTTTAAGAGGTAAACAAATGCAACACATCTTTACATAGTTAAACGAATACTCCACAACAATGTACATGTTCTAAGGCAGAGGTCAAACAAATTATTTGAAGATAATTTTCATTGTTTCCATTGTAAAGATGCATCTATATACTTGAGGATTATTTTCTTAAGACAAAATCAAGTAAAATTGCTTACTTGTAATTTTATTCATTTTAATATCAGAACACACATAGGAAAGGAATTATGGTCACAAATGCTTTCAAATGTTTACCTACTGAGTATCTCAACTTATATGATAAAAAAATATAAAAAAATCTTATCACAACCTCAAGCAGATTAGGAAGTACCATGGCCCACACTTCTTGTCCATGCTTTGTTAGTATTTTAAGGTCTGCAGTTTCTATTAGATTTATTAGAAGAAAAAAAATGTGTTCCTAAGAATTGCTTTAAAATGCTTGTCTGAGGCAAATAATTTACGAATGATAAATTCCAAATCAATAAAATTAAAAGATTCAAATCTAAACATGTATACCACATATGTATATCACATAGCAACACAGACAGAATGTTACTCAAAAAATTCAAATTATTTAGAATATAAATAGTTTTGATCACTTAAAAGGGAACAAACCTCTATGGATCCACTGTACTACATCACATCTTTTATGTCTTATCTCAATCTTCTCCAAGACACTACTGAAACATTTACAAATTCTTGTTAGTCTTCCTACCCGAAGATTTCATATCCTCCAATGTCACTAATCTAGAGTTAGTCACGGTTTAACAATACTGAATGAAAACTACTATAAGTGAATGATGTACAAATTATTCTTCATGTCATTCCAGACAGCATGGCATGATTTTGACTTGCCCTGCTTTGCCCTGGATAGGAATGGTCCTGATGTTCATGAATAGGCTGCACAATACCCAACTCCTCTAACCACTTGGTGGTAAATGCTTTTAGATTTCATGTTTTTTTTTCTAGAGACATTCATTTAACTTAATAATGGTCCCAAAGAATATAATCCGGGTTCTTTGAACTCAGATAATACAGGAAGAATCTATAATGTGCATCCTTTCAGTAAAAAGATAAACGACAACAACCAAGAAGAAAGTTGTTCTTGTGTTGTGTTCTTGTGTCAATGTGTTGAGGATGATAGAACTCATAATAAGAGAATTGTAGAGAAGGTTTTGTGTTAAGCTTTTAGTCACACTTGAAACTTTAATAGTAATGGCAACAGTACATGGTGAATGTGGAATTAGGATGGAAAAGGCAGTAAGAATACATTTTTTGTGTGGTCTGTTCATAGCCTTTTGTAGTGTGAATAATAAAAACTCAGTGACAAAAATTGGGTTTCAACACAAAAACCAGAAAAGCAAGGCAGACAAGCCACTAGAGGATTACCTCTATCAAGGCTGGACAACTGCAGACTAAACAGACTAAGCCTCTTTGTCCTTCCATTTTATATTCCCTCTAGTGCTGGAATTAAAGGTGTGTGACTCCCTAGGATTGGGATTAAAGGTGATCCACCACCACTTGGATTTATTTCTGTATTGATCTTGTGTAGCCCAGGGTGGGTTTGAACTCACAAAGATCCATCTGACTCTGTCTCCCAAATCCTGGGATTAAAGGTATGTGTCACCATTGCCTAGCCTCTAGTAGCTTTAATTTTGCCTCTCATTTTCAGGCAAGACTTTTCATCAAAATACAAATAATATACCACTACAGTCTGTCATATTCTCTGGATGCCATGAATGTGAATTAGGGGAAGTAATATGGTACTTTTATAGAATATTGAAAGTTTTTATGCAAATGTTCTTATGCAAAAGTATTGCAATGTATTTATGTAAAACATTAGTAAGGTGACTGTGACTATATGAGTGTATATGGTTGTCTGCTGTAATTCTTAATTTCTTTCTATGTCTTTTCTCAACATCTTTTAATATTCTTTTTCAAATGAATTATACTTCTAGGTCAATAACTGTGATTGTCGTCTCAATTGAATACGGACTTAACCAAGCGACACACTATTTTATGTCTTTGAAAATGTTTCCAAGAATGATGAAATGGGGAAAGCTGGTCCCCCAGAGAAAGACATGCTGGTGGGACTCAGATATAAACATCTCTGAGGGAAAGTGGGTCTGCTGTTTCCTGCCCATCTGTCAGAGATAAAAAGTGGTTTTGCTATATGGGAATTCCTAAAATTATAAAGGCAGATAATGGATCTGCATATATTAGTAAATCATTTCAACAATTTTGTTCCCAGTGGAATATTAAACATAAAACAGGCATTTCTTATAATCTTCAAGGACAAGGAATTGTAGAGTGTGCCCATGGCACCTTGAAAACACAATTTCAAAAGATAAACATGGGGAAGTTATAGACTCAGTCACCACATAATACCTTAAATTATGCTTTTCTAATTCTAAATTTCTTGAATGTGGATGTCCGTGAGCAATCTGCCGCAGATAGATTTCAGCATGATGGCACCAGAGTGGCCTTTGTAACATGTGGGCTGGCTTGTTGGTGTTTCTGGCTCACCCGGTACCACACGGCCAGCAAGGTCCTAGTTATCCACATTGGGCACCATTCTGTAGCATGGGGAGCAGTGGGCTCTGTCCCGCCGCTCAGCTAGCTTAGCCCCCAAATTACACAGAAACTATTCATTTAAACACTGCCTGGCCCATTAGCTCTAACCTCTTACTGACTAACTCTTACATCTTGATTAACCCATTTCTATTCATGTGTATTGCCACTTGACTCTGCCTTACCAATATGAGTCTAACCAGCATTCACCTTGGGCAGGAGAAGCATGGCATCTACCACACTTCCCTTTTTCCCAGCCTCCTATTCTGTCTACTCTGCCCACGTAAGGGGTGTCCTATCAAAAGGCCAAGGCAGCTTCTTTATTCAACCAATGAAATCAACACAAATATGGAAGGACCTCTTATATTATGCCTTTGCTAAAACAAAATGGAAATACCCTTGCACTGGATTGTAGAACGGATCTAATCCTCTTTTAAGGCAAGTTTGTGTTTGCTCACCGAAGAAGAATGAAGCTCAATGGCTTCCAGAAAACTTGGTGCAGTGTGTGGAACAGAGCAGTGACATCCCTGAGGAAACTGTAGCTGCTGGTATGTACCCTCCCCCAAAAGTATTGCAATGATATTCACCTGTGTTTCTGACCCTGTGATGTCCTCACTTTGCTGTGTGGAAAGGGAGAGAGGTTTTGATGACAGTTAGTGATTCTTATCTTCTTGACAAACATGTTACACCACCTTCCCAGACCTCAGTGAGTATCAATCACTCTGGATTCAGCCAAAAACAGAATTCTTGGAAGTTTATATACATTATATCTTGTGACACAGAAGTCACTTTTGACATGGAAAGCCTGGAAAACAGGTGCCTCAAAGACTTACTCTCTGTGGGAAATAGACTCATTGAAATAATTGAATACTATTGTAGAGATGGAGAGTGGCTAAAGCCTCTCTACCTCACTGGAGTTACTGAAGAGACCAGACTGATGGACATCAATCCCCAGATTGATGGAAAGGAATTGGACGGAAACTTTGCTGATGGGACTATATGGGCAGGTACTTATCTTTGAAAGTGAGAAGCAGCAATACAATTGGACTATAGGAGAGGAAAAAGACTCATAGCTCACCAATCACAGAAACGCTTCTTGGTTTTTGATTAGAATAATGTAGTAATAACTGTGACTTGACAAATTGTATGTTTATCGTTAATGTTCAAACTAGAACTATGGTATGGTTCTGATAATGTTCATAGTTGCTTTGGTTCACTATGAAGATGTTACTGGTTAGAAAAAGGTTATACCGTATCTGAAAAAATTTTACATAATGTCAATGAGTCCCTAGATTTTATACACTTAATTAGACAACTTTGGATTTTGATGCAGCTAAAAAACTGTTAAAAACAACCTAGACCAATGTAAAAAAACCCATTCCATCTTGGTCATTCTCTACTCCTTTTTTAGGAGCTACTGTGGCTATAGGAGCTTGTGTATCACAGAGCATCACCTGCTTGCCTATGGCTATCTAGGCATATTTGTGAACTTTCTTGATGGAAAGTTGGCTCAGAGGTGCATGATGTCTAGCTACACACTCTCTCCTAACCCTTTATGAACAGAGGCTAGTAGTCAATGATGGGTAAGATCTTTATCCCTCCTGGTACCTAAGACAGAGCATACATGATAGAATGCAAGTACTGATAATAGGGAGGTCTGAAATATGGAAGAAGAGAGCCTAAGATAGGCACAATCATTTGTCCCATAGCAGAAGCACAGGTTTTAATAAATAAATAAAAGGGGGTATGTCGGAGCCCACAGATGTGGATTCATTCCACCTTGAACAAAGGTCAGCAAATTCAGGCCTATTCTTGCTCCTTCAAAGTTACTGATTGGAAGTTTGACCCAGGTTGTGGCTACTAATAGGATGTTTTGACCTAGGGTATCATGACTTAATGCTTTGGGTATTAAGAAGGTGATTACTTCATTTGTTCCTTGTATCTTGACAAAAATGTCTTTTGTCTTCCCCCTCCTTTTTGGATTGGGGTTTATAAAGTTTATGAGAAACAAATGTGGGGGGATTCAATATTCCCTGGGTTGCCTTCTCACCCCTTATGTATCCTGTGTCTCTGTCTTTTGTTTTGTATCTCTGTTTATTCCACCTGCTATTTCCTAATCCTCATGCTCCCCTCCAAGCATGGACAAATAAGCCAGGTGGGGCCCAGCTGATGTTGTTGCCCAGATGCTGGATAGGCACCCATCTTCTCTCCTTGTTTGTGAAAGATATCTATTATCTATTACACTCCTGCCAGTGCTGCTCTCATCCTTTACTGACAACAGGGTTCAGATTCTGTACTTCCAATGTGGACTGAAACCAGCTGAGTTCCAGGACCTCTCTGAACTTCCAGCATCAGTTTACACTGTTGAGAAATCTAGCCCCATTGTCTTGTTTAAAGTAACTATTGATATGGAAGACACTATAGCCACAGCAACTTTTATGATGGAAAAATGGAACTGTCCTAGAGGTGTAGTCCATTATTACCATGGCTAGAAGCATGGAGATATGCAGGCAGATAAGATGCTTGGGAAGAAGGAAGATTTCTATATCCATATTGGCAGGCAACATTCACTCCTGAAAGCTCAAAGCACACTCCCAGTGACACACTTCCCACAACAAGGCCACACATGTTGAAACAAGGCCTCATCTCCTAATAGTGCCACTCCTAATGATCTAATGGGGCTTATTTTCATTCAAACCATGACACCCATAACTGGAGCAGCCATCAGGAATCACTCTCACAGTGGCTCTCAACCTGGGGGTTGCAAATCATATATCCTTCATTCATTATGTTGATAGATGAATTACAATTCATACCAGTAGCAGAATTAGAACTATAAAACAACAATGAAATAATTTTATGGTTGGGGGTCATCTCAGGATGTGAAACTGTCTTAAAGTATCATAGCCTTAGGAAGGCTGAGAACCACTGCTGTAGTATGAAGATAACCATATCAAGAAAACCATTGTGATAAAACCCCTTTGTACTATATATTCTTAATTAACAAATTATGCTCCATTTCTGATTTTCAACCATCCTGTATGTTTCTGTGAATGATCTCAAGGCCAGCAAGAATTTTCTGATTCCTTTGCTTCTTTATACCACCAATCATCTCATCCTCAAACTTCAAAATAATGTACTGAAAGGCTGCTTGCTCCCTTATGATGTTTCTGGGGTTTCAATGTCCTCATAATCAAATCTTTTGCCTTCATGTTGGTAACAGAAGTAAAACAGAACTTGACTAGTTCTGTATTCTCTGTGTATGGGAGTTTAAATTAGAAATGTCCCCCGTAGGTTCTAGCATTTGGATGCTTGGTCCCTATACAATGGTGCTGTTTGTAGAAAGCTATAGAATGTTTAGAAAGAATGACCTTCCTGGAGAAAGCAAGTCACTTGGGCAGTCCCTTGAGAATTTATAGACTTTCCCCATTCTCAACTCATTGTCTCTATTGCCTGTGTGAGATTGATGAGAGTTCCATCCTTTTCTGGTCACCTGCTATCCTGTGTCTCATCCCTCTGAAAACTTAAGCCAAAATAAATACTTCAACCATACTTTTGGACATGGTGCTTCACTACAACAATAGAATTGTGACTGATATATTGGGTAAATTTCTCAGATGTACAGTTCTGAAAGGTTTAAAATATTTATAACCATATGTTTAGGATACCCAAGTCTTCTTTTCTATCTTGCTACTTAACATAACCTGCAAACTATGAGGAGTCTCTGCTATCCCACTGCTAAAGTGGGCTCACAGACTTGTAACTAGAACCTAGAGGAAGGACATGCAGAGTTCAGAATGTGACTTCCAACTTTGTAGAAGAGATGTGACATTAAAGTAGGTCTAGGGACAGGAAACAGAAGTCAGAGTGAAGAGTGCAATTTTCACCCTTTCTTACTACAAACAAACCTCATGATTCAATGAACCTGATAAACTTTGTCCATAAAATTTCAGAATTGATCTAAATCAATGTAGTAAGCTTGATAATTTACCTGACTCACGACTACTTAGAATTCCCTACTTTATTTCCCTTTGATAGAGAGGACATAAAGGTTGTGTTTTGGGTCTCTTCTGAGTTTAGCAGAGGGTCCATGAAAGTGCCACACAATGAAATGCCAGTGGATGATAAGTTTGAAAGAATTTTATATGATAATCTTATAAATACTATAACTTTAATGAATTTAAGTATGCAAGCTAGTGGTTCAGGGACCTCCTCCAGAGAATGAAAGGGAAGGTCCTTACAGAAAGAACATGGAAATAGATATTTCATTAGAGTTGTATAATTGCCTTATGTATTCTGCTTCTAAAAAATTCCTCATTATATAACAAGATAGGTGGTTTGAATTGGTTCAACATGAATTTTGTTTTCTTTCAATATTTCTAATAAATGGCAAATCAGGGTATCATTTACATGTGCAAATCAGGGTAGATAAGGATTGTGGCTTTTAAATACACATGATTATGGAGTATACATGTAAATGTTTTTTACATGTGTGGAGAGGCATGGTGGTTTGAATGAAAATCGTCCCCAAAGGGAGTTGCACTTTTAGGAAGTGTGTCCTTGTTGGAGTAGGTGCGGTCTTATTGGAGGAAGTGTGTTTCTGTGACGGTGGACTTTGAGGTCTCACATATGCTCAAGGCACATCCAGTGAGACAGTCTATTTCCTGTTCTGGTAGCTACCTGTTGTGGTAGTTACCTCTCTAGCACCATATCTGCCCCATATCACCACACCCTTCCATCATTATAATGGACTGAATCTCTGGAACTGTAAGTGAGCTACAGTTAAACCTTTTTGTTGTAAGAGTTGCCATGGTCATGGTTTCTTTTCACAGCAACAGAAACCCTAAGACAAAAGGGCAGAAGGACAACCTTGGATGTTTTTCCTGAAGTACCCTCCACCATTTTATTGAAACAAGATCTCCCACTTGCCTTGAACTCACAAAAAAGTTTGGGCCAGCTCTTAGGTAAGCTATATGAATCTATATGACTCTACCAATCCTCCACTGGGCTTGCAAACACACTGGAGTATTTTTAAGTGGGTTCTGAATGACAAATTCAGTTACTTGTGGCACTAAGACAAGTACTCTATGCTAACTCTTTATAGACTGAGCTCTCTCTCATTTGTTTAGGCCTATCTGGCTTTACTTTTTTGACAGTTTTTCATGGTTGGTGTTCTTTAATTAATTTTATTGATAAAGTTAAACTTTACTCATAAAAGAGAAGATAATTCCTTCAATTCATTTATATCCTTTCATCTCCCTCCTTTCCTGGGTGAATGAAGTGTTGGGAGTCAGATGCTTATA